>NC_057737.1:12592389-12712782 GCF_004010195.1 Chiloscyllium plagiosum | reverse complement strand
ACCCAGGTCCCCCACCTCTCCACCACCACCCTCCACCCCTCCCCCACCACCCCAATCAGTCCCTGCACCCCTCCCCCTCCCCCTCTAAAGAGAAAGAACAGATGTAAAAAGAAAAATAAAGTAAGAGCAGATGGGAGTGGATCAGACCACACACAGTCCTGCTATTCTGCTGCCATCTTGGAACTTGGGAACTAGTCATCAAGAAATCTAAGAGGGAACTTATTCTCAAAGCGTGGTGAGAATGTTGGACTCACTCCATGTGAAGTTGTTGAAGTAAATAGTTTGGGTGTATTTAATTGTGAATCTAGACAATCATGGGGAATAAGAAAGGCCTGTTATTAATTTGACAGCTCTACAAAAGAGCTGGCCCAGGTATGATGGGATAAATAGTCTTCCTTTGGACTTTCCCATGCTATGATTGTGAGATCTGGATTGGTTTGTAGTCCAGATCTCCCTCTCATTTAAGTGTCCAGCAACATACCATTGCCAGTCCTATGATCCTTTCAAGTGTCTGTGTTCCATCAGTTCTGGCCTTTTAAGAGTGCTTTCAGCTAGCCATACATTCAGCTGTCCAAATCTAAACTCTGCAGGGACCGCCACACATCCCTTCACCTCCATCTCTCATTCTTACCATAGAATGCCCCTTAAAACTTACCTTTCTGACCACACTTCTGTCTGTCTGCCCTAATGCCTCCTTACGTGGAACAGCATCCTATTTGTTAAACAGCACTGCTGCTTTGGGCCATTGTGCTACATTCAAAGTGCTATATAAATTCCTGTTTTGATAATGGCCTAAAACACCAGAGCCAGTTTAATTTTTCCTCAGCAAAAACAACTTTGTTTCTATTTTAGGCAGAAACCTGTTTTAGTCCAGGAGGAATTCTGCCTTCTTGTTACTGCAGTGTATATCCCAAGCATCTGCTGTGTCATTTCGAGGACGCATCATTCCCTCAAACTCTGTTCAATCTTGCTGTGGCTGGGTGCATGATGAAAAATGCAGTGTTTAGAGTGTGCTTCGCCATTTTACTTCCATGATGTCAGCAAATTAGCCTCTCTACCTTTTCCAAGTTATTGCTTTTGAGTTGTGTAAGATATTCTGAGTGTCGGATTGTGGAGATAGTGTTTGTCTGGTACATCTGTGGAAACGTTAACCAAACAGCCCTTGGATTGAGGCTATTCGCTGACAGTAAAACAGAAGTTCATATCGCCCTATGAGCTTCATGCTCTCACTTGCACATACACTGTCACACACGCAGATACATTATAATATGCATACCAGCAACTACAAAATGTACCAATGCTATAGTGTAGTGGCAGGGGACTGAGGGATGGCATTGGATGGGATGGGTGTAGGGCAGGGATGTGGTGGTAGGGGACAAAGAGAAAACCAACACATTTTCACCTGTGTGTAGTCCCCATTATCATCTTATCTTCTTCCCTGGCTCACCATCACCCATCCCTTTGTCAGCCTGTCTTTCTCTGGGCTCTGCCTCCACCTCCTCTTTTCTCCCCAACAGCTCCTGTCTCCAGCATATATACCATCTCTTCCTAGCTCCTATCAGTTAGGGTCACCAGACTGGAATTGCTAACTCTGCTTTCTCTGATGATGCTGCACCTCTTGAGTTTCTCCAGCAATTTCTGTTTTTGTTTCAGGGAAAGGCTTATCTGGCTTTTTAGTTTGTGGGTTGGCCTGGATTACATCTGGCTGTGTAAGGTCTGTCTTTCAAAAGTCTAGCTACACAAGTATTGTATTCTCTATTAGAAATTGCTAACTTATGATGACTCTAGTTAAGGGAATAACTTTTTAGCCAGGTACAAAATTTCTGCAGCGGAAATGGCCTGTGCACGATATAGGTGAATGTACTTCATATGTGCAGACTTAATGTGAATGCTGAATGTGTTTGTTATATAAATAACATCATTCAATGATCAAGAAAGTTGGGAGGTCATGTTGAGGCTGTACAGGACATTGGTGAGGCCACTTTTGGAATACTGCATTCAATTCTGGACCTCTTCCTATCAGAAAGATGTGAAACTTGAAAGGGTTCTGAAAAGATTTACAAGGATGTTGCCAGGGTTGGAGGGTTTGAGCTATTGGGAGAGGTTGAATAGGCTGGGGCTGTTTTCCTTGGAGCGTCAGAGGCTAAGGAGTGACCTTACAAGGTTTATAAAATCACGAGAGACATAGAGTGAATAGCCAATATCTTTTCCCGGGGGTGGGGGAGTCCAAAACTAGAGGCCATAGGTTTAAGGTGAGAGGGGAAAGATTTAAAAGGGACCTAAGGGTCAACTTTTTCATGCAGAGGGTGGTGTGTGTATAGAATGAGCTGCCAGAGGAAGTGGTAGAGGTTGGTACAATTACAACATTTAAAAGGCACCAGGATGGATATATGATTAGGAAGAGTTTAGAGGAATATGGGTCTAGCGCTAGCAAATGGGACTACATTAATTTAAGGTATGTGTTCAGCATGGACGTGTTGGACTGAAGGGTCTGTTTCTGTGCTGTACATCTCTATGAGTCTTTGATTCTAAAGTAAGTCACTCACAAGAATCAATAAACTCTTTCATGGTGCTGCATTTCATCTCCCTGTGTTACCAACAAATGTGCAAGTATTGTGCACTCACACACATTGTGGATAAGCATCTCCAGGCTCACAAGCCCAAAGTCCCTCAGCTTTTATTTGCTAATCGAAAATGCAATGAGCCAAAACTGGATATCCAATTAGCCACATGGAACTTGTGACTAATGTTTCGGACAGTACTGCTCTCACACTGTACAGAAACACTAATGACTGCTGGGAGCCAGCTCATGAATGTTGAAACCTTTTAAAACTCTCTCTACTGAAAAATTCTAAGGTCAAAGCCCTGAAGAGATAAAAAATTAACAGGGATATAATGATGAGAAATTTTACCATTATCCTCATACTTAAATGTAAATTGTCCTGAACACTACATTATCAAAGAGACATGCAGATGATCATTTACCGAGGAACATTAAACTTTAAATTGTTAAAAAGTTTTAGTTGGGATTCTGAGAGATGAAAGACGAGAAGTCACTTCCTTATTTTAGAATTTGGGGTCGAGACTGGGTGTGCTGGTCATGTCGCCAGACTAGTAATTCAGAAGTTCATGTTCGAAAACAGCATCAGTTTTGTGGTGTTTCATGGAGGGTTTCCTTCCATGAGACCTAGCGACTTTGCTCACTCAGTGCTCTGTTGCTCACCTCATCAAGTACGTACCACACCACTTACACTATATTGCGCAGACCGTGGCAGAATGCATGCTAGTGGTCTCTCCCCAGCTTTACTTGCCTGGCATCATGCAGCCTGGCAGCAGCATGACATTGTGAAGTGTTGGCAAGCTCCACAGTGCAGTATTGAAGCACTGGACTATATCATAGGTGAGTCCCAAGAATCATGATGATGTGATGAGGCTGGCACTGTTCTGATACCAACCTCCATGGATAAAGGGCAGTATCAATGGAGTACCCTGAGATGTTGGGAGTGGGAGGGAGAATGCTTGATGGCCAAAATGGAGGACCGGAGAAGACACTATTGAGATGTGTCCATTAGGTACATGTTCAGATTTGCATGTTGGGATTTGACATTGTTCTAGTTTCTCTTCACTGCCCCGGAAAATAGCAAAAAGCATATATATGAGGCAAAATTGAGTAATAAAGAGATGTCAAAGAATGTAAATTAGTCTCTCATGAGTCACTATAGTCCTAGCGTTTACAGCCTCTCGCTATAGCTCAACCCCTCCAACCCTGGCAACATCCTTGTAAATTCTTTCTGAACCTTTTCAAGTTTCACAACATCTTCCGATAGAAGGGAGACCAGAATTGCATGCAATATTCCAAAAGTGGGCTAATCAGTGTCCTGTATAGCCACAACATGGCCTCCTAACTCCTAAACTCAATGCTCTGACCAATAAAGGAAAGCATACCAAGTGCCTTCTTCACTAGCCTACCCACCTGCGATTCCATTTTCAAGGAACTATGTACCTCCACTCCAAGGTCTCTTTGTTCAGCAACATTCCCCTGAACCTTATCATTTAGTGTATAAGTGCTGCCCTGATTTTCTTTTCCAAAATACAGCACTCACTTTTATCTAAATTCCATCTCGAGCTCCTCGGCTTATCTGATTAAGAACCTGTTGTACTCTGAGGTAACCTTCTTCGCTGTCCACTACACCTCCAATTTTGGTGTCATCTTGTATACTGTGTTCATTTAAGTATAACACCCACTGTTTTGTGTTGACTGCTCCCCTTCTCATACTTATTACCTTATCTGCTGTGCCTGACGTTAGATTCCTGACCCTACCCTTACTCTCTGGCCTATTACTTGTTCTGGAAATTTTAATAACCCCTGCTGAGCAACTCCCCCCCGCCCAAGACCATAAGTGTCCATGAACTTGAATCCCCCCACCCCACCTCCACCAAAGCCCGATCTATAGCCCTTGTTATATGATTTGCCTGGACTTGTCGGAGGATGAGGGGTGTCCTTATAGAGGTTTATAAAATCATGAGGGCATGGATAGGGTAAATAGACAAGGTCTTTTCCTAAAACTAGAGGGCACAAGTTTAAGGTGAGAGGGGAAAGATTTAAAAGAGACCTAAGGGGCAGCTTTTTCACACAGAGGGTAGAGCGTGTATGGAATGAGCTGCCAGAGGAAGTGGAGGAGGCTGGTACAATTACAATGTTTAAAAGGCATTTGGATGGGTAGATGAATAGGAAGGCTTTAGAGAGTAATGGGTCAAATACTGTCAAATGGGAGTACATTTATTTAATACATCTGGTTGGCATGGACAAGTTGGACCAAAGGGTCTGTTTCCATGCTGTATATCTCTATGACTAGGTTACCTACAGTGTGGAAACAGGCCCTTCAGCCCAACATGTCCACACCGACCCGCTGAAGCGCAACCCACCCAGACCCATTCCCCTACATTTACCCAACACTATGGGCAATTTAGCATGGTCAATTCACCTAACCTGCACATTTTTTGGACTGTGAGAGGAAACCAGAGCACCCGGAGGAAACTCAAGCAGACACGGGGAGAACGTGCAAACTCCACACACTCAGTCGCCTGAGGCGGGAATTGAACCCGGGTCTCTGGTGCTGTGAGGCAGCAGTGCTAACCACTGTGCCACTGTGCCACCACTATGACTATCTCATCTAACAGTTAAATCGTTGTATGAAAAATCAGACTGTTTTTCTCTTGACATCAAGGGTCTCACTATTCTGTTCTCACCATATTTTTCTGATTAATTGCTCACATCTTCAAGGCCTGGGAAAAAGGTTCAATTTGTACTGTTAGTAATGGTGGCCATGAAACTATTATTAATTGGTTTTAGAAACCCATCTGATTCACTCATGTCCTTTAGTCAGGGAAATCTGCTGTTCCTCCCTTGTTGATCATGTGTGTGACTCCAGACCCTTAGCAGATATGGTTGACTCCGAGCTGCCCTCTGAAATGGCTGAGCAAATCATTTAATTGAAGGGGAATTAGGGCTGAGTGATAAATGTGGCCTTGCCTGCAGAGCCTTTATCCCATGAAAGAACAGAGACAAAAGTCAGACGGCGTAGAAGTAGGTAAGACAGTCCATCGTGTCTGTACAGTCTTTTTGAAAGACTTATCTGATTATCCACTCCACTGTTCTTTCCCATTATACTGCAGAACAATATAGAATTTTATTATGTGCTCTGAGTGTCTCTAATTCCCTTTCTATTTTGAATTTGTGTGCACCAACCTTCCAGGCAGTGCCTTCCAGATCACACGAAAAAAGCCTCTGCACATATTAAGTGTCCCTTCAGATAAAGCCAAGCTACAACAACAACAAAGACGTCTAATGAAACATTAACTCCCCTCTGCTCTGTCCACACAGGCTGACAGATCTGATCAGATATGATCAGTATTTTCAACCATTTCCCACTTTTTGCGATCAGATTTCCAGCATCTGCCATATTTCACTTTTGAACAAAAGCTCATATTTATAATCTAATAAAAGACCCCAAAGCCTTTTGCAGGAGCATTAAAAGATGATGCACAACACATAACAAGGTGGCCATTATGAAGATCTTTCTCAGCGTCGGGGGAGAGATTTTGTGTTTCAATGAACCCAACGTAAGAGTTTTCCATAAAAGATCTACAACGAGAATTTCGTAACGTGCAGAACACTGGGGAATAGACTGCTACCCCCCATCTTTGAATTCGATTTTGAATCTATCACCCAGTTAAGCTCTACACCAGGAATATCATTGTAAGGTCTATCCTTATAAAACCAGTGGGTAATTTAGAGGTTTTGGGGCAGTGAGATGGAATAACAGACTCTGCAAAATATTCTGGTGCCTGAAAAGGTGATAGGCATTGAACGTCACCTGAATTTCTGGACGGAAAGTCATTGTCAATGTAACAAAAAAAATACCCTGAATTTCGCTCAGCAGGTATGGCTCAACTGACTCCTGGCTGATATTTTAACAAATATCAATCTGACATTTTAATAAAGGTACTCATTAACAGTGACGGAGATGCAGGTCGTCTCACTTCTGATGTATTATTATGGCCACTGGCACTGCTCTGGAAATGAGGAGCATTCAAATAGTTTGATGCTTTTGGCCTGAGGGACACACAGGAATTCAGTCTCCAGTGGCTTTAGGATGCACACAGAGGTGGAGGGTGGGTTGCACGTTCTTTTTGCTGTAGATGGAAACTCAAACACGAAGTTTTGTGTGAAAGTTCAGATCTGCTGCAGTGGAACTAGCTCCCCAGAACTGTCTGGATTTAGGTCAGCCTGACGGCAGCTAGTAGAAATGATTCTTTCACTAAACCATGCCTTTATATTATGTGGGAACAGGTAAAGTTGTGAGGTGGGAAAACCATTGGAACTGTGGGAAAGTTTGACGGTTGAGTCTAATTGGATGGCTCTTCAAAGAACCACGACAGTTTCTCTATGTCAAATAGTCTTCTCCTGATCTGTTTGAGGGTGAAATGTTAATGTTATTTCACCAAATAACTCGGAAATATGGATTGTCAAGTAGGGACCTCTTCCGTTTCTTTCAGATTAGAGATATTATCCGAAAGGACACCACGCTCTTCACTGAGTGTTGCAGATCTGGTAGAGAAAAGAGGGTGCTTCAGGCTAAGAGCACTATTTCAGTGAGCTCTCTCTCTCATTTGTTTGGGGGACGTTCCTCAGGTGACATCGAGTGTCTCTGTGAGGTCTGGGAGAGAGAGAGTTAGAGGTGGAGATCACTCCGGAAACCTTGAGAGGACATTTGTGAGAGTACGAGGAAGCTATCGATATGTAATAGAACCCATGCTATGCAGTTATAGATTCTTCATGGGGCTCATCTGTCTTGAAAAATTTAAGCAGAGTGCGTCTTCAATAAGCCCCAAGTGTTAAATAAATATGGATACCCTAACTCATTGTCTGTGGTCCTGACACAGGCTCTGTGTGTATTGGGGCGCTGTGGCAGGAGTAATAGAGAGGGTCTTGGGGACTGAAGTCAATGTTAACCCGGTCTCTTTGCTATTGGGTCTGGAGAATTTATCTCCCTCAGATGTACATGGGAAAAAGATTTTTAGCATCCTCACTTTTTGTGTGAGGAAGAACATTCTAATGTGCTGGGAATCTGAGAACCCCCCGGGTCTGTCGGGGTGGCATAAGTTAATGACGGAACACATTCCTTTCTTACAAATATGGTGCACCAGAAAGTGGACAATTTTTACAAGATGTGGCAGCCCTTTTTGAATTTGAAATTTGAAAGCAGAACTGTCCACCGTTTTGTTTAGGGCTTTTGCCTAGCCATGATGGTTTAGTCTAATAAACCTAAGACCATGAGAGGAAGAATTTTAAACAAATGTGAGTTTAATAATGGATGCTCTAGAAGATTGAGAGCTATGGTCTTGTAGAGAACTCTACAAGACTTCTTTTGTAGAGTAGTATAGTAGTTGGTTTATTGTTTATTATTGCTTTCGATGTTATGATGCTGTATTTTCATATTTTTGTAACTTTCTAATTTTGTAAAGAAAACTTTTTCAATAACAATATTTTTTGTAAAAAGCCTCCTCCTAGGCTGTACCATTTTAAATCCAATCATTAAAAGCTTTCCTTATTTGCTAGATGTCTAGTATCCGAGAGAGGGACAGTCATCCATGCTTGATGTGTCTACCAATACCTGCTTTAACTGGACACTCAGACAAATGAGGTGCTACACAGACTAGGCACTGCTGCCCAATTAACCAATGACGCAGTACCTCCACCCACCACTTAGACTGCATCCTGAGCAAAAGGATACTCACACTCGGTGACACCAAGTCAACACCATCGTCTGTGAAGATCCAATAAAGACACTTCACCCAATAGCTTAAATGGAAATGCAGCCAATTTACACAAAGCAAGAGCCCACAAACTGCAAATGAATGATGACCATATGTTGTGATTGCTGCAGTGCATCTACTGGTGGGAGAGTATAACTGGAGCAAGACACACTGGCAAATATATTTTGTCAAGGACCTGACCAAATCCCCTCAAAATGTTCGGAGATATTTTAGACCCTAACCTTTTCTTGTTTTAAAGGTAAATGTAAAGTGTGGCATTCCAGATGCAATTTGATTGGTCAAACAAATGGATTTAATGCAAGCATACTTTATTCATCAACTATGGTTAAAATACAACAAAAGAAAGAAGGAATTGAAATAATTTGACTCTTTTGAAAATCTTAACAGAATAATAGATACAGTAACTATTACTAATCGAAGTGGTGATCAGCCACCTACCTGAACTGTTGCAGTCCATGTGGTATGCGTACACCCATAGTATTTTTCCTTTTATTTTCTGGAGTGCTTTCAAACAACTGAACGGCTTGCTAAGCCATTTAAGAGGGCATTTAAGAGTTAACCCCATTTCCTTGGGAACCATGTGTAAGGCAGACCAGGTAAAGATGGCAGATTTGTAAGTGCCCTCTGTAATTGGAGATGGGCAGTCTTGTCAGTGAACACAGCTCTCAGCTCGCAAAGGCACAAGCAAAAGCAAAGGACGTTAATGAACCAGTCAGCTTTTATTTTGTAAAAATCAGGTAGTTACATGATCGATCTTAATGAGAATAACATTTTATTCCAGATTTATTAATTAATGGAATTTAAATTCCTTCAGCTATTGTTTCAGATTTGGAACCCCTATCTTCAGAGCCATTTCTAGTAATATAATTGTGGTATCATGTGATTCTTGCAAATCATGCTGTTCTAACTGAATAAAGAACTCTGATATCAATAGAAGAGAAGAATGAGCTAGAATGAGCATTAGACGAGAGAGCTCTTAGATACTAGAGAGCTGTACTTGATAGTCTACTATCTAAGTGAATAAGGGAATGCTACAGCACACAAGGAGATGAAGAGCCTTACTTAGAGTGCAGGAGCAAGCAGCCTCACACATAGTTCTGGATGTAGGTGTGCTCGCTGAGCTGGAAGGTTCATTTTGAGACATTTTGTCACCATACTAGGTAACATTTTCAGTGAGCCTCTGGATGAAGCACTGCTGATGATTCCTGCTTTCTATTTATATGTTTCTTTGGGTTGATGATGACATTTCCTGTGGTGATGTCATTTCTTGTTCTTTTTTTCAGGGGTTGGTAAATGGGATCCAAGTCAATGCGTTTGTTGATAGAGTTCCGGTTGGAATGCCATGCTTCGAGGAATTCTCATGCATGTCTCTGTTTGGCTTGTCCTCGGATGGATGTGTTGTCCCAGTCAAAGTGGTGGGCTTCCTTTATCTGTATGTAAGGATACTAGAGGGTCATGTTTTGTGGCTAGTTGATGTTTATGAACATTTGATTCAAGAAGATTGTTTGTTCAGTTGTGTTTGATAGTTCAGATCTCCTCAGTGCAACTGGCTACCCAGAAGTGCTCCGGTTTCTTCCCATAGTACAAAGATGTGCAGATTAGATGAATTGACCATGCTAAATTGCCCATAGTGTTCATGGATGTGTAGGTTAGGTGCATTAGTCAGGCATAAATATAGGATAGGGGAATGGTCTGGGTGGGTTACTCTTTGGAGGGTCTGTGTGGACTTGTTGGGCCAAATGGTTTCCACACTGTAGGGATTCTATGATAGTGGATGGTGGGTCTGGGTGGGATACTCTTTGGAGGGGTAGTGTGGACTCGATGGGCTGAATGACCTGCTTCCACACTGTAGGGATTCTATGAAATGTTCCTGAATTTGCCACAGAATTTGACATGTCCCAAGGTGTTGCATTCTGCATGTTTGTAATAGCCCTAATATTTACAAACCACATCCCATCTCTAGGTACATAGCCCAGTAGCTCATGATTCACATGGTTGAAAAACGATGGCACAGTATATGGGACTCAAAGGGGAAATTGCATAAAAAGTAAGGCAGTGTGTCAGAGGGACACCCATTGCCTGTAGAACAGTGGTTCACTGAGGAAGCTGTGCTCCAAGAGAGGACTGATGGGTGGGGAGTGAATGGCTGGGCGGGAGACAGACCAGGAAATTGATTCCTAACACAGCGGGGTTAAGTTGTGTAGATGTTAGACAGCGATATGGGGATTTGAGGCGCAGATGTGCATTCTTTCCCTGTTTTTGACTTTAATTCTCTGTGGCTTTGGTTTAATGAAATGAAACAGATTGTCTTGGTTTTGATAAACTGCGACCAAAGGGCTGGAAATAGATCGAGTAATTAAATCAAGCTCTAATCAATTTTCCTTCCTGGGAAGTTGTCGTGTTGGATTTGGATCCTCCCGTGACTGGTTGGTTTGTGCTGTCAGCCCTGAGCTGTGTTGTCTGGCTCTGACTCACATCTCGGGGTAACTGCGACTCTAATTAGCTGCCAACACTGACACCTTGCCACGAGCAGCTATTATCTATTGAATCACCATGTCAGATTTGATCAAGTCGCAGGTCAGACGCCTCAGAAACTGGTTTGCGCCGAGGGCAAACAAGATATGGCTTAATATACAGGGCCTAAAGTCTCACTGAGGAAGCCTTGCTCCCTAGACCTGCTTTAATGTTGCACTCAGTTTCTGTGTACAGGTATTTCTTTTATAATGCGATAGCTGCATTCTTGTGCAAACCTGCAGTATAGAAAAATCGTGCTCTAGAAACAGCGCTTAAAGTATTGGTGACGTAATCACGTTACAGCTAACACATGTTTTAAAAGTTCCCGCTTTAGAAACAGTGTCCCCAATTCACTAATTGCATCACAGCGGATTCATGTTCACGAAATGCATGTTATAATGTAGTCACGTTTCTGAGGGGGGGGTTTCTTATGCCCAGGGCATCGGCTCCCCTACTCCTCAGATGCTGCCTGGCCTGCTGTGCTTTTCCAGCGCCACACTCTCGACTCTGACATCAGTGGGGGAAATCTTGAGGGTCAGAATATACATGTATTTGGTAAGGCAAGGGCTGGTTAGGGGTAGTCAACATGGCTCTGTGACTGGGAAATCATGCCTCACGAACTTGATTGGGACTGTTGAAGAAGTAATGAAAAGGATTGATGAGGGCAGACGGTGGACATAATATATATGGACTTCAGTTAGGTGTTCAACAAGGTTCCTCATGATAGACTGGTTAGCAAGGTTAGATCACATGGAAAACAGAGAGAACTAACTAGTTGGATACAGAACTGGTTCAAAGGAAGAAGACAGAGGGTGGTGGTGGAGGGTTGTTTTTCAGACTGGAGGCCTGTGACCAGTGGAGTGCCACAAGGATTGGTGCTGGGTCCTCCACTTTTCGTTATTTACCTAAATGATTCAGATGTGAGAATACGAGCTATAGTTAGTAAGTTTGCAGATGACACCAAAATTGGAGGTGTAGTGGACAGAGTACGATAGGATCTTGATCAGATGAACCAATGGTGAGGAGTGGCAGATGGAGTTTAATTTAAATAAATGTGAGGTGCTGCATTTGGAATGCAAATCAGGGCAGGACTTATACACTTAATGGTAAGGTCCTGGGGAGTGTTGCTGAACAAAGAGACCTTGGAGTGCAGGTTCATAGTTCCTTGTATGTTGGGTTACAGGTAGATAGGATAGTGAAGAAGGCATTTTGTATGCTTTCCTTTATTGGGCAAAGTATTGAGTACAGTGGTTGGGAGGTCATGTTGTGGTTGTATAGGACATTGGTTGGGCTACTTTTGGAATATTGTGTGCAATTCTGGTGTCCTTCCTATCGGAAGGATGTTGTGAAATTTGAAATGGTTCAGAAAAGATTTACAAGGATATTGCCAGGGTTGGAGGGTTTGAGCTATAGGGAGAGGCTGAACAGGCTGGGGCTGTTCTCTCTGGAGCGCCGAAGACTGAGGGGAAACCTTACGGACGTTTATAGAATCATGAGGGGCATGGATATGATAAATAAACAAGGTCTTTTCCCGGGATTGGGGGAGTCCAGAACTAGAGGGCATAGGTTTTGGGTGAGAGGGGAAATATTTAAAAGGACCCTAAGGGGCAACCTTTTCATACAGAGGGTTGTGCGTGTATGGAATGAGCTGCCAGAGGAAGAGGTGGGCGCTGGTACAATTGCAACATTTAAAAGATATCTGGATGGGTATATTACTAGGAAGGGTTTAGAGGGATATGGGCAAAATGCTGGCAAACGGGACTAGATTAGGGTAGGATATGTGGTCGGCACGTAAAAGTTGGACCGAAGGGGCTGTTTCCATCTCTATGACTCTTTGACTCTATGATTGTAACTGGTTTCTGTAGCTGCTGTTAATGCCGTGGTCTCTAATGCAGTTTGGGGCTTCCTTCTCCATAATGTGTTTATTAACATTGCATTTGACTTTTCTTGCTCGGTCCCCAACCGATATCTCACGCTTGAACCAAATCCCATGACTGGTTCCCAGTCTAGCAAGGTCTCAAATTGATTGCAAATCATGACTTCACTTCCTGCCCCACATCCCTGTAACCCTTACCAACTAATAACCCCCAGGTATCTTTACTCCTCTCATTTTTGACCTCTTGTTTATTTCCTTTTTCCTTGGCTCCAGCATTTGCACCCAGGCCTTCAGCAGCCTAGGCTTCATTCACTACTCTTCCACATAGTTTGTCATTGACTTTAAAATGCTGTGCAGATCTGATGGTCAACAGGAGCACCAAATAATAGTTTTTCTTTCTTTAGGCACTACCCTCGAGAATTCTCTCCCTAAACTCTTCCACCTTTCTAGCTTGCTCTCTCCATTTAAGATATGCTTCTGAAAGTCTACCCCTTTAACCAAGCTGTTCTAATATTGCCTTACATGGCTCAGTGTCAAACTTTATTTGGTTTTGTTTGTTCTTGTTACAAATTGTACGTTTTGCTGCCTTAAAGCTGCTAGTGCAATATTAGTGCAAGTTGTTGCTCATCACCTCTCTCTCCTTCTGGTCTTCCAGAGGAATGAACCAAAATGACCAGGAATCCATTGTCAATTGTTAAAAAAAACCCATCTGGTTCACCAATATCCTTTAGGGAAGGAAATCGCCATCGTTACCTAGCCTGGCCTACATGTGACTCCACACCCACAGCAATGGGGTTGACTCTTAACTGCCTTGTGGGTAATTAGATTAATTTCCTACAGTATGGAGCCCAATGAGTCTACACCGACTCTCCAAAGAGTAACCCACCCAGACTCATTCCCCTATCCTATTTTTTCCCTTGACTAATGCACCTAACACAATGGGCAATTTAGCGTGGCCAATTCACCTAACCTGCACATTTTTGGACTGTGGAAGGAAACCGGAGCACCCGGAGGAATCCAATGCAGACACGGGAGAATGTGCAAACTCCACACAGACAGTTGCCCAAAGGGGAAATTGAAACCAGGTCCCAGGTGCTATGAGGTAGCAGTGCTAACCACTGAGCCACTGTTAACTAGAGTTAACTAATACCTGCTGGCCTAGCCAGGGACACCCTCACCCTGTGAATGAATTTTAAAAAACACACACACATCCATTCACAATTGCACAGTCACACACACATGCACAGAGTACACATGCATGCACACTCACACTCACACACATGCCTTCTTTGCTGTAATTTTGTATTCCTTGCTATGATCTTTGTACAGTATGATCTGCCTGTACTGCATGCAAAATAAAACTTTTCACTGTACCTAGGTACATATGACAATGATAAGTCAATGAAACACACGTACACACACACACCTGTCCCTTGATTTTTGTTCACAGGATGTGGGTGGTGCTGGCTAGACCGGCATTTATTGTCCATCCTTACTTGCCTAGAGGGCAGTTAAGAGTCAACCGCATTCCTGTGGGTCTGCAGTCAAATGTAGTCCAGGGTAGATAAGGATGGCAGATTTCCTTCTCTAAAGGACATTAATGAACCAATGAGTGAATAACTATGGTTGGAGCACGGTTCCATTGGGGCGCAGTATCCGTCAAGTGACATCTGAGAGAGTACCGAATTAGTCAGCTTTGCCTCCAGCAAAAGCCCATCTGGTGAATATTCACCTGCAACTTAACCACTGACAGGGTATAAGGTGGGTCTTCAAGATCAATGACGATCTCATGGCTACTGCGTACATTTCCCATTTGGGCAGTCACTAGTTAAAGTCAGGAATGCTAACCTTCATCCCCACTCAGCCCAGGGATATGGAGACCAATTGTAACAATGTAACTAGCACATTGACTAAGATTAGCACATGAAGACAAATCCCTCCTTGTCTCTATATGTTACGAGTGATATCGAAGATTGTTTATTCTAAGATTCTGAAAGGACCTGACCAAGTAGAGACTGAAAGGTCATTTCGCCTTGGCTGGGAAATCCAAAACATTGTCTCAGGATAAGGGGTCAGTTATTGAGGATTGTGATGAGGAGAAATTCCTTCATTTGGAGGGTTGTGCATCTTTGGAATTCTTTATTGTGGATGCTCCATTGTTGCGTACATTCAAGAGTGGGATTGAGAGATTTTTGATCTCACCAGGAATCAAGGGACATGGTGCGTGGAAGTGAAAGTAGAGTTGAGGCAGAAGCTAAGCTGTGATTTGATTGTGGATAGGAGCATGCTCAAGGGGCTGAATGGTCTGATCTTGCTCCAGTTTCTTAAGTTATGTCTTTTTACTGCATACTTCCCCATTCATTGACCAAGGCTGTAACAATACGATTTTTAAAAGACAAATGGCAAAAAGACAACTATGTTCATTGAATGCAGCATCCTGCTTATTTTTCCAGTGAAATCTATGTCCCATTGTGTTATTGCTAATTCTGCATCAGTTGTTTCTCTTTCCTGATGCCTTCCTTCAGTCTGAATATAATCTCCAGCTCAACTGAAGCACATCAGTCCTGTGAAGATGGACATTTTTGATGCTTTGATGAGAATCCCTAGCACTGTTTATTCTCTTGCCCCTGGCCATTTAAATTTCACTTACATGGATGATTATCAGTTAATGACATTGACACACTTAGATGGGCAAAGCTACCGAGTCCTTAAAGAGCCCAGACATCTCTCCTGAGACAGTCACTAGAAGTGGCCTCATTAACACCAGCAACAGCTTGCCTTTATCGAGCCGATTTAATGTACTGAAACATCCCAAGGTGCATCACAGGACTGACCATCAATCAAAATTCAACACAAGACGCACAGCGTGATATTAGGAGAGGTGACCCAAAACCAGCTCAAAGGGGTTAGCTTTTTCGTAGAATCCCTATAGTGTGAGGCTCTGGTACACGGAGAAGAGAATGGCATCCTGAACACTTACTGTCCCCGGCGCATCCTCTTAAATTTCTAGTTGACGCGGTTTCTAAATTAATGGCTCTCGGGGTGTGCCATATGATTATAGGAGGAGACTTTAATCGTCTCATGGACCCTGGGGTAGAAGGGATGCCAAGGGATCTGTTGGGTACACCCCTGCAGTCTAGACAGTTAGTGGACCTGTGTGAGGAGTTGGAGCTAATAGATGTGTGGAGGTGTCTCCATCCTAATAGGAGGGATTTTACCTTTTACTCCAACCCACACAAGTGCCGCACATGAATTGACATGTTCTTTGTTCCATCGGTTTGTTTGGACTTGGTGTTGGCCTGTAGGATTGGGAATGTAACTATTTGGAATGATGCAGCAGTGTATTTGGATGTTAAGACCAAGGGTAGTGGAATAGTCACAAGGCACTGGCGCATGGATCCGTTTCTACCCCAACTTTGTACAGTACATTACAAGAGAGTTCAGGGCTTTTTGGGACATCAATTGGGGTATGGCCAGTAATCCATCAGTGCTTTGGGAGACCACCAAGGCGTTCATAAGGGGTCTGATTATTTCATACTCAACAATGAGAAAGAGGCAGAGAGGAGAGCAGCAGCAGGTGCTTGAGGCCTAGCTGAAGGCAGCTGAGTCGGCATATTATAACAGACCATCTGTGGTTAAATTACAATGGGTCACGGCTCTCCGGGCTGCTCTGGACTCAGCGCTCACGCAAATGGAGAAGAGAGGGGTTTCCTTTGCAAAGCAAAGACTGTTTAAATATGGGGATAAGCCAGGTAGATACCTGGCTTACCTGGCTAGGAAGAAAAGTACTCCACAGTCCATTGTGTCTATTAGAGAGAGAACTGGCAATGTCATTCATGAGCTGAAAAAGATTAATGCCAGATTTTGGGAATTCTGTGCAGAGTTATACCAGTTGGAGTGCTATGGAGATAGTGTAGCGAGAACGGAATCCTTTTTTGAAAGCCTGGACTTCCCTGGTATAAATGCAGATCAGGCCTCCCTTTTAAATGCACCTCTGATGATCCAAGAGGGCAAGACGCAGTAAGGCAGCTCCAAGGTGGCAAGGCACCCGGTGCAGATGGGTTCCTGAGTGAATTCTTCAAGGTGTTTATACATATGTTAGCTGAACCACTGCTGGAGATATACAGTCATTTATGTAGCCAGGACTGCCTTCTGCGCTATCTTAGGGAGGCCAATATCTCCCTTATTTTAAAGAAAGGGAAAGACCCCAAGGAGGCGCATTGTACTGACCCATCTCGTTGAATGTGGACTTCAAAATTTTAACAAAGGCGTTGACTCTAAAATTGGAAAAGATGTTGCCTGTTGTTATAAGAGAGGACAAAACGGGTTTTATCAAGGGCCCACAGCTCCTCCAACAATATCAAATGGGTACTGACCATAGTGCAAGTATGTCAGCAGAGATTGGTTCCGGGCTTGGTGGTCTCTCTGGATGCAGAAAAGGCTTTTGATCGGGTTGAATGGTTGTATCTCTTTGCTGTTCTAGATCGCTTTGATCTGGGAGGGGACTTTGCCAGGTGGGTGGCAGTGTTCTACAGAGACCCCAAGATGGCTGTTATCACAAATGGGGTTAAATTGGGCAATTTTGGTGTGGGGAGGGGAAACCGAGAGGGGTGTCCCCTCTTGTTGCTGCTGTTTACCTTGGTACTGGAACCGTTTGCGGAGGCCATTCAAAAGGACTCTGAAATAGTGGCACCAAAGGTGGGAATTGGGGAACATAAACTTACTCTTTATGCAGATGATGGCCTTCTGTTTTTGGCTAACCTGGAAAAGTCTGTATCTTGGCTAATACAAAAAGTAAATTATTCGGCAGTTTTTTTGGGATACAGAATAAAATTTGCAAAGTCAGAAGTCATGCCCGTGGGAGGATTGGTGGGGGGATTAAAGCTGGAGGATGGAATGGAGTTTCCTTTTAGGTGGTCATACCTAAGGCTTTCTCTTTCTGTGAATTTTTATTACCCCTACCTTCCATCAGCTGGACAGAGCTAACTTTGTACCGCAGTTTGAGAGAATAAAGCAGGACCTGCAGCAGTGGGAGGGACTACCCATATCATGGCTAGGTCGTACAGCCTTGATTAAAATGAATGTTCTTCCTCGGTTGTTATATCCCATGAGGATGCTCCCGTTGTCACTACCCAAACAGGTACTGCGGACGTTTGGCGGTTGGCTTGGATCATTTATTTGGTGCCAGAGGCACCCCCTAATTAAATTTACCAAATTGCAACTATTGCATGTTATGGGGGGCATGGTGTGGACCTCCAAGATCTGAAGAGATACCAAATAGGTGCCCTGCTGGCATATGTGGGTGAACGGGTGCTTAGGGACTCGAGATCGATATGGCTTGATGTAGAGGCCTCGCAGGTGAGATACCCCCTCATAGACTCACTGTTCATGGATAAGATGAGATCTGTGGTTGAGCACTGTGAGACCCCGATTATCATAAATATGGTGAAAGCATGTAGAATAACGTGGCAAGGTGAGGGCAATTTGCGTAAGACTTTGCTGTTCATCCCATTAATGGAAGCCCCAGGATTTAGACCGGGGTCAATGGACTCCGGCTTTAGAGAATGGGAGGGGAAGAGAATTTCCTGTTTGGGAGATTTATTTGAGGGAGAGGTCTTGATGTCTTTCAACCATTTAAGTCAGAATTATGGGATCCTTAATAGGGACCTTTTCCGATACTTCCAGGTTAGGGATTATATACAGGAGAAAGCCACACTCTTAGCCCAACCTTACAACTTGGATATAGAAGGACGAGTGCGCCAATGTGGTGGCGCTTTCTCGGTTTGTACCATATATCATCTGGAGAGAAGGAACGCCTTGTGGGAGATTCTGTGAGATCTGGAATCAAGCATTTGGGTAGAAATCTCATCAGAAACATGGAAGGATATATGGGGGAATGTAAAGAAAATTTCAATATGCAAAAAAGCACAAGCTATGCAATTGAAGATCCTCTACAGGGCCCATATGGCGCTAGAGAGGTTAGCAAAGTTTAAGAAAGGATCTTCTCTGAAATGTCCTAAAAGTAAAATTAGCATAGGTACCCTTACACATTGCTTTTGGTCCTGCTACAAGATTCGTGGATACTGGGGTGCCATAGTGAATGAGTTGGAGAAGATCCTGGGAATTGAAGTTGAGGACAATCAGTATCCCTTCTTTTGGGTCTGCTAAATCTGCCCTCTTTGGGTGAGCACAGGAAGTAGTTATTTAACATTCTTATACACTGTGCGAGAAAAAACATCCAAATAAACTAGATATTAGAAAAACCTCCAGGTCTTGTGGGGTGGCGCAGTCTTGTGATGTCCCCCAAGATTTGTAAGACATGGCGGCCCTTTCTAAATTACATAGACATGGACCTATTGGTGATACTAATTAGGGCCTTTATGTAGGAAGGAGGGCCGTATATGGTGGTCTGGGGACCCCAGGGCAGGCAGAGGCCTGGTAAATACGGATATAATAACTGTTGGTCCCATGGACGGGTGCTTCAGTGGAGGTGCAGTGAGTGGAGCAATGTAATGTTGTGTAATGTACTTTAATTTTAGCAGATTGTAATTTAATTTAATACTATTTTATTTAATTTGAGTTTATTCTATTTCGGGTCAAGTTAAGTAAATATGAGAAGACTTTATCTTGAAGAGTAGTAGGCAGTTTATTGTTAATGTCACTGTAATCTAATAATGTGATATTATTTCTACTTTTCTGTACTTCTGTACTTTTATAACTTTTTTTTGGAGAAGAGTAAAATATTTTTCAATAAATATATATAAAAAACATCCCTACAGTGTGAAAGGAGGCCATTCAGCCCATCAAGTCTACACTGATCCTCTGAAGAGCATCCCACCCAGACCCAGCTCCCCCATCCCTGTAAGCCCATATTTCCCATGGCTAATCCACCTGGCCTGCACATCCCCAGAGACCAAGAGCAATTTAGCATGACCAATTCACCTAACCAGCACATCTTTGGACTATGGGAGGAAGCTCACGCAGACACATAGCAAATGTGCAAACTCCACACAGACAGTCACTCAAGGGTGGAATTGAAGCAAGGTCCCTGGAGCTGTAAGGTAGCAGTACTAACCACTGAGCCACCGTGCCACACTGCTAGGAGTGTCTTGGAAGGAGGAGAGTGAGGTTGAGAGAAGAGGAGGTTTTTACAGTACAGGATTAGCAGTGATCAGGAAAGTTTGCAGACTTCAGATAGTCTGATTGTTCCCAGTTTCCTCTTCCAGCAGAACACTTGCTTCAGATGATTCCTTTGTGTCTGCTCAAAGTTTGTTTCTGCAAACAAACACACAGCTGCTCACTTCCAGCACAAATGCCGCAGCAGAGCAATTCATTTGTTTGTTTTATGCATGAGGAGTTTTACTAGCTTCACTTTAAAATGATTAATTACTGTTCCATGGGAAATGACAAATGCTTTTATGATTCAGGACAGAAGATCAAGGTTAGAGCCATGTGCATCACAGCTAGCACTGTCAACTTATTTACCAACCTCTGATGGCCAAATCTCAAATCTTTTTTACGATGTGGATTCATTCCACAAGGGATTGCAGTTTGAAGACCCCGAATAACTGGTGATCATCATCTCATCAGGCTGTTTGGAATTAATATGTGGGTCCCAGAGGTGGAAGGAAAGTGTTCTGACATTCATGGTCTTGCTGTCATCGTCCTTGTTGGCTTAAAGCTACATCAGAATCTACTGCCTGCTGTCTAAAGCCTCTCTTTAAAGTGTCAGTCCATGCTGCCTAATAGCACTCTCACTCCCCTGTTCTGTGTTAAAGCTCCACTTCAGGACCTCAGAGCATAACCCAGGCTCACTCATGGGACATGGGCGTCCCTGACTGGCCCACATTTACTGCCCGTCCCTAGTTGCCCCTTGAGAAGGCAGTGATGAACTGCCTTCTTGAACCACTTCAGTGCACCTACTGCAGATACACCCACAATGCCCTTAGGAAGGGAATTCCAGGATTTTGACTCAACAACACTGCAGGAATAGCGATATATATGATGAGTGGTTTGGAGGGGTACTTGAAGGTGGTGTTGCTGCCCTGTCCTTCTAGGAGCACGCTGTGCATTAGGAAGGTGCTGTCTGAGAATTTTTGGTGTATTTCTACAGATGCATCTTGTAGATAATACACACTGCTGCAACTGAGCTTTGGTGGTGGAGGAGTGGATATTTGTGGATGTGGTGCCAACCAAGTAGCTGCTTTGTCCTGGATGGTGTTGAGCTTCTTGAATGTAGTTGGGGCTGAACCCATCCAGGCAAGTGGTGAGCATTCCATCACAATCCTGACTTGTGCCTTGAAGATTGCTTTGGGGAGTCAGGAGATGAGTTACTCACTACAGGATTCCAAAAATCTGACCTGCATTTGAATCCAGTGTATTTATGTGGCTAGTCCGATTCAGTTGATGGTCAATGTTAACCCCTCGGCTGTTGCGAGTGAGTGTTTCATCGATGGCAATGCCATTGAATGTCAAGGGGCTTGATTGGATTCTCTTGTGTTGGAGATGCTCATCGCGGGGCATTTGGGTGGCACAAGTGTTACTTGCTACTTTTCAGCCCACTGATTCATGCCAAGAGGGGTAAGCATTTTGCTGAATTGTTGAGTCAAAGATTTGCCTGTCTTTAAGCTGGCACTAGTCAAAACAAAAGGAATGCTTTCCCTGTCTCCTCACCAGCAATCATCATTCAACCAAGGCAACCAAATTAACAACTGATCATTATCCTCTGCTATTATTAATGTGACCTTATCCTCCTCAAAAAACTGCTGTTGTCATCTATATATTGACAATCTCTGTCTGTCAAAGTAGCTCATTGATCGTGAAGCACTTTGAAGACATCTGAAGAATTTGAAGAGAAGCCTAAGGATATCTTTAAAATTATGAAAACCTTCTGATAAAGGGTAGACAGAAAAAAATGTTTCTGCACACGAGAACATCCAAAATTGGGGCTGATAGAAAAGGAAGTTGCAAATATTTCTCATAAGAATATCCAGAGACAATTTATTTCCCCAAAGTGGAACTCATTATCAATAGGAGTAGTTGAGTTAAAGAGCACAAATGCATTAAGATGAGTACATAACCGAGAAAGGGATTGAAGTTTAAGCTGATCAAGTGTGATAAAGGAAGCCAAGATGCAATTTAAGTGGGACATGGATGACAACACAGATTAGCTACACTGAATGTCTGCACTGGTCTTCCCTAAATGTCCTCAACCCACTAACATATACATACACACACATGCACCCGGCCTACCCCCATCCTTCATAGGATCATGCCCTCCTCACCTTCAGTCCTCCCCCACCCTGTCCATTGGAAGTTGTCCATTTGACTCTTGCAAATGAGCTAAGTGACTTTAAGAAATGTGCATTAATGCTACAGTTTAGTAAACATTTGTACAAATGAGAAGATTCCACACTGTAGGGAATCTAATCTAATCTAATCCTCATTGAGAACGGGACCATTTCTTCTGTTTGTCACAAGAGAAAAAGTGCTGAATGACAGCATGCACTAACCATATGGAAAACAGAGGGAGCCTCAAACTCACTTCAAAATGTTAAAGACATGACACATTGAAGGTCACACTGTATAGCACTGGTAATTACGACACAGAATGGGCTGTCTTGACTTGAATGAGAAAACATTTCACTGCCTTGTAAACTGGATGGTTCAAAATTCCCACTGACAACGACTGGGGAGAGAAATGAATTTCTGTCCCTGCAAACATATCAAACTTTTCTGCAGTTTGCTTATTTAAAACCATACATCTCTTTTAGTAAGTAAGAATTGATGTAAAGTATCCTCCAATAAAAACACTTTTATGTGCTTTTGTGAAGCCTTGCATTGATAAAGCACTTTGCCACATCCAGCCACTGAATGTAATGAATCACACTGCAGTCCAGTGGTTGTTGTTGTTGTTGTTAGTTCGACAAATACGGCAGCCACATTACGGTTGCTGCTGTGTTCATGTTCTGGGTATGTCAAAGGTTCTGAGAGAAACTTGCCCAAAATGCATGTGAAAGAAGTGAAACAGTCATTCAGTCTGTGCAGCCTGAGGCCTAAACCAAATTGAGCTGTGCTCTGTGTTCCAATGGCAGGGAAACCAAAAGGCATGTGGTCCACCCAGTTGGAGGTTTGGTCAACAATCAAGTAGGATGTCTGTGTGCAGGGCGGGGTGGTGTGTCGCTTAGTCGGATGTGAGATGATGGGGGAAGCTATCTCAGATATCCTCTTGGCAGCTGGAGTACTATGGCTGGTTCTGGGCCAACGAAAGTAAAACAGGCAAAGTTTCCTCCACTTCTCTTCTTGAGTGACCTCCAGCATTCCCTGCACAACATGACACATGGTTAAATGGGTAGAACTTGCATGGAGATCTGTATTTGAATGCTACAGTCAGTAGCCTCCAACTAGATGTACGTACTTAACCTATCCTTGTTGTGTAAAATAATGGTTCTGAAAGAGTTAATATTGGAGACTCCATTAGGTTCCTTCCAATCTGATACTGACACACTGTCTTGTGGAGATTCAGGGAGCTAGATTCCAATGGGGGTCACATGTATTATCTCCTGCTCCTGCTAGTATTAGTATAAAATAGAATCCCTACTTAGACTCATAGAGTCATAGAGTCATACAGATGTGCAGCATAGAAACAGACCCTTCGGTCCAACCTGTCCATGTGGACCAGATATCCCAACCCAATCTAATCCCACCTGCCAGCACCCGGCTCATATCCCTCCAAACCCTTCCTATTCATATATCCATCCAAATTCCTTTTAAATGTTGCAATTGTACGAGCCTCCATCGGGCTAACATGCCCACACTGACCCTCCAAACAGTCTTGCACCCAAACCCATTCCCCTAACTAACACATCCCTGAACACTGTGGGGCAATTTACCATGGCCAATCCATCTAAGCTGCAATTCTTTAGACTGTTGGAGGAAACCAGAGCACCCGGAGGAAACCCGGAGCAGACACAGGTAGAATGTGCAAACTCCACACAGACAGATGATCATGTGATGTTTGTTACAGTGTCCCACCAAAGGCTGTCTAATTTGTTTGGTGCTTATCCAGACGCCTTTTAAATGTTGTAATTGTACCAGCCTCCACCACTTCCTCTGGCATCACCTTCTGCATGAAAAAGTTGCCTCTTAGGTCCCTTTTATAGCTTTCTTCTCTCATCTTAAACCTATGCCCTCTAGTTTTGGACTCCCTTACCCTGGGGAAAAGAGTCCCTTCACCCTATCCATGCCCCTCATAATTTTATAAACCTGTAAAAGGTCACCCTTTAACCTCCTCCCTCAGAGATGGAAGTTTCTACTTCACCGAGATTCCTCTGGGGAGGCCATGTTGAAAACATAGTACAAGTTAGAATTCATAGCAATGTCCTGTCAATGGGAGTGACTCCCCAATACCTGGAGATGCCTTTCCCCAAAAGTGATTCTATTTATAGATCTTAAAAAAACCTTTTCCCGCTTCACTGCGGTGCAAAGAAGAGAAAGGAGGAGGAATTGACTATACAGCCCCTCGTGCCTGCTTTGCCATTCAATATTATCATAATTGAACCTTTACCTCAACTCCACTTTTTTTGCTGCTCTCCACACCCTTTGATTTCTTGACAGAGCAAAGATTAAATCTCAGCCTTAAATATCACCAGGGTTGGAACATCCAGGGCCCTCTGGGCAGGGTGAATATCGAAGATGACAGAGAACAAGTGCTTTTTTTTAACACACTGAAGGGGGAGAAAAGACTACAAGGTTTTCCCTAAATCTGAAAGTGGTTGGGAGGAAAGCCACCCAGTCCATCAAGTCATCAAATAGAGGTTAGCCCTTCTCTTTAAGGAAGATCTTTGTAGAGCAGGTTAACATGGGATAGTGTCATTTGCTTCTATGTACCTAACTATAAGGCATGAGGAACACTGACCTGGGCCTATGTTGCTATTTCCTCACTTACTATCAGAAAATTGATGGATGTCATTGGAAAGAATCATAGAATCCCTATAGTGTGGAAGCAGGCCATTCAGCCCATCAAATCCATGCCAACCCTTTGAAGAGCATCCCACTCCATCTCTGTAGCTCTCTATATCCCATGGTCTAGTTACCTCATCCGCACATCTGATTGGATTGGATTGGAATCTACAATGTGGAAACAGGCCCTTCAGCCCAACAAGTCCACACCAATCCTCCAAAGAGTAACCCATCCAGATCCATTTCCCTCTGCCTAATGCACCTAACACTATGGGCAATTAAGAATGGCCAATTCACCCACCTGCACATCTTTTGGACTGTGGGAGGAAACCGGAGCACCTAGAGGAAACCCATGCAGACACGGGGAGAATGTGCAAACTCCACACAGACAGTCACCCAAGGCTGAAATCGAACCTGGGTCCCTGACACTGTGAGACAGCAGTGCTAACCAATGAGCCACTGTGCCGCCCTATGGACACAGCCTAGCCAATCCACCTACATTGCACAAAGCTTCTGGAGGAAATCCAAGCAGACATGGGAAGAATGTGCAAGCTCCACACATACAAGGATGGAATTGAACCCGGGTCCCTGGCACTGTGAGGCAACAGTGCTAACCGCTGAGCCACACCAAAGGTGACCATAGCTGGAATCGAGCCTGCAACCCTTAGATAGGACCTCAATTGACATCAAACACAGACACTTATTCATTTGGCTATGTGCCTACTTCACAGACATAGAAAGACTTGGAAAGCCAAAGGAATAACAACCTTTGGCAATTTATTGTAGAAACCATCCAATTTCTCTGCTTTAGTAAGATCCTCCCAAACACAAGGAATGTCAGTTAGTTGGGTCAAGCTCAAGGAGGGATCAAAACCTTGTAAGTTGCAGACATGCTCAACCACATTGTTAATCTTTACAGTGCGGTTAATTTAATCATTGTTCAACAGCCAAATCAGATCAACAAGAGCGTGGTGCAACATATTTTTATACCAAATAATTTGTTTTGCAAAATGTGCTGCTGAGTGGAAGTAACATTGACCAGTGAAGTATTTAATTATTTTTATTGAACTGAGTGCATGTATTGCAATAATGAGAGCAATGGATAAATACTGGATCAGGATTTTGTATTCAAACAATTAAACACCTTCATTTTTAAAAAATATTAATTCACAGGACATGGATGTCACTGACTAAACCAGCATTTATTGCCTATCTCTAAATGTCCAGAGGGAGTTCAAAGAGTCAAACCACATTTCTTTGGGTCGATATAGCTGCTGCAACATAGGAGAATTCTGTGAAACTATAAAAGAAAACACAAGTGTTGAACCAAAGAAGGAGATACTAGAAGGGATGACCAAAATATTAGTTAAAGAAGTGGTTTTTAATGTACAAAGTTAAGAAGGGGAATGAGGTTGAGGGAAGTAGCTCCAGAAAGTGGGTCTAGAAAGGCAGCAGGAAGCATTGCTAACAAGTTTAGTCCAAAAGGAAGGACAAAGTTAAAAATCACACAACAACAGGTTACAATCCAACTGGTAGAGTATATATATTGGACTGTAACCTGGCATCGTGTGATTTTTAACTTTGTCCACTGCAGTGCAACACCGGGACCTCAACAGCAAAAGGAAGGAGGTTGATGTCCAATAGCCTAGTATCTGAAGGATAAAAGTGTCTTGGGTGGGGGCGTGGTTTAAGAGGAGGGGACTTGTAGAGCTGCAAGAAATTGCAGAGTTAAGGAGGGACAAAGCAAAATGCTTCAGAGGGGATTGAAGCCCAACAATAAGAATCAAGGCAGAAAGGAGATTGAAATTTGAGGCATGGGTTCTGTATATGGACCCAGATAATAGTGAGTGTGTAAACGTTAATCATCAGGAAATGATCACCTTCTTCTCACTCTTATATCACTCTGTTTTGTTATTATTATTAACACAGTCGTTTCTTGAACAAGCCAACTTATAAACTGTCAATTCACCGTACCACACCATTTTATTACACTATTCGATTCCTTCAGACCTCACAGCTCATTCCACTGTCAGTAAGTTGAGGCTGGAATTAGAAGCTGGGACAAGATTGGTGTATGGTAGGATCAAGAGCCCCAGCCAAATGATTAATCATTATGCATCCAGTACATTATGATGCCTGTGCTTCAGTTTAATGTTTGAAATCGAACATGGATTGAAACGCACAGCAACCCTGCTCATGCCCTGTGCTGCAGATTAAAGCTTGCTTTCCTCTCATCCCCTACATGTGGAATTACTTGTCCAGAGAGTCATACAGCACAGAGGAGGCCTTTCTGCTCATTAGGTCCATGATCGACTTTAGCCCCACTTTCCAGCACAAGGTCCATAGTCTGGAATGTTATGGCATTTCAGAGGTCATCCAAGGTTTTAAAAGGTTGTGAGGTTACCTGCCTCAAATACCTTCTCAGTCAGGGTGTTCCAGATTCCCACCACCCTCTGGGTGAAAACTCAATGTCCCCCTCAGGCCAGGAGTTTTAGAGGGGTGGATGTGAGGAAAACCCTTTTTATCCAGAGGGTGGTTATGATTTGGAATGCTCTGTCTGGGAGAGTGGGAGAGCCAAATTGCCTCACGTTCTTTAAAAAATACCTGGATAAGTACTTGGCACCTCATAACATTCAAGGCAATGGGCCAAGTGCTGGCGAATAGGATTAGGTGGAAGGTTGACTTAAAGGCAAAAGTGCCTCTTCCGTGCTGTATGATAGTATGATTCTAAAACCTTTTTCCTCAAATCCCCTCTAAACCTCTTGTCCTTCACCTTAAAATTATGCCCCTTGTTATTGACCCTTCAACTCAGGTACAACTGCTTTCCATCCGCCCTGTCTAAGTTCCCTGTAATCCAACACACTTCGATCAGGTTTCCCCCTTAATCTTCTCTGCTCCAAAGAAAACATTCCGAGTTCATCCAGTCCCTTGTCATTGTTAAACTAGGAGAAAGTGAGGTCTGCAGATGCTGGAGATCAAAGTTGAAACTTTATTGCTGGAACAGCACAGCAGGTCAGGCAGCATCCAGGGAACAGGAGATTCGACGTTTCGGGCACAGGCCCTTCTTCAGGAATCCGACGTTTCGGGCACAGGCCCTTCTTCATTCCTGAAGAAGGGCCTGTGCCCGAAACGTCGAATCTCCTGTTCCCTGGATGCTGCCTGACCTGCTGTGCTGTTCCAGCAATAAAGTTTCAACATTGTTAAACTAGGCAACATCCCGGTGGAATATCCTCTGCTACCCTTCCAGTGCAATCAAATCCTTCTTATTAGGGATCAGTGCTCAGACCCCAGCTATTCACAACATACGTCAATGATTTAGACGAGGGAACTAAATGTAACATCCCCAAATACTTAGATGACGTAGACGTGGGTGCGAGAGTGAGCTGTGAGAAAGATACGGAGATCCTTTAGTGTGAATTCAACAAGCTGAGAGGGTGGGCAAATGCATGTCAAATGCAGTATAAAGTGAATAGATGTGAGGCCATCCACTTTGATCACAAAAAGAGGAAGGCAGATTATTATCTGTACGGTGATAAATTGAGAAAGGGGAATGAGTGAAGGTAATCATGCAGCTGTAGTAGGCGGTAAAGAAGGCAAATGCAATGTTAGCCTTCATTGTGAGAGGATTTGAGTACAGGAGCAGAGATGTGTTGCTGCAATTGTACCGGACTTGGTGAAACTACGCGTGGAACGTTGTCTGTTGTTTTGGTTTCCTCATCTGGTGAAGGATGTTCTTACTATAGAGGGAGTGCAGTGAAGATTTACCAGGCTGATTGTTGGGCTGGTAGGACTGACATATGAGGAGCAGTTGAATCAGTTAGGACTATATTCACTTGAGTTCAGAAAGTGGAGACGGAATTTCATTGAAACCAATAAAATTCTAAAGACTAGACAGGGTAGTTGCAAGAAGGATATGTTCCCGGTGATGGAGGAATCCAGAACTTAGGGTCACAGTTGAAGGAAATTTAGCATTGAGAGGGGGATAAATTTCTTCTCCCAGAGAGTGGTGAGCCTGTGGAATTCATTCTCACAGAAAACATTTGAGACCAAACCATTGTATGATTTCAAGAGGAATTAGATGTAACACCTAGAGCTAAAGTGATCAAACCATACAGGGGAAAAGCAGGATTAGGCTGTTTGATTGGATATTCAACCATATTCACAATGGGTAGCAGAGCAAGCTCAGAGGGCTGAATAGCCTACTGTTCCTCCTATTTTCTATGTTTCTATAGTGAGGCAACCAGAACTGCACACTCTACTTTGTCTCCACTTACACCCTTTCCAAACACAGTGAAACTCCACTCTGAGTCTCTGCCTTTTGTCTATGCTTATAATGTTACCATTTGATACCCTGCAGCATTATAACCTTTTCATGCTCCCAACCATCTGTCAGCCTGTGTGCAAACAATGATACTGTTGTACATATTCATCTTATTCTCAGCATTGGCATTGATTCCTGTAGATCCTATCAATTGTTTTCAAACCTGCCACTAGCTGTTAGATTTTGCACCAAATTCCTCTAAGCTGTCAAAGGCATCACCTGAATATGTGAACGCATCTATCTCTGTAATCTGTGGAGAATCAAGCTTTATACACTCATGCTTTGACTGACAAATTAAGAGAATAATTCTGATATGAGTGCCCTTTCACTACAACCTCCCAGTTTTTTGATCCACATTTGCCAATTTTACTATGTTGACATTTGTGGTAGCAACCAGTTTGCCTCAGCAGGTGGCACTTTGTGGAGCGAAGTCTTTTCGAGACTGACTGTGATTATATAAAAGCTTGAGGCACAGCACTAAGTCTTACTGTATTGTGAAGAGGTCTTGAATAATCATTATTGAAAAAACACATCTGCTATTCCATTATTCCCAAGCTGTTTCTTGTGGAGTAATGGGGTGTCAAAGCAAATTTCCTTTTACTTACTGTCACGTTTGATCATCCTTGATTTCAAATCTCCAATGGCATCACCCTCCAAATTGTTTTCATAATCTTGTTCAATGGTGGTGAGCAAAGCTAATGAGGCTAAAAATGATTGCTCATCCCTAATTGCCCATGAGAAGGTGCTAATGAACAATCGTTGTCCAACAGATAGTTAAGGGGGGATCTCCAGAGTTTTGACCCACAACTGTGGAAGAACGGTGTGAGATAGTTCCAAATTAGGATGGTGTGCGACTCGGAGGGGAAGTTCCAGATGGTAGTGCCTCTGCTCTCCTTCCAGAGATGATAGGTTTAGAAGGTGCTGCTGGTGAATTGTCGCAGTGTCGCAGAGATGATACACACTGCTACCACTGGTCATTGGGGGTAGATGCAGTGAATGTTCAAGGTAATGGATGAAGTGCCATGGTGTTGAACATTTCAAGTGTTGTTGGAGCTGCACCCATCCACAAGGTGAAGAGCATTTCATCCACTCCTCACTCATGCCTTGAAGATGGTGGAAAGCATTTGAGGAATTGGATGATGAGTTACTTTGAAGAATATCCAACCACTGATCTGCTCTTGTAGCCAGAGTCTTTATGAACATATAGATTAGGAACAGCTCCTCAAGCCTGTTCCACTATTCAATAAGACCACAGCTGATCTATTTTTGTTTCAAATTCCATATTCCCACTTACTCTCAATAATTTTTCATTCCCTTACCTAACAAAAATTTATCTACCTCCAACTTTAAATTGTTCAATGGGCTCACCTCCAACACCTTTTGAGGCAGGGATTTCCAGAGTTATACATACTCTGTGAGAAAAGAAAATCTCCATATCTATAGTCTAAAAGGAGTACCTTTAACTTTTAAACAGTGTCCCCTAGTTCTGGACTCACCCACATGAGCAAATATCCGTTAGTCAAGTCTGTTCAGAAACGCATACACTTCCATCTAGGCACATTTCTAAACTCAAGTAAAAGTGAGCACAGTCTTCCCAAGTTTTCTTCTTAAGACAACCTACTCATTCCAGTAATCAATTCAATAGACCTCCTCTGAACCAGCTCCCATGCAATCACATCTTTCCTTAAATAAGGAGACCTAAGTTATTTGTTGTACCTACGTGCTACCAGAAATTTTAGGTCCCTCTGCACCTCAGAATTCTTTAGTCATTCAGCTGAAGTGATTCTCTGATTTATTATTCTTTCTGCCAAAATGAACAATTTTGCATTCTCACACATTATACTCCACCTGCCAGATTTTTGCCCACTCACTCAATCCATCTCTGCCAGTCTGCAACCTCCTATCTCCTTTTCACAACATTCTTTCCTGCCTGTCTTTGTGTCATCTAGGTCTTTGATACAAATTGTTGAGACCCCAACACAGACCTCTGTGGGACCCTTCTCGCCACATGCTACGAATCAGAAAAAGACCCAATTACGTATATTCTCTCTTTTCTGTCTGCCGACTAGCCTTTTTATCCATGTTAAAATGCTTTGTGCTTCTCCCTGTGCAATAACTTTTCATGTGGTACTGTGTCAAATACTTTTTTGGAAATCCAAATATAGTACATCAATGTGCTCCCCTTTATCCACAGAACATATTACTCCTTCAAAGACCCCAAACATTGGTTACACATGATTTCTCTTCCATTAAACTATGCTGACTCTTCCCAATTACCTTGATATTTTTCCTAAGTATCCATCTATCACCTCTTCCATAATTTATTCTAATGCCTACACAATGCACAACAAGCTAACTGGCTCAGGAATTCCTCTTTTCTGCCTTTCCACCTTCATGAATAGAGATTTGCTACTACCTAGTCTGATGGAACCTTTCCAGAATCTAGTAGAGTTTGGAAAGTTAACACCAACATGCCCACTACCTCATTGCCACCTAGGATGAAGTCCACCAGTCAGCCTGCAATTCCATGTTGCTCAGTGCTGCTTCCCTACTGATTGTAATTTCACTGGGTTATTCTCTGCTTTCCAACCCCTCGTTTATGGCTATGAATGGGATTTCTGTAACCTCTGCAGTGAAAACAGAAGCAACCATTTTTTCATTTAATCTATCATTACCTTATTATCACATTAACTCTCCATTCTCACTCACTCTAGAGAACCAATAGTCAATTTATTTACCCTTTTCCTTTTTAGTTAGCTGCGGAAACTCTTGCTATTTGTTTTTACATTTCTAGCCAGCCTCCCCTCACACTCTATATCTTTTTCTGCTAATTAACCTTTTAGCTATTTCCCGCCATTTTTTAGATACTGACCAATCATTCAACCTGTCATTCAAATTTACAGACCTATACGTTTCTTTTCTTAAATCTGATGCTTTCCCTGATTTCTTCAGTTAACCACAGATGGTGGTTTGAAAATTTTCTTTATGCTAGGAATGTACTTATTCTGGGTGTCCAGAAATATCCCTTTTAATGTCTGCCACTGTTTTTCCACTGCTTTGTTCTCAGAGCCTAAAACTCCAGTTCACTCCACCTAACTCAGCTCTCACGTCCACACTGTTGTTCATATTTAAGTTTATCATATTAGTCTTAGACCCAGGTAAAAGCAATGACTGCAGATGCTGGAAACCAGAGTTTAGATTAGAGTGGTGCTGGAAAAGCACAGCAGTTCAGGCAGTATCCAAGGAGCAGGAAAATCGACGTTTCGGGCAAAAGCCCTTCATCCTGATGAAGGGCTTTTGCCCGAAACGTTGATTTTCCTGCTCCTCAGATGCTGCCTGAACTGCTGTGCTTTTCCAGCACCACTCTAATCTAGTCTTAGACCCACCCTTCTCCCTTTCAATCTCCCATTGTACTCACTGCTGCCAAGAGGTGAATTTACTCTGAGGTCATTAATTCATCCTAAATCTTTACAAGTCTAATATAACCTGTTTCTTGTTGGATGCAGAACTTTTAGCTCTAAGAAACTGTCTCAGAAATGGACTGTGCAACCAGGCAATCTCATATCTCATATACTAGCCTTCCAAGAGGTGAATTTACTCTGAGGTCATTAATTCATCCTAAATCTTTACAAGTCTAATATAACCTGTTTCTTGTTGGATGCAGAACTTTCAGCTCTAAGAAACTGTCTCAGAAATATTCTATGGACTGTGCAACCAGGCAATGCATATCTCATATACTAGCCTTTGCGTATATTAAAATCACACATGCTAATCAAAAGCACCCATTACTTCTTTATCTTCTTTATCAAAAGCACCCATTACTTCTTCTTGTATACTTCATCCTACATTATGGTTACTGGTAGGGGACCTGCAGACCTATCAATGGTTCTTTTCCCCTCCTGTTGCTCACCTCCACCCACCCCACCTTGATCTCTTGAACAGAAATCATCTCTAACTATTGCATTAATGCCGTTCCTGATTAACACTGCTACTCTTCCCCCTTTACCCAACTTCCTATTCTGCTTGAATGTCACATATCCCTTAATATTCAGCGCACAATCCTTATCATTCTGTACCCACAACTCTGTAGTGGACATTTATTTATAATGGATATTTATTTACTTGAATATGCACTATTAATTTGTTTACTTTGTTATGATAGCTATGCACAACTTGATATAGATTAAGGCTTTGACTAAGCCTTTTTGTTAACTTTGGTGGCTCAATGGTTGTGTGACTAATTATCTGAGCTCATGAAGTCAGAGCTTATGGTGGAAAGTGTCTTTTTCTGATGGCCCACAACTTGTCATGAATGCTCAGCTTTGTATCATCCTCCAGCCCTAACACCCTCGCCATATCTGGGCTCCTCCAATTCCAGATTTTTTTTTAACCTCACCATTGGGAGCTGTGCCTTTAGCTGCCCTGGCCCTAAGCTCCAGAATTCCCTCCCAAAACTTTGCCCTCTTCCCCCCCCCTCCCCTTTCTCTTCCCTCTTTAAAACCAATCTCTTAGATCAAATTGTTGGACACTCACCCTGATCTGTGGCTGTGTGTGCTGCTCTGGTGTGTCTTTGTTCCTTTCGCTATGTTAAGAAATGCTCTGAAAATGCAAATTGCTGTCACGTGCACATGTCCCTTCTTAACTCATGCACTGTACTACACTGGATACCAAGACTTGCTTTGGCCATTATCTTTTGGAATATAAACCTATGGTTCAGTGAACAGCAGAGATATATGTTTTTTTCAAAGTTTGGGTGAGTAGCTGGCACATCTGGTCAACAGGATGGTGTCTTACAGTTGTGGCAGCCTCCCCCACCTAGCCAGCTTGCTCCCATGTGTGGAGTGCTTAATCTCAACAGGAGGGAGCAAAGGGGCTTAAGTCTGTGGAGAGAGACGGGATTCTGGATTTGTGTGGTTTCAGGAATCATGAGACCGTGCATTCCTAAGCACCAGAAAAATTCCGATGATCAGAAAAGATTACCAGGAACTTATAAAGAGCTGTCATCAATATTTGACGGCCCAGGGCTCCCATAGGCCTGTAAAGTGGCATCTTTAATTTATCTGGTGGACTGGTTTCCCAGCTCTATGTGAAACAAGACTGGTGTTATGCTATAAACTCTAATCCTCCACACCATCTGGTACCATATCATGCGGTGAAATATAATTGTACAGAACAGAATCTGCAGCAGACTGAATACATAACCTTGGAACATCATGTGATCAGTAACGTGTTCCTCAGGCTGCCTATAAGTGAGCAGGTCACTTTGTACCCATCCTGTCTTGGTCTTCTATATTTTGATTGGGGTTCTTATAGGTCTTTGGAATCACGATTTCCACCAGTAAGTTCCACAGATGGCCACGTTTCAGATTTCCCAGGATAATGAGCAGCATTTCAGAGGGGCTATCGGAAGATTGTACAGGAAGATCCGCGTATCAATATTCTGAGAAGAATGCTTGCTCATAGAACATTTGTCAAGCCAGTCCCTGTACTCTTTAAAATAACACAAAATCATCTCATGCTCATGTATTAAAGTAATTTTTAGCTTTAATTGCCAGGATTATACATGATAGTGAAATAAACTGGATTTAAAAGATATCACAACAGAATGACGTTGACACCAGGACTGCTGTAACCAAGTGTTGGGTTTGTCAGTTTGCATTTATACACCGTGGGATACTGGAAATCTGACCCTGGTTACAGCCAATCCCACTTAATAGCACAATACTCAAATCAAAGAAAGCAAGCAGGTTCAGGGAAAGCAGCCAAGAAGCCAAAAAATGCCACTTGTTTTTTTTAAATCTCATTTTTCATGGTTCAGTACCATCTGGAACCACTCAACCATTGGCAATGGGTCAACAGTAAAGATGAATGTATCAAGAAATAAGCTAAAATATCAGAGACGGTTAGAAGAATTGTACTTACATATCACTTAAGACAATAAGACCAATAAGAAGTAGGAACAGGAATAGGCCATTCAGCCCCTCGAGCCTGCTTCACCATCCAATACGATCATGGCTGATCCGACATTCCTCACATCCACTTTCCTGAGTTACCCCACTTGTTACTTGTCCCTCGATTTGAAGATCATGTCTGCTTGGGCTCGCGAATTTCTGCAGTGAGTCTTCATGTGACTGAACAGGCTGTTTCTCAATCCACTCCTCCTCAGGCATATGGGGCAGGGCATCCCACAAGAGGGTGGGATCTTGAGTACAGGATATGCTTCCTTTCCTTTCCATCTCTACTGCTGCTCTGCCTCATCAGAGAGATGCCGTGACTCAAAATGGGATGCAACTTGACAGACAGGATCTTCATTTTGAAAGATTGGTCACAAAGCCCTCCCATTTGTCATTCATGTCAAAACTACCATCCTTCAAGTAGAGTATGAGAGATCCTCTAAAGCATTGTCTTTGTCCTTCCTTCCTGAATATGTTGGCCATTTTGAGAGTTGAGAAAATAGGACAGGGCAGGAAAAATGCTCTCTGATGGAGGGCTGTGGAAGCTCAGTCTTTGAATATGCTTAAGGTAGAGATTGATAGATTTCTGATTACCAGTGACATATAGGGTTATGAGGATAGGGTGGATCACAGGCATTGAAGTCTTCAAGCAGCCATGATTCTATTGAATGGCTTGATGGGCTGAATGGCCGACTCCTATTGCAGTATCTGGATATAATGACCGGTCTCTGAATGTTGATTTGCAGGGGGCTTTCCTGAATGCTTGAAGAGCTGGTTTCAAAGGATAAACTATTATTCATTTAAATCTACAGGATGCAAAAGAGACATTGGTGATGGAATTTCTCTAACCTGTATATGTGTCATGAATATACAATCCAACTGTTACTGTAACACAGGAGTGTGGTGATGGCAGATCATTGGAAAATAGCTAGCACACCACAAGCAGATCCATCGCTGCTATAGTGATCATGATTACATTTTGTGTAGTCAAAAATAAACAAGAGTCTATGATATAAGTTATGCAGTTTAAATATCTTTGAATCTCATTTATTTTAGAATTTGGATTTTGAACTAGTGGCATGGGTTTAGCCTATGTGTGAGGGGGATTTAATGATTAATTTCTCAGTATTTTTGGAGCTATGATTTTTTTTAAACCAGTTTAAGAGAGAGAGTTCCTGGGATGCTAATGGAGGATTTGTTTGCATTGAGGGAGTTTTTATAAGCAGGCAGAGTGAACATTGAGGAGCACTTTCTGTTTCTTTCTGCTCGCAGGGATTAGGAATTTTGTTTTAGTTGAGGGGAAAAATTGATTGCTTGCAAAGCTTTTGCTTGTCGGTCAACCTGGTTGATGTTAAATGTATGAAACAGTTTATCCTAAAGAAAAGAGTTGGTTTAGAAGTGTTAGCAAATAGGTTACCTCAGTGTAAAGATTTTAGTTAGAAAGTTCTGGTGTTTGGTTAGAAGCCTGAATGAGTTATTCAAATCTGAGAAAGTCTTAGCTCAGTTGTTTGAATAATCAGGGAAAGAGCTACCAAATTGTAAAGACCAGGGAATGAAAGAATCAGTTAAGTTAAACTATAGATATCATGGAGACGTGAACTCTCTTTCGTATTTGAGTCCTATAACGTGACGGTGTTAGGATCAATGGGATCATATTTTTACTGTGGTTTGAAATCTTCCAAATTTTGTTATTTGTTTCTTCTACCTTCTTTTCAATTGTACAAAAAGCTCTGTACCATTGTTAAAACCAAATCTGCAGCTTTGCGTGTTTGTGTTTCAGTGAAAGACCACCATGTTAAATAAAAACAGAACAAAATATGATCTATCAAGCCTAATTTCAGTCTGAGAATTGACCAGTTGGGTAATAAGCTCAGCTCAGATTGTAACAATTCAATAACACCAAAATATTTATTTTTGCAAGTTATTTTACCTTTAAGTAATACATGAAAGTTGCAATTAAGCAATGATGGAGAAGGCTAAAAGATTCTAGTACATTACTGTGTTCTATAATTTACAGCACGCGCTTGAAATAAATTGACCCCAAATGTGTACATTAATTTCCAAAACGTGTAATATTGCTCAGCTTGCCTAAGCTATCAATCAAAACAACACCCATGCTGACAGGCATAATGTTATTAATCGCCTTTGTCTGTACTTCGGAACATTTCAAATGATAATTTCATCTCTGATCTGCCATTTTGATGTATTATTTACTCTAAAGACGTGAGGAAATTATTCTTCTCTTATAGCCATCTCCTACATGAGCAGTTCCCCAAGGGACACTAACTTCTATTTAATTGAAGGCTGGTGGCCACAATATAAAAGTCGTCTCCGTCCTCAAAACCTACGAATGCGACTAAACATTTCTTTTAGAATCCTGATTGCGACCCTTAACACATCAGAAGGTGCAGCACCTTCTTCCATTATTCAACAAAGTAATACAGTCAGTGCTGAGATATCTAAAGCGATGCTGTTTGGAGGGTTTTCTCATTGAATCAATCATTTTTTTTTCTGCTTGTTCATTTAGCCCCAATTAATCTTGTGCAGAACATGTTATTGGACCTCACATCTCGAGTGCTTGACAATGAGTGCTGCCAGTAGGGAGTGTGACTGCAGCACTGCCTGTGCATTTTAATATCACACATTCACCTCCTGTCATCGATCTTCACACAGGCCCAAGCAGAGGCTGCAAACTGAAAATGGGCAGGGGTAGCTGGTAGCTGAAGAGTCTCCGTGGAATTATTAACCAGCATTTCATCTATTTAGCCCTTAATGATAAACGACAGAGCAACAGAATTTGTATTCCTTTTCCCCACTCACAAGTGCTTTGAACCTCTCGGACCCAGCATTCCATGCTAATCTTTGTTAGAAACATCCAGCTCACTAAGAAGTCACTTAACCCAATGGGCAAGCTCTTTGATATCCCCATAACCATGAACTACCTTCATTTTTAAACATATAAAGAATTGGTTTTGCAAAGTCACTATTGCATCTGCTTTTGCCACCTCTTTGAGACAATGCCTACTAGGTCACAACAACTCACTGCCAGAAAACAAATTGTTCTATTCTCACTTCTGCTTCCTTTGCCAATTATCCTAAAATCACCTGGAATAGAGTTGTTACTCTGGGAGAAAGTGGCAACCTAGGTTCAAATTGAACTTAAAATTGTCCGATATCTTCAGTGTAATATTATTGTTCAAAATAAATTAGAACGTCTTTCCTGAGCCTGGCATCCCTAGCAGTGTGCCCACTAGTTGTGGAAGAAAGATGTACCTTTATGTTGCGTTTTTACCAACCATTGGACGTCTCAAAACATTTTATAGACAATGAAGTACTTTTGAAACATACTCCCTGTTTGAATGAAGCAATGTGATAATGGGCAGATAATCTGCTTTAGTGATGATAGTTGGCAGTTAAATATTAGCCAGGACACTGAGCACTGAGCACGGTGGCTCAGTGGTTAGCACTGCTGCCTCACAGACCAGGACCAGGACCAGGGTTCCATTCCACCATTGGGTGACTATCTGTGTGGAGTTTGCACATTCTCCCTATGTCTGCATGGGTTTCCTCCCAGAGTCCAGATTAGGTGGATTCTACATTGTCCATAATGTCCAGGGATGTGCAGGCTAGGTGGGTTAGTCATGAGAAATGTGGGATTATGAGGATGAGATGGAATGCTCTTCGGAGGATTGTCCAAATGGCCTACTTCCTCACTATAGGGATTCTATAATTACTCACTTAGTCTTCATCAAAATAGTGCCTGGGATCAAAGTGAGGTCCCCTACTCTCTTGTTGGTGGCTGGGGTCGCTGTGCCTGTTTCAGAGGTGAGGCCATTTGGATCAGACGGGATCACAAGCCAAGCTTGTGATTTCTATCCCGCTCCCTGGTCACTGGACACCTGATCCTGCTCAGTTTAAAATCTTATCTGAAAGGCAGCAGGGGAAGGTCAGCTTAGAATCTTGTGCTCAAATTTGGATTGGAAGTTCAACCCAGAAGCTTATGACTCTGAGGCGAGACTGCTCGCAACAGATGCCTGACAGCAGAATTGTCGCGGAAATATTTCCTGGACTCACTTACCATGTACTTCCTGGTGTCTTTATGGTCAGAAATATGGCCTTTGTAGGAAGGGACCCCTGAAACAGTCAGAATTGGCAGAAATCTGTCAGTAATATTTCAGCTTGGAGGCACAAATAGTTCAGTGGGTTGGTGCAGGCTCCAGGATCAGTGGTGTGGAAGAGCACAGCAATTCAGGCAGCATCCGAGGACAGGCAAAATCGACGTTTCGGGCAAAAGCCCTTCATCAGGAATAAAGGCAGAGAGCCTGAAGCTCTGCCTTTATTCCTGATGAAGAGCTTTTGCCCGAAACGTCGATTTTGCCTATCCTCGGATGCTGCCTGAATTGCTGTGCTCTTCCAGCACCACTGATCCAGAATCTGGTTTCCAGCATCTGCAGTCCTTGTTTTTACCTACGGTGCAGGCTCCAGTCTGATGTTAGAAGTCCCACAGTGAAGGTCAGTAAGATTTCCCACCTTGGAGACAGTAAGGACCGCAGATGCTGGAAGATGTGTAACTAGAAAAGCACAGCAGATCAGACAGCATCCAAGGAGCAGGAAAGTCAACGTTTTGGGCTGAAACCTTTCGTCAGGACTGGGGGAAGGGAGCCCAGAACAAAATAGAGGGAGGGGGTTGGGGCTGGGAAGGGAAGGTGGAATGGTGATAGGTGGATGCAGGTAGGGGGTTACTGTGATTGGTCAGTGGGAAGGTTTCTCCTTTGAATCCTCCCACTTCCTCCACACCAAAGGGGTATCCATGGGCCCCAGCTATGCCTGTCTCTTTGTTGGCTACATAGAGCAGTTGATCTTCCGTAATTACACCGGCACCACTCCCCACCTCTTCCTCCGCTACATTGATGACTGCATTGGCGCCACCTCATGCTCCTGAGAGGAGGTTGAGCAATTCATCAACTTCACCAACACATTCCACCCTGACCTTAAATTTACCTGGACCATCTCTGACACCTCCCTCCCCTTCCTGGACCTCTCCATCTCCATTAATGATGACCAACTTGACACTGATATTTTTTTACAAACCCACCGACTCCCACAGCTAGCTGGATTACACATCTTCCCACCCTACCTCTTGCAATAATGCCATCCCGTATTCCCAATTCCTCCGCCTCCGCCGGATCTGCTCCCAGGAGGACCAGTTCCACCACAGAACACACCAGATGGCCTCCTTCTTTAGAGACCGCAATTTCCCTTCCCACATGGTTAAAGATGCCCTCCAACGCATCTCATCCACATCCCGCACCTCCGCCCTCAGACCCAACCCCACCAACCGCAACAAGGACAGAACGCCCCTGGTGCCCACCTTCCACCCTACCAACCTTCGCAAATCATCTGCCGACATTTCCGCCACCTCCAAACAGACACCACCACCAGGGATATATTTCCCTCCCCACCCCTCTCCGCCTCCAAACAGACCCCACCACCAGGGATATATTTCCCTCCCCACCCCTCTCCGCCTCCAAACAGACCCCACCACCAGGGATATATTTCCCTCCCCACCCCTCTCCGCCTCCAAACAGACCCCACCACCAGGGATATATTTCCCTCCCCACCCCTCTCCGCCTCCAAACAGACCCCACCACCAGGGATATATTTCCCTCCCCACCCCTCTCCGCCTCCAAACAGACCCCACCACCAGGGATATATTTCCCTCCCCTAGTTCTAAACTTCCAGCTCAGCACTGTCCCCATGACTTGTCCGGACTTGTCCTACCTGCCTATCTCCTTTTCCACCTATCCACTCCACCCTCTCCTCCCTGACCTATCACCTTCATCCCCTCCCCCACTCACCCATTGTACTCTATGCTACTTTCTCCCCACCCCCACCCTCCTCTAGCTTATCTCTCCACGCTTCAGGCTCACTGTCTGTATTCCTGATGAAGGGCTTTTGCCCGAAACGTCGATTTCGCTGCTCCTTGGATGCTGCCTGAACTGCTGTGCTCTTCCAGCACCACTAATCCAGAAGTAGGAGGATGGACAGGTTAGAACAGGTCAGGCAAGGAGGAGGGATGGGGGGACTAGATATGGGATATGGCTGGGGATGGAGGGAGTTTGAAGCTAGTGAAGTCAATATTGAGGCCATTGGACTGTATGTTTCCCAGGCAAAATGTCAGGTGTTATTCCTCCAATTTACATTTGGCCTCACTCTGACAGTGGAGGAGGCCAAGGATGGACATGTCGCCAGGGGACTGGGAGGGGTGATTAAAATGGATGGTAACCGGAAGCTCGGGTTGGTTGATGAGCCATTGGTATGTAAACTCCCCAGGTGAATTATCAAGTATTATTCTTCCAGTTTACTTTTCCCACCTCAATAGTTATCATAGATTGGCACTTCATCATTCAGTGTTCTTGTCCATGTACTTTCCAGCTGTGAGCAGTGGATAAATGGAATAAAGAATAGAAACCGTCACAGCTTTATTTCCCTTTTACTGTTGATATAAGGTTGCTCATTATAACAGTGACCTCTGCCAGAAAATATTTCTATTTCCCAATGCTTTTGTCACAAGCTTTGTTGAAATGGTTCAGTTTCCTGTCATGCATTTATGAACTTTTTCCTTTGAAATGAGGTCAATGAAGAAATGAATTGAGAGCATAATATTGCAAAGCATCCTTTTTTAAAACAAGAAGATACATGAAGAAAATCCAGAGGAGGTACGATGGTTGTCAAAGAAAGGCAGAATGACTGCACTGCCGGAAGACCAGGCCCAGTGGGAAAACTGCTTGGTTCCAAAGCTTCGAAGCCTGGTCCCTGTGGCAGGAGTGGCACAGTGGCTCAATGGTTAGTACTGCTGCCTCACAGCATCAGGGACCAGGGTTCATTTCCACTGTTGAGTGACTGTCTGTGTGGCGTTTGCACACTGTCCCCGTGTCTGTGTGGGTTTCCTCTCACAATCCAAAGATGCCTAGGTTGGGTTGATTGGATGTGCTGAATTGCCTGCTGTGTCCAGGGATGTGTAGGCTAGGTAGATTAACCATGGGGGTGAGGGTAGGATGCTCTTCAGAGGGCTGGGTGTGGACGTGATGGGCTGAACAGCCTGCTTCCACAATGTAGGGATTCTATGAACTGACAGCTACATCCTTGAAGGAACAGAGCTGGAATTCAAGCCTAGGAAGGCCAAGTAAAAGTAACATTTAAGGAAACTGCCAAGAATAAACCTATCTTCACCCCTGGTAAATACTCGCAGTTTGACCATTTGTAATCTTTCTAATCATTTAGCACAGTAAGCCCAAACGTTGGCTGGAGTAAAATACTCTCTGATTAGTCTGTGCAGCGGTAAGTTAAGTGACACATCATTTTGATTATTGGCTTTAAAATCCCTCAGTAAGCAAAAAAAAAATCCTATTACTCACTTGCCTTTCAAGTGGGTTAATCCATTTTTGGAGAAATGGAAGTAGCTCACATATTCCAGAAATGAATAAGTAGGTGTGTTTCTCAATCATTTATCTATAGAATCCACAACCTTATTAAAATTAGCACCGACAGAAATTTCATGGCTACTTTTCTTCAAAGTGATTTTCTTGGGTGTAAATATATTTATCAATATCATTTTCAGAACAAAAGGATTTCAGGAACAAAGCTATGTCCCCGGGGTAACATGTTTAATCTTTTGTTTTTCTTGTTGCTTAACTGCCTTTGTTTTTTCTATCTCTATGCTGTCCAGCTGGGAGGATGGGACTGTCTGCTCTATAGATAGCACCATCAGTCCTTTACCATGCATGCACCCAGTGTCCTACAATTAAAAAAAGGAATATTTATGTAAATTATGTCTTGGGCAGTTACAAAATACTCTGTGGCCTGGGATGTATTTCTGATATTTAACATGGTGCATGAGAATCCGAATGAAACCCAGTTAATTCAAAGTCAAATGAATCACATCGTTCAAGCAGTAGGATATTGTCAGAGAAGAGTTTAGAGCTTTATGGAGTATTCCACACCTGTGCCCTGTTCAAGTTATGGAGAAACAAGGAGACACACAGTGCAAAGGTGAGGCATATTGCCTGTAATGTGTCCCCATGTTTGTTCGTTTCTGTTTGGCATGTCTTTAATGGAAGAGATCTTGAAGTCACACTGTTAAAAATGAATATTTACATTATTTGCAAGGAAAGCAATTATAGGACTTCATCAAAATGTTGCTCTAGTCAGGCTCCAGCTACATCTAACATCATTTTTTGCTTGACTCCAACAATTGGCATAATAACCATTAACCCCTTATATGACAGTGTTCTGTGAAATCTGTAATACTGAAGATTAATTGTCTTCTGGATGATAGCTGTTTCCCTACCACAGTCATGAGGCTGACAGGCCTGCACTCGTGATCTTTGACCCGTTCCCCTTCGGTGAAAAAGGGCTAGTCTTTCACAACTCATCCTCACATGCTTGAAAGATTAAAAAAAATGAAAGCTATTCCCTTCTGTACTCCTCTCAATTCTTGCTGTCTGCTAGCTGTCACATTTATTTTACTATACGTTAACATTGACAGTTGAAAAGTAAGTCATTGGATCATCCTAAGAAAGCAAACACAGAAATGCCAGTTTTTCTCATGCTTAGAATGAGACAACCCATTCTGAGCACCATTCTCCGAAGGAGATGTCAGCAGCCTGACTCTGCACTGATATGCAGGCTCCTTTTAATCTTGTCTCTAAAGAATGCATCAACTCAACTGCACTGACAGAACATCGTGCTATGAATTAAGCTTCTGTTGATCAAATAGAATCATTTCAGTTAACTATTGATGCATGTACAAACACCAGGAGAGAATTGGGGAGCTCTTGTTGTTTAGTATTTAAATTCATTCATGAGATGTGGACATTGCTGGCTGGGCCAGCATTTATTGCCTATCCCCACTTGCCCTTAAGAAGATGGGGGTGAGCTGCCTCCTTGAACTGCTGCAATCCATGTGCTACAGGTTGACCCACAATGCTGTTAGGAAGAGAATTCCAGGGTCCTGACGCAACGACAGTGAAGGAACAGTGATATATTTCCAAGTCAGGATGGCGAGTGGCTTGGAGGGGAACTTGCAGGTGGTGGTGTTCTTATGTACCTGCTGCCCTTGTCCTTCTAAATGGTAGTGGCTTTGGGTGGGAAGATACTATTTCAGGAGTCTTGGTGAATTTCTGCAGTGTATCTTGTAGATAGTACACAACGCAGGTACTGAGTGTCGGTAGTGGAGGAAGTGGATGTTTTTGGATATGTTGCCAGTCAAGCGGGCTGCTTTGTCCTGGATGGTGTCAAGTTTCTTGACTGTTGTTAGAGCCACACTCATCCAGACAAGTGGGGAGTATCCCATCACACTCCTGACTTGTGTCTTGTAGTTGGTGGATAGGCTTTGGAAAGTCACGATGTGAATTACTTGCGGCAGGATTCTGAGCCTCTGACCTGCTCTTGTAGCCATTGTACTTATATGGATAATCCCGTTTGGTTTCTGGTCAATGGTAAACACCATTAACCCATGTTGTTGATGGAGGGAATTCACTGGTTCCGTAAGCATTGAATGTCAAGAGTTAATGGTTAGATTCTCTAAGGTAAAAACAATGACTGCAGATGCTGGAAACCAGATTCTGGATTAGTGGTGCTGGAAGGGGGCAGTGCTGAGCTGGAAGTTTGGAACCGGGGTGAGGTGGGGGAAGGGGAAATGAGGAAACTGTTGAAGTCCACATTGATGCCCTGGGGTTGAAGTGTTCCGAGGCGGAAGATGAGGCGTTCTTCCTCCAGGCATCTGGTGGTGTGGGAGCGGCGGTGAAGGAGGCCCAGGACCTCCATGTCCTCGGCAGAGTGGGAGGGGGAGTTGAAATGTTGGGCCACAGGGCGGTGTAGTTGATTGGTGCAGGTGTCCTGGAGATTAGATTCTCTAATCCTGTTTCTAGCTCAGAATGTTTGCATTCTAGTCCCACCTGTCCTGGAAGTGTGTCAGAACATGCCTGGAAATGGATCAAAATTATATAACTCCCTCCTTTTCAGTACAGTCTTTGTCCCAATGCAACATGGATTGAAGCAGCTCACCACCACCTCCTCAAGAGCAAATAGAGATGGACAATAAATCCTGTCTCAGCCCCTTAATCTTTTAAGGAAATAATAATATATCCAAACAGGTTGATTATGCAAAAAAAGTATGGAGGCACTGTGGTATTCCTCCTGTCTCTGGACTGAAAGGTCCATGTTCAAGTCTCACCTACCAGAGAGATGTGTCAATGCAGGTTGCGTAAAAATAATTCTTTGTCCCATGGCAGAGCGAAGAATGGAGGTCATTTGGATGTACACAAAGTCAGAGTAAATGGTTGGCAGAATTGGTTACATGAGAGCTGGCATTTTCCAGCCCTTGTTGGCAGAGGACATGCATCCAGCTTCATAATGAGCTTTTAAAGCAAAACATTAGACTTTATTACCAGGTGACAGCTGTAGTGAGCTCAGCAATTAGAAATGTCAGTGGGTGTTTTCCTACCTTGAATTACATTGTATCCATTTCAGCCTCTCGTATTGCATCAAGTCTGTGATCTGCCTTCAGGCAGAATCCCATTGTTAACAATTACTCGTTTAGCTGGGATATTTTACACCAATCTAGCAAGTAAATAGTACCACCCTTCACGCAGGGATGAGCCATAATAGGTTATGAATTGGCGAGAATTTTTTAAGGAATGTTTAGTGAGCAGGTCTGTTTTCTTTCCTGTTCATTGCCGCACAACTCCAAGTACAGCATTTGACATTTTAATTAATTTAGCTGATGGAATAGAAACAAATAGATTTAGATATGGAACCAGTAAACTTGCAAGGTATAAACAAGCTAAATATTTTTGACTTGGAAGTTGAAAATTGATGGCGTTACATACAAGAATGTCTGCAAACAGAAACAAGCCATTAGACCATCCAAGAACATCAATGTTCTTTCTACACCCCATTATATCCTTCATTATATTCTCTTAAGACTGTATATACCTATCCATTCAACCCATTTGTACTGTCTCTTGTCAACATACTCAATTGGCAACTTGCACCTGTGGCTAAAAAGGTTTTGACGTCTTTATCCTAACTTCTTCATAGTTAGACTTGCATTTGGAAAGTTCATGAAGAAGGCTCTCTGGACTCAAAACGTTAACTCCACTTTCTCCCCACAGATGCTGCCAGACTTCTGTTGAGTTTCTGCAGCAAGTTCTATTTTTGTTGCATATTTTGTAGAGTTCTTGAAAAAAAAACAAAAAAAAAATCTTTGAACGGGCAAAAAATCCTCCCCGCATGCTAGAATATTAGTTTAGGATTTCATTACAATTCGAAATTGATGACCCAATCTATAGACTTTCTGGAATAATTATACAATGACAATGAGAAACTAAGCCAATCAGGCTTCATCTAGCCAGAAGGACCTTAACATCTTCTAGAGTCAGTACAAAATGATCCATTCTATTTAAGACGGACTAGGCAATTATACGAAACAGGCCCTAAGTTTACCAAGGCAAATTATTTAGTCATTATCACAAAGCTGCTGGCAAAGTAATTGCTGTGTTTTCTACATTACAAGAGTGAAAGCTTCCAAAGTACGTAATTAATTAGGATGCGCTTCAGCCCATCCTGGGGTTAAACATGGTGCTATATAAATGTATATCCTTCTTTATACTGCCATGGTACTTGACATGGAAATCTTACATGAGTGTGAGGGGCAACTTTGACTTGAGACTGAATTTAGCGAACACTAAGAGGAGGCTACAGTTGAATTTACTGGTGGTAATGAATGCAAGGAACATTTAAAGTTTCTCTAGCATTTGCAAAGCTAATCATTCACATCAACGTGTGGTTACCTAGGGGTATGAAAACAGGATTCTTCTGTGTAATGCAGATCTGGACAACAGAGAACTGATTAAGCCAGCAAGACCAGACTTGATCAGAGACTTACTGAACATTGATTTCCCCATGGAGCAGGCAGTCCAGTGGGAGTTCCATCCCTGTTAGTACTCCTGCAAGTCTGCTTCTCATATGCTTCTGCCTAAACTTGATCCTTACAGAGAGGAACTCTGTTAACAAAACCTATTTCACAAATACAGCAGGACCAGAGGACAGGAAGGTATCAAGTCCCCTGTTGAGTACTACACATACTTGCTTGAAACCAGGGTGGAGGATAAATCAGCCAGTGTCTCCATGACATTGGCTACATTATCGTTCCTCCTTTGAAGGTTTGGGAGTTGAGGGGCGCTTTGGGGGTTGGTCAGTGCAGGATGATTCGGTTTTGATGCTGTCTAGTGCTCTGGTGCCCATCCTTTCACAATCACAAGTGGAGAATGGGGGTTTGACACAGGTAGTCTGTAATGGTATCTGTGGAACCTCAGTGTAATGGGCACCAGCAAGTCCAGGAGGAGAGTGCAAGGGGTAGTTGACATCTGGAATAAACTGTCAGAAAGTGTAGCAGATGCAGTTTTAACTGTGACTTTCAAGAGTTTGTTATTTAAATATCTGGAGAAAATACTTAAAAGACTACCAGGAAAGTCAGGGGAAGTGGAACTAGCTGCATTGCTCTTGAAAGAGCCAGGACTGACACGATGGGCTGAGTGGCCTCCTTCTGCATTATAAACATTCTGGCATTCTCAGGAATGGTGCAACAGTAAGGACCCTTCTACTCTGTGCAGTAGAACGATTACTCACTCAGCTCAACCCACATTGAGCCTGCTGGAAAACATCAGCCTGGTGACAATGAGGCCATCTTCAGCTCCATGGGATGGCAAGCCCAAGATCGGAATGGCATTTAATTGAGTGGGATGATGGTGTACCCAAACACAGTCACCTTCCTGTCTCTACCTGGGTTACGTTCTGGTTGGGAAGGCCCTTGGCCGACTTTCATACCCCAATGTGCACTGAGTCCCCAAAGTAGTCACTCAGAGCTGTGGAGTAGGGGTGGTGGGGGGGGGGGGAATGGGGGAGAGGTCTGCCACTATGCAACATGCCAATGGCTGCTACCCTGGAATTGGAGTAGGAGGTAGAGGAGGCGATGTGTGTGACCAAGCAACGTCCCAGTGGCTGCTACCCTGGAGGCTGCTTCTCACCTCAGGGCTGGGGACATCCCTACATCGAAGGCTATCAGTGCTAGGAACCACTGCCGTATATTTGCTTGCAAACCCCACGTCTCCCTAACTTTTAGACCATCTGTTTATTGGCTGTTTTGGCTGTGAGAAGGTTGTTGGCCAAGACACTAGCTGTCCTTTTTCAAATCTCTTACATCCGTTTGAAAGGCCTCAATTTAACATGTCATCCAAAAACAAAAGCACCTCAAGCAATGTAGCTGCCTGTCAGCACTGCAATGAACTGTTAGTCTAGACCATGGGCTTATATCCAGAGAGGAGTCACGGCAACAACTTGCAATTGTATAGTTAAGAAACTATATCAAATCAAATTTGATCAAATTAGAAACATCAACTCTGTTTCTCTCTACTGGCAGATCCGGTGAGTTTCTCCAGCATTCTCTGTGCATTTATATAGTTCCTTTGGTGCAGTAAATCCTAGCTAGGCATTTGATAGCAATATAATCAGCCAAAAGCTAACACTGCAACAAAGAGGGAGACATGAAGTCAGGTGCCAAATGTTTGGTCAAAGCTGTAGGTTTGAAGGAACATCTTAAAGGAGGAGAGAACCTATCAACTCAGTGTCAAGTACGCACCCCAACTGAAACAAACAAAAGTAGAACCTGTTGGAGAAACTCAGCAGGTCTGGCAGCATCTGTGCAGAGAAAACAGTGTTAACATTTTGAGTCCAGTGAGCTACAATCTCTTGTTCCTTCTTTAGATTCTGTGTGTTTGTAGGATTGTCTGATTTTATTTCAGATTACCAGCACCACCAGTTTTTTCTTCCTCCTACTGATTGAATTACTGCCTGCTATTTCACTGCCAAATGTCCATTACCTTCCCTGTAATTGACGGTGTACTGAGGTAACTCATTCCTTCACAACTACTTTGACAGCTTCATTAGGAGCAATGCCGTTTGAGCAAGGCACCTTCTTTTACAATGGCTGTATGTTAAGTCACACCGTTGATTAGAACAGTTCTCAGAGGCAATGTTGCATTAAAGCCGAAACTACAGCAATTGGTTGTGTTCATTTTTTATAACACTTTAGATTTTTTCTATGCAGCTGGGGTGAGCATTAGAATCCCTACAATGTGGAAACAGGCCTTTCGGCCCAACAAGTCCACACCGACTCGCCGAAGAATAACCTAGCCAAATCCATTCCCATTCCCTATATTTGCCCCTGACTAATGTACCTAGCCCACACATCCCTGAACATTATGGGCAATTTAGCATGACCAAATCACCTAAACTGCATATCTTTGGATTGTGGGAGGAAACTGGAGCACCTGGAGGAAACCCACGCAGGCAAGGGGAGAATGTGCAAACTCCTTGAGTCGTGTGAGGCTGGATTTGAACCCAGGTCTCTGGTGCTGTGTGGCAGTAGTGCTAACCACTGATCCACTGTTGACAAGTCTTGAGAATTGTCCTAGAATTGGAAGTTAATCTCCTGTGAAAAAAACCCAGGAGTAAACTCATCATGGGCACTAAAAAAAAATGGACTTTTATTATTTCTTTGAACATTTTGATGTTTTAGTCTTAAAGGTATTGGAAATGGAGGGAAAATGGTTGTGTATTATTAACAGTCAAGACTCATTCAATTAGGTAATAATTTGGTGGCCTTTCCAGTATATTTGCTAGGACAATATTGAATATGAGCAGCATGCTCATTTACTGAAGCAGTTCATGTTCAAATGCAACAAGATCTGGACAATATCCAGGCTTGGGCTGACAAATGAGCAGCATGCTCATTTACTGAAGCAGTTCATGTTCAAATGCAACAAGATCTGGACAATAACCAGGCTTGGACTGACAATTGGCAAGTAACATTCGCACCACACTAATGCAAGGCAATGGCCATCTCCAATAAGAGACAATCTAACCACTGCCGCTGGTGTTACCATCATTGAAACCCCCACTATCAACAGCCTACAGGTTACCATTGATCAGAAATTCAAATGGGCTCACCACACAAACACAATGGCTACAAAAGCAGGTCAGAGGCTAGGAATACTGCAGCAAGTAACTCATCTCCTGACTCTCCAAAGCCTCTCCACCATCTACAAGACACAAGTCAGGAGTGTGATTGAATACTCCCCACTTGCCTGGATGGGGGCAGCTTCACTAAATAAGCTTGACACTATCCAGGACAAAGCAGCCTGTTGTTTGTCACCACATCCACAAGCATCCATTCTCTCTACCACTGACACTCTGCCACAGTGTGTATTAGCTGCAAGATGCATTGCAGAAATTCACCAAAGACCCTTCCAAGCCCATGACCACTTGCATCCAGAAGGCAAGGCAACAGATACATAGGAACAACACGATGTGCAAGTTCCCTTCCAAGCCACTCATCATCCTGACTCGGACATTTATCGCCATTTTTTCAGGGTTGCTGGGTCAAAGTCCTGGGACTCCCTCCCTCAGGGAACTATGGGTCTACCTACAGGAGGTGGTTTTGCAGCAGTTCAAGAAGGAAGCTCCCCACCACTTTATCAAGGGCGACTGGGAATGGGCAAAAACTGATGGCCCAGCCAGCAACACTCACATCCTGTGAGTGAATAAAAACAGACCAATTGTGGTAATGTTGGGGCAGGATGGTTTACGATGGAGGTCATATGAAGAAATGAATAAACATAAACCTCACAAGAGTTGCTAACCTTAACACAAAAGCCTCGAGTACCATGTTTTGTAGCTTCTAGGCTTCATAGTGTGCTAGTGTGATGGTTTAAACACTACATCTGAGCCTACACTCCTCTAGTACATTTTTGTATTCATTCATGGAGTGCAGGCACCACTGGGGCTAATGCTGTGTCAGTTGAGTTAGGCTCTAGTTGAGATTAAGAGCAGTTGATACTAATCGGGGAAGAGTTGGGATATTTAAGGATCAGCAAATGTCTCCTCCATCAAGAGTAGTGGCTGCCAACAGGGAGCCTCTGCTCACCAATCCACGCCTCCACACGGATGGTTTCAGACAGATGGTGGAGGAGAGGGATCAGCCTGCTGGTAAGACCAGAATTAAAGATGGCAGAGGAGCAGGCTAGAGGATGCCCTAACAATTGACACTGTGTGTTTATTTAGGAGAAAGTGAGAACTGCAGATGCTGGAGAACAGAGTCAAAAAGTGTGGTGCTGGAAAAGCACAACAGGTCAGGCAGCATCCGAGGAGCAGGAGAATCGATGTTTCGGGCATAAGCCCTTCATAAAGAATGTGGGGAAAGAGCTTATGCTCGACACATTGACTCTCCTGCTCATCAGCTGCTGCCTGACTGGCTGTGCTTTTCCAGCACCACACTGTTTGACTCTGTGTGGTCAATGCCATCTGCCAAATCAACCCCGTGGTGCCTGGTCTTGGTGGCACCCATGGCTCAAATGTTCCACATTGACTCCTGCCTCAACTCCACTTCCTTGTCCACTCTCTGTAACCTTTAACCCCTTACGAATTAAACAGACTGTACCTCACCTCCTTAAATTTATTCAGTTTTCCAGCAACCACTACGCTCTGGGGAAGTAAGTTCCACAACCTTTTGAGAGAAGCAACTGAGGCATTTTAGATGCCAAAGGGGAGACATCCACTCTACGTTTACTTTGTCAATCCCCTTTGGCATCTAAAATGCCTCAGTTGGTATAAACTCAGTTGGCATCTGAAATACCTCAGTTGGCATAAACCCTGTTAGCAAATAAAATGCCTCAGTTGGTATAAACGACGAGGTTGCAACGGGTTACTGTAGTCCTCCTGTGGTGGAGAGAGTGAATGTTTAAGGTGGTGGATGGGCTATCAGCCACCTGGCCTGATTGCCCTGGATGGTGGCTCGCAATGTTTTGGAGGAGCTCAGCTGTGAGGAGGGTGTAGGTTAGAAGCCAGCCAGGAGGGCATTGGTAAAGTCCAGTCTAGAGGAAACAAAGAAATGGAAGAGAGGTTCAGTGCATTGCCCTGGTTTGCTTAGCGCAGCCTAACTTTGTACTTGGTTTTTAACTTTGACTAGAAGACAAAACAGCCAACTGGCTCATACTGAGCCTGCAGGGATTTTATCATTTAGTCCTGATCAATACCCTACTAATTACTCTTGAATTCTACATTGACAAATAGGCCAATTTTATACTTAGGCAATGTTTTGCCACATACACATGGCAGACTTGATATTGAATAAGAGATTAATCTGTGTAAGGCCGTTTGAAGCTTCCATCACCCATTTAAAAAGCCAATCACAGGCATAGATCACTTTTGAGAAAGCAATACATTAAGTTGAGGAAATGTGTTGGGTCCACATTTGTGCTACAAATGTCTGCAGCAAGCCTAAGATAACACGGAATGTAATAGAAGGAGCCATGGTCCATAAAGGACCATAGGCATCTCTCTCCATTAGAGACAGAGAATTGGTTTCTTACAGTTTGAGGGTAATCACTCCACGTGCATGAGGTAAGATGATGAAGCAGACGTCCATTTAATACCACAGTCTGTGCAGAGATCAAACCTTTATTCTGCTCCAAGTAACAAGTAAATGAGTGGAGAAATTGTCCTTGCCCTTGAACCAGTGTCACTTTCACCCATACGAACAGCTGAAGGCCACTTAGCCCCTTCAGCCTGTCCCTCCACCAGTCAATGAGATCATGTCTGATCTGCACCCTACTTCCATACCTTTGCTCCACATCCTTTGATATCTTTGGACATCAAACATCTATCAATTTCAGATTGAAATTAGCAATTGATAAAGTTTCTATTGACATTTATGGATGAGTTCCAATCTTCTACCAGCCTTTGTTTGAAGAAGTGTTTTTCCAATTTATCTCATAACAAATTTTGGCTCTGAACACAGTCTGCCGACTTTTCAGCAACAAACCCAAACAAGCAGATAAAATGCATCCAGAAACCATAGCCACCCTCCCTTACATCAAAGATATCTCGGAAATAACTGCCAGACTACTCAGACCCCTTGGCATCATGGTAGCCCATAAACCCACCAACGCACTAAAACAGCAGCTAATGAACTTGGAAGACCCTATACAGACAACAAGCAAAACTAATGTCATTTACAAAATACCTTGCAAGAACTGTAACAAACACTACATTGGACAAACAGGCAGAAAACTAGCCACCAGGATACAAGAACATCAACTAGCTACAAAAAGACATAACCCACTCTCACTAGTATCCTTACATACAGATGAGGAAGGACACCACTTCGACAGGGACAACACATCCATCCTAGGATAAGCCAAACAGAGACTCGCGTGAGAATTCCTTGAAGCATGGCACTCCAACCAGAACTCTATCAACAAACACGGTGGGCGGCACGGTGGCACAGTGGTTAGCACTGCTGCCTCACAGCGCCAGAGGCCCGAGTTCAATTCCCGCCTCAGGCGACTGACTGTGTGGAGTTTGCACGTTCTCCCCGTGTCTGCGTGGGTTTCCTCCGGGTGCTCCGGTTTCCTCCCACAGTCCAAAGATGTGCATGGTCAGGTGAATTGGCCATACTAAATTACCCGTAGTGTTAGTTAAGGAGTAAATGTAGGGGTATGGGTGGGTTTCGCTTCGGCGGGTCGGTGTGGACGTGTTGGGCCGAAGGGCCTGTTTCCACACTGTAATGTAATCTAATCTAATCTAAACACATAGACTTGAATCCCATTTACCACCCCCTGAGAAAAAGAACAGGAAATGACATCACCACAGGAAATAACATCACCAACCCAAGGAACCATAAACGCATAAATAAAAAGCAGGCCATATCACCAGTGCTTCACTGGAGGCTCACTGATGATGTTACCTAGTATAGTGACGAACTATCTGAAAACAAACCTTCCAGCTCAGTGAACAAACCTACATCTGGTTTGGCTCTAATTTTTAGATTATATCCTCTAGTCCTGCACTCCCAACTGAGCAGAAACATTTCTCACAACTTGTTCCTTTTTTTTATTCATGGGATGTGGGATGCTAGGCCAGCATTGGTTATCCTCCTGACTGTCCTTGAACTGAGAGTCTTACTCAGCCATTTCAGAGGGCAGTTAAGATTCAAATACATTACTATGAGTCTGGAGTCACATGTAGGGCAGACCAAGTAAGGGTGGCAGATATCCTTCTCTAAAGGACATTAGTGAGCCAGATGGATTTTCACAATCAGCAATGTTTCATGGTCATTATTAGACATTTCATTCCAGATTTTTAGTGAAATCAAATTCTACCATCTACTGTGAACACTACTTGGGTCTCTGGATTATTTGTGCAGTGACAAAATTACGCCATCACCTAACCATTTCTTAAACTTCAATCAAATTGGTCCTTAAGCTTCAACATTCTAGGGAGTATAACCCTAGTCTATTTAACGTCTCCTCGCAGCGTGACCCTCAGAGTCAAGCTGTTATTCTTGTAAATCTATGCCTTGTTCCCTCCAAGACTAATATATTCTTCCCAGGTAACCGCTGTTCTTTATGGGTCTGAAAGGCTTAATACTGATTGAGTGCCAAAAGCTCCACCCACTGCGATGATGTCCTTAGGATGATGGGAAATATAACTAGGGCTCTTCAAGGAGTCTCACCTCAGACCTGGGTGTCCAAAAGATCTCAGTAATAATGTTCACCAAATGCTTGTAATATGTAAATTGCTACAGAGATGCTATAAACCATATCTTATTTACAACAACAGACTCTTCTAATTAGACCAGAGGTGGCTATCCTCATCCACACAAGGCCATGCACACTCTGCAGAACATATATCTGGAAGGTAACAGTAGCAGTATATATAATAGACAGAACAGCTCATAACATTCCTGGTGTAGCCTGACCAAGACGTTGATGAATCACCCACTGCACCATCAACAAGGCATATTTTCCAATTGCATCATTATTGTCCAAGATGGCTACTCCCAAGGGAAACACAGAGTAGATCACAGTGTAGATAGCTACATGATCTCATACACTGCATACAGCATGGCAGACAATGAACAGAGACCCTGAGGTGTGTGGAGTTTGACTGAAATCTCAACCACGAGTGGCCACTTATTTTGATATGAATCAGAAATCCTTTCCTCTTTGACTTGGAGGAATCACTGCTTCTCAGTAAATCACAAAACCTTTAGACACAAGCCCATACTAGACCATTAGGGATCAGAAGTCCCATGTGTAGATTAGTGCGTATTGGTTGGAATTTCCTTTTCACAATGCTACAAAAAAAAACATGCTGCATTGTACAGAAGTTGCCATTGCCTTCAGGCATAGGCTGAAAGGAAGCAGTATACCTGTATAAAGATGAAAATCACAGAACACCAGGTTATAGTCCAACAGGTTTAAATGGAAGCACAAAGCTAGTGTGCTTCCAGTTAAACCTGTTGGACTATTACCTGGTGTTGTGTGATTTTTAACTTTGTCCACCCCAGTCCAACACCGGCATCTCCAAATCATGTATAAAGATGAATATGGCAGGATCGAAACAGTACACTATGGTGCCTGAACACACACAATATTGTGTAGGAACATTGTATATGCCAGCTTGGCGCAACTAGTAACATTCTGATCCAAAAGGCTTTATGTTGAAGTCGTGAGAGTTAGCCCAATGCAATATGTTAGTAATTCTCTCTCTGTGAAAGGAGTAAAAAACTGTCAGAGATGTTGTCCCTCAGAAGTGACATTAAACCAATGCCCTAGCCGCCTGTTACAGAGGATTTGAAGCACCTTACATGCTACTGTTTGGCTGAGCAGGAAATGAAATTTGTGTCAATAACCACTTAACAACATTTTAAAAACAGTTTTGATGGTTTCTCACCTTGCAGCTGCTGTGGAGTTGGTGTAGACCCGAATAACCTAAGAAATAGCCCTCAAACCTACTTTGCCATTCAATAAGATTGTGACTAATCTTCAAGTCGTAGAGTCATAGAGTAATAAAGATGTACAGCACAGAAGCAGACTCTTCAGTCCAACTTGTCCATGCAGACCAGATATCCCAACCCAATCTAGTCCCACTTGCCCATATCCCTCCAAACCTTCCTATTCATATACCCATCCAGATGCCTTTTAAATGTTGCAATTGTACCAGCCTCCACCACTTCCTCTGGCAGCCCATTCCATACAAATACACCCTCTGTGTGAAAAAGTTGTCCCTTAGATCTCTCTTATATTTTTCCCCGCTCACCCTAAACCTATGCCCCCAAGCACTAGTGATCATGACTGATTATCAACTGATCCTCCACTCCACTTTTCCACCTTATATTCATGTCCCTTGATTCCCAGCATGTCCAAAGTCTATTCATCTTGATCTTGAAATTACTCAATGTCTGAATATCCATAGCTCTCTAAGGTAGAAAGCTCCATACAAGATAGTAGCTGTTGCAACTAATGGTCACTTATTGTGCCATATAAATACAAATCAATTTGCAAACAGAGAGGGGCCTCTGTTTTGACTGATATAGCTTTTATCTGAGAAAAGAAGAGAGACGTTTAATTGTACATGTCTAGTTAAGTTGCAAAATTAGTGTGAGGCTGAACTAACAAAATCTGACAAAGGTCTGCATCTGGGAGGCTGGATGGGATGCATAAAGAGTCTTGGAATTGTAAACTGTATCTTGGTTCAGGATGCATCATCCTGCCATTGACTTGCACAATCACAGGCAGTGTCCATAGCTTTCTTTGTCCTTGCCACGTCTTGTTCAGGCAGATAGAAGATATCATCAGGCAAGAGAAGGAGAGGCATTGGCCATGTTGCATTATCGTTGGTCTGCTAATCCAGAGATTCAAGTAATGTTCTGGGGACCCTGCCATTAGCAGATGACAGAATGTGAATTCAATAAAAGTCTAATGATAACGATGAGTCCCTTGACAATTGTCAGGAAGAACCCACCTAGTTCACTAACGTCCGTTAGGGGAGGAAACTACCATCCTAGTCTGGCCTACATGTGACTCCAGACCCACAGCCATGTGGTTAACCCTTAACTGCCCTCTGGGCAATTAGGGATGGGCAATGATTGTTGGCCTAGCCATTGATGTCTTCATCCTGTGAATGAATAAAGGGAAGAGTTGCTCCCTTGTGTAAATAATTAACTCACTTTCAGTGTTACTTTTGTTGGACAAAATGAGGAGAAAGGTTCAACTGGTCATTCCATAACGCAGTGTTTTTAAAAGGAAACCTTTGCAGCTGTCATCCAGCCTCTGCCCAGTCCCGGGAGCTATTAGTATTCAGCTAACATTGATAATAGCAAATGCATTACATGCATGAGGAGACTGCACTACTAATACACGTGTCATTAAGCTTCTTTCATGTGTTTCAGTGGTTGGCTTATGGGCAAAACTCACCTTTCCTTATGAAATATGCCTGACAGCTGCTTAATTAAAATGTACTCGGAATGGAAAAGCTTCTTGGCAGGAAAAGGGAACAGCTCCACAACTTGGATCGGCAATGCCAATGGCCCAAATGTAATCTTCTGTTGAAAGACTAACTTCAACAGAATGATATTGGTGGTAAATTAATATGAAAAGGGTGAAAAGCAGGCTCTGCATTTATACAGCGTCTTGTCACAGCTCTCAATCATCTTGAGGTGTCCCACCTTCAGTGAATTAACTTGAACTCCATTAGCAGGCCTCTGGGCAAATCATCTCCCTGGAAGCTCTGAGTTGGAGATAATCGTTGTTTTTCCTGGCTCGACAGGTTTGCTGAGGTTCCAATAAATAAACTTGATGAGCATTCTCCCTGGTCGCACAGAGGTCAGCAGCAAGAACTCAGGATGGTTATTTTCTTATCAAACCGGCAGTATCTCAGCTGCTGGACTTGCTCAGTTGGCTTAGGACAGATTGGAAGTTGCACACTGCAGCTCGTATGGTCCAGCACTCTGCTAACCCATCCCCCATTGATTGGAATCCCCCTCCAGGAATGATCTTCCATCCATCACATAGATATGGCCCGGACTTGGGCTGATTGTCTCGTCAGCTTCAGGTTACGCCAAGATTCTGCCAAAATGTGGATCAGTTGTAAAACATGGTAGGAGCTATCAATCTTACAGTGGGCCTCTTTTTCCTCATTATCCTCTCTTGAAGGAAGAGAGATGCAAAGGAGGACTGATGTTTGGGACCACCTCATACTGAACAATTCCTTTATATATATGGCCATGTAAACAATGCTGTTGCCTATCTTTGTCAGGTGTTCTACACAGGCGCAATGTCTTACAATTTATATGGATTAGGCTAGATTACTTACAGTGTGAAAACAGGCCCTTCAGCCCAACAAGTCCACACCGACCCGCCGAAGCACAACCCACCCATACCCCTACATTTACCCCTTACCTAACACTCCGGGCAATCTCGCATGGCCAATTCACCTGAGCTGCACATCTTTGGACTGTGGGAGGAAACCAGAGTACCCGGAGGAAACCCACGCAGACACGGGGAGAATGTGCAAACTCCACACAGACAGTCGCCTGAGGCGGGAATTGAACCCGGGTCTCTGGCGCTGTGAGGCAGCAGTGCTAACCACTGTGCCACCGTGCCGCCCACTGGATGTCCTTGCTGGATGTTCTATACAGGCACACTGTCCTTGCTGAGTGTTCTGTACAGGTACACAGTCATTGCTGGGTGATCCGTACAGGTGCACGCTCCTTGCTGTGTTTTCTGCACAGGCACACTGTCCTTGTTGGGTGTTCTGTACAGGCGCACAGTCCTTGCTGGGTATATAATACAGGCACAATATCCTTGCTGGGTTTTCTGTGTAGGCTCACTGCCCTTGCTGGGTCTTCTGGACAGGTGCACTGCCCTTGCTGGGTGTGTAATACAGGCACACTATCCTAGCTGGGTGTTCTGTACAAGTGCACAGTCCTTGCTGGGTGTTCTGTGCAGGTGCACCGTTCTTGCTGGATAATGTAATACAGGTGTACTGTCCTTTCTGGGTGTGTAATACAGGCACACTATCCTAGCTGGGTTTTCTGTCCAGGTGCACTGTCCTTTCACAGATGTGTAACACAGGCTCACTGTCCTTGCTGGATGTGTAATACAGGCTCACTGTCCTTGCTGGATGTGTAATACAGGCTTACTATCCTTGCTGGGTATGTAACACAGGCGAACTGTCCTTGCTGGGTGTTCTGTACAGGTGAACCATCCTTGCTGGATGTGTAATACAGGTGTACTATCCTTGCTGGATGTGTAATACAGGTGTACTATCCTTGCTGGGTGTGTAATACAGGCGCACTGTCCTTGCTGGGTGTTCTGTACAGGTGTACTGTCCTTGCTGGGTGTTGTGCACAGGTGCACTGTCCTTGCTGGGTGTGTAATACAGACACACTATCCTAGCTGGGTTTTCTGTACAGGTGCACTGTCCATTCACAGATGTGTAATACAGGCTCATGTCCTTGCTAGATGTGTAATACAGACCTGAAAATGTGTTGCTGGAAAAGCGCAGCAGGTCAGGCAGCATCCAAGGAGCCGGAGAATCGACGTTTCGGGCATGAGCCCTTCTTGAGGAATCATTCCTGAAGAAGGACTCATGCCCGAAACGTCGATTCTCCCGCTCCTTAGATGCTGCCTGACCTGCTGCGCTTTTCCAGCAACACATTTTCAGCTCTGATCTCCAGCATTGCAGTCCTCACTTTCTCCTAGAAAATGTGTAATACAGGCTCACTGTCCTTGCTGGTATTCTGTACAGGTATACCGTCCTTGCTGGATATGTATTACAGGTGCACCGTCCTTGCTGGGTGTTCTCTACAGGTGCACTGTCCTTGCTGGGCGTGTAATACAAGTGCACTGTCCCTGTTAAGTGTTCTGTACAGGTGCACGCACTGTCCTTGCTGGGTGTTCTCTACAGGTGCAGTGTCCTTGCTGGGTGTGTAGTACAAGCGCACTGTCCCTGTTAAGTGTTCTGTACTGGTGCACTGTCCTTGCTAGGTGGGTAATACAGGGACACTGTCCTTGCTGGATTTTCTGTACAGGTGCACTGTCCTTGCTGGGTCGGTAATACAGAGACACTGTCCTTGCTGGGTTTTCTGTACAGGTGCATTGTCCTTGCTGGGTGTGTAGTACAAGCGCACTGTCCCTGTTAAGTGTTCTGTACTGGTGCACTGTCCTTGCTGGGTGTGTAATACAGGGACACTGTCCTTGCTGGATTTTCTGTACAGGTGCATTGTCCTTGCTGGGTGTTCTCTACAGGCGCACTGTCCTTGCTGGGTATGTAATACAAGCGCACTGTCCCTGTTAAGTGTTCTGTACAGGTGCATTGTCCTTGCTGGGTGTGTAACACAGGCATACCGTCCTTGCTGGGTGTTCTATACAGGAACATTGTCCTTACTGGATGTGTAATACAGGTATACTGTCCTTGCTGGGTGTGTAATATAGGCACACAGTCCTTGCTGGGTGTTCATTACAGGTGCACTGTCCTTGTTGTGTGTGTTATACAGGTGCACTGTCCTTGCTGGGTGTGTAATACAGGTCCCCTGTCCTTGCTGGGTGTGTAATATAGGTGCACTGTCCTTGTTGGGATGTAATATAGGTGCACAGTCCTTGTTGGGTGTTCTGTACAGGCGCACTGTCCTTGCTGGGTGTTTTATACAGCACACTGTGCTTGCTGGATGTTTTGTACAGGTGCACTGTCCTTGTTGGCTGTTTTATACAGGCGCACTATCCTTGTTGGTTGTCAATCAAAGATACACTGACCTCATCAGGTTTTAACTCACACACACGTTGCTCCAGATGGTTTCTCATTGGCATTCAGGAGCATGAACAATGAACAGGTTTATTCCTTCCCAAGCAGATGGGTTGAGACCCATTATATCGCCATTGTCTGAAAACAGTTAACTTGGTATAAGCCAAGTTTGGAAGCTGAGGCCTTTCTACCTGATATGACACAACCCCCAAAGTATTTCTCCCGAAGCCATGTGTCTGAATTTATTTTCACAGCCCACATTGCCATGGCATGTGATCTCCAACATTAACTATTGCCTGTTTCTTTAATATAATGAAGAATACGTAGGTTGTTCAAACAGCAACCAAACAGAATCTAGCATTAAACCCAGTGTAGGTAACACACTGAGTCTGCTATCCTGAGAGCCAACAGTGCAGCATCATTGGCTGGAAAACACCTGAGGATTCCTTGAATTAGTGAAAGGCGCTATATAAATGTAACTTATTTCGAGTTAGTGAATGCTCAGAGGAGTCTCATGCAATAACCAGATGAACAAAACAGACCTGATGACATGAGGATTTATTGCCAAATTAATATTGATTTGGAGAAGTTATCCTAGTTGTGGAGTGAATGTAATCCTCTTGAGATGAATAAAGTATAACATGTCATGATTAAACACCGCACACTAGAACAGGATGACGGCCAACACCTCACACTGTGGCAGTTTGCTTATTAATATTTACTAAAGCCACGTACGTCTCCAGGTAGATAACTCTTCAGCTCCTCAATGAGAAATATGCTTGTGGCTATAAATGAACCAAATCTTTTATTGTTCCTCATTCAGACCTCATTTCAATGCTTGATTGAACAGTGGACTTGGTGCTCGTTGGCTTTCCTGCAATTGTTCAATAAAAATTGCGGCTGGTACAAAGGGATAATGCAAAATGATTAGTAGATGGAAATTAACTGAAAGCTGCATTGTTGAAGAGAGTAGGAAATGAGATCGGAAAAATTAAAGATTAGATGTGGCTTGCTGTGATTTCCTGAGAAGAATGAATTAAGGAAGGAATTGTGTAATCCATCTGAATTTCAACTTGATTTTATTAGGGGTACAGCATGATGGTAATCTGAAGAAGATTCTGAATTATTTTTGTTTACATATTTTTCAAACTGCTTTCCTTTCCCAGGTTGAATATGCCCTCGAAATATGCCTCAGCCTCTATTAGTGCCACTTTATAGGTGTCTAGAGAAAATGAGAGACAGAGACCCACACCGTGAGTGTAATCCAAGAACCACAGCATCAATATATCAAACACTGTGTTTGGGCTCACTTGTTCTCTACATCTATCAAGTCTGGTAACAAGCAGGAAATAGCACAGATCACCCTGAAGTGGGTAGCAAGGAGGGTCTTGGACTGGCACAGTTTCAATTTCCCCCCGAGTGATTTTCCCTTTTGCCTGTAGGGGCACAAGGCAAAGTCTGCCCTGGCCTTGCCCCTGCTATTGATTTTAACCCAGATAAGGAATTAACTCGACTGCCGATCAAATCTGCATCGATCCTTCACTCGACGGCTCAAATGGAATGGTGTTTAATTAGCTTTAGCCACTTTACTATTGGGTGTTGTTGGTAATCCATGTGCCCGATGAAGTTGGTATAAAACAAGATAAACTTGCTGAGCTTACTGTTAATGACAGCCAGAAAAGCCCAATTTCCTTTGAAACACATCTACTAATTTGGATGTAGGTTTTCTCGCTGAGCTGGAAGATTCATTTTAAGATGTATCGTCACCATATTAGGTGATGAAACTTCAGTGAGCCTCCGGATGAAGCTTCCGGGCAAACCTACATCCAGAACCTCAACCTGAGCTACAAATCTTCTCAAAACTCACATCTACCAATGTGGTACCCTTGGTAACATGCTAACTAATATCAAGGAAGACTTTTTTTCTATCAATGTTCAATGCTAACTCAGATTTGAGTGTTTTGCCTGATTCACAAGCAATGTATATTTGCTAATAGCTGCTGGTACAGTCCTCAGCTCTAATACATTGGGTGACAGTGTCGAGATCTCCTGAACACCCATTTCCTAAATGTATGTTAATGTATGTCTTCTGCATAAAAGGTGGTAAAATCTGGAACTCACTCCCCCCAAGAAGTTGTGGATGTTGGGGATAATTGGGTATCGAAGGGAGTGATGCCATTGTGGTATGTCGGCCATGGAATGGTTTTCTACAATGAATTACTTCAATTGCCTTTTCTTCTTCCAACAGCTTTATAGAGAGTTTAGTGTTGGCAAGTCAGTTTTGTAAAGAAATAAGTTTTTAAGTGTCTGACCAACATCAATACACTTTTGGTTTCAAACCCTCTGCCAATAGTGTGTGTGACTGGCTGCTCAGAAATGGCTCACACTGGGCAGGTATCAAAGCATGAAAATCACAGCATATTTCCTCTGCTTGCATTGATCTATCACTTTGATGCTGGACAACTAGTCTGGTAGCTGAATTCTGGTAGCGCCAATCTGTGATTCCCCACTGCTATATCAGTGAAAGCATCCTTGCATGGTGCACCTCGTAAATTTCCCTCTCCCCTTAAAGGGAGAAGCTCCATTAATAAGAATTGTAATGATGCAACAGACTACACTAGCAATGATGTTGCCTGGTATTTAGGGAAGGTCTTATGAGGAATGGCTGAGGGACTTGAGGCTGTTTTCACTAGAGAGAAGAAGGTTGAGAGGTGACTTAACAGTGACATCCAAGGTGATCCTCGGATGGTGATGGGTAGCATGAAGAGACATAGTTTTAAATTGAGGGGTGATAGATAGAGGATAGATGTCAGAGGTAGATTCTTTACTCAGAGAGTAGTGAGGGCATGGAATGCCCTGCCTGCAACAGTAGCGGACTCGCCAACATTAAGGACAATTAAATGGTCATTGGATAAACATGCAGATGATAATGGAATAGTGTAGATTAGATGGTCTTTATATTGGTTTCACAGATTGGTGCAACATTGAGGGCCGAATGACCTGTACTGTGCTGTAATGTTCTATGTTCCAAGGGTCCCACAGGAATTCCTTGTGCCAGCCCTGTACCAACAGGCTGAAAGAATAAAACCACATCAATGAACTGGGGACTAAAATAAAGAAGCGAGCATATCATATAAATAAGAATTTTAATATAAACTAATGAGCCTTTAAAATATATGAAACAAAAGCATTATGATACCAATGAGCCAGGACTGTGATATAGATAAGGCAGATGTGCTGCAATTTAAAGGTGGCAAGGCTGTAATCGAAATGAGATGGCAATCTCACTCGGCTGTAATCTAAATGAGGCAGGATTATAATATAAGTGAGGCAGAGTGTTGGCTAGAGATGAAGTATTGTAATTTAAATGATTTGTGATTTAAACAAGGTAGGCCACTCATGTTCAAGGGATAGAACAGAATAAATAACAAGGCCAACTAGGATATCAGAGAATCCCTTTATCATTACGATTAACATTGAGGATATAGTTAAGATTAAAGGGCTGTAATATAAATAAGGGAGAGAATACATTATAATCAATACAAGGTGAAGGAACATAAATGAGATAAATAAATAACATTAAAAAGCTGCAGTCTAAGCACAGCATATTATGAGGCTCCCTGTAAATAGATCAGACTAGTTTGTAATGCAAGTGACAACATTCTGCGATGAGATAGGCTTTGATATAAATAGTTAAACAATGTAAACCAAGCAAAGGAGAATACATTGTATTTTTATCAATTCTGAGCTAGGAAGTGACCAAAGTTGGAATGCGAAATAAATAAGTAAGGGCTGGAATATAAATGAGGTTGTTCTGAAAGCGAAATGAACTCGGGCTGTAATATTAATGCGATTGTCCTGCTGCTGTCATCAAGAGAGTTATCAACAGAGCTGGTCGTCTGAGGCTCCAACAAGAGGGAAAGCAGCCCAGTTAATGAGGAAGCTGCCTCATCATGCTGGACATTGGCTTGTTACACTCATCAGCATGTAGATCACCCATTACAGTAATCCAGGTTTCACACTGTTTCCCTTTGTAGACCTTCCTCAAACATTAGAGAATTTCTGTAGCCAAAAATCTGCACTCATGCTTCCATGGCATCTTCATATACATGCAATTTCTACTCGACAGTGATTAGAGAGCGACCAGGAGTGAGGACACAAGTTAATTTAGCGCACCTTCTCTAACACTGTGGAATTCTGATCAGGTTTAGCATCACTGCTACCATATCATCTGAGATCAATAGTCAACTGAGCACTCCGCACTATGTTAATCATATTTCTTGTACGAATTCAACTTGTATATAAATTGTTCATTTCGATGCACTAAGAGGAAATTAACTGTCTGGCTTCATGGAAGGGAATGGACTCTTCATGTGATATATTTAACCAGTAAACAATGGTGGAGCTATTCTATCATTTTAATGTATCGTGTGCCCACATTATATAAAATAGAGCATCTAAATTTGCTCACTGTCTTAACTCCTACAATTACAAAGGAGTCTAGAGCAATCCAATGCATTCCACCGTCTCTTTCACACAAGGAATAAATATTGTGTATCTAATTAAGAATGCAAGGGCTGTTAGATAGGAAGAAGCCCATTCATCACTCCTGCTGAAAGAGTTGTGTGTCCAGATGTGTGAGTATACGTGCGTGTGGGGATCATCAGCAGCAAGTGGTCTGTCTGACTAATTGAAAGTTTGAACTGAGAAGTGGGACTGAAGCCTTTGCCCATCTGTTGATGTTTCAGACGAGTGCTGTTCTGTGTTCCGGAGGCTGCGTGCTGCTGGCTACCAGTGCCCTGTTGGCTATTGTTACTGTCTTCCTGCCAAGTGGACTGTGTGAGAAGAGAATCTGCACACTGGCTGGCTACATGCAAACAACGTCAGGTGAGTGAACTGACTACTGCGATTCTCTCTGTTGTCGTGTCCAGCGTCAGTGTGGCCTTTATCAATACAGTATTTGAACAGGCAGGAGAAGGGAATGGGATAAATGAAGTGTGCTGGGCTGGGTTATTTGCTGATCATGTGATATATCACCAGCAGTTTGCAATAAGACTTCAAAATAAAGAAACCTCAATGTGTGTTATTCATAGATATCCTATATAGGTTTCTAATGAATATATTTTCTAATAAAATGCATAAAAGTTCACAGACTGTGCACCCACATTTCCTGAATAGATATATCAAATAGGAAAGGGTTGCCATTGGCAAACACACTCAAAATTGGCTACTCATCAATAATCTGCCTCTTTCTCACCGTCCTGTCAGCGTACTGCTCCCTTACTGGAATACAGTTCAACAGGAAATCATCCAAGGGGCAGCCGGTCATACCGGATTCTCCATAGTGAGACCAACTGTGCCATCCTTGCTGCTGCCTAGATTGAGATCGTCAAGCCCATATAGATTGTAGGACACCCCTTGCTTTGCATTGTTCGACTATAACGACAAACCACAACAACTTGGATTTGTAAAGAACGCCTCTGGTGCAGCAAAATGCCCACAAGAGCATTATCAATAAATGTGTCATTGACAATCGAGCCTCAGAGGGAGATATTTGGGTTGGATGGTTAAAGCCATGGTTAAGGAAGTGGGTTTTAGGAAGGAGATGCATTTAGGGGGCGAATCCCAGACCCTATGGCTTTGGCAGCTAAAGGCACAGTGGGGAATGATTAAAGTTATGTTTCTGCAACAGACCAGAATTGGGGAAGTGCAGGCATCTCGGAAATAATGAAGATGGCGGCAATTAATATATGAAGGCTTTCACAAACAAAAATGAGTATTTAAAATTGAGGCATTGTCAGACCGGGAGACCAATGTAATTCAACAAGAACTGGGTAATGTGTGAACACGACTTGGGTAAAATCGCTGTGCTATTAGCAAAGCCTTGAACAATAATGTGTTTGGAGCGTGGTGGCGCTGTGATGGGTGAACCACCTCCCACCTGGTGTCTATTATTTCAGCCATATTGTCAATGTGAGGCACGTGGCAAAACCTCACAGAACATCCTAGGTCCCTCTGCTATCGCTGATAGAGACATCAGAGGAAGAGCTGAACTCATTCGAAGAAACTCACTGCAAAAAATTTGAGCTGTCAAGTGTGGGTTTTCAATAATAATTGCGCTCATTATTGAAGGAGCACTGTTATACACTAGAATATAACTGTATTTAAACAGAGTCCACTTCTACACTTTTAATGAGAGATTTAATTTAGTTAAACATACTCCAGAACACTCACATCCCACTGAATACTCGCTCCCCATATTTATACAACCAGTTCATGCCAAATTAACTTTCATTTATATATCCCATCACCTGTTCCCTCATTCCATTAGATCTCAGGCATTCTTTCTGATCTTGTGAGATTATAACAAGCAAGGGCAAAAATTAACAAGCTCCAAGTTGAGTGTAAATGAGAAAGTGCGTTTCATGGTATCAGGAAAGAATTTCTAATTTTAGGTTTAACATTCTCCCCATGTCTGCATAGGTTTCCTCCAGGTGTTCCGGTTTCCTCCCACAATCCAAAGATGAGCAGCTTAGGTGAATTGGCCATACTAAATTGCCCATAGTGTTCAGAGATGTGTAGATTGGGTGCATTAGTCAGGGGTTAAATGTCGGGAATTAGGTCTGGGTGGGCTACTCTTCGGAGGGTCGGTGTTGTTGGGCCGAAGGGCCTGTTTCTACACTGTTGGGATTCCAATTCATTTGGGGGTTTTAACTGCAACACTGCCAGATCTGATTTCTCCAATGAGCATTCTTCAATTTAGACTCGAAACTAAGTTTTAAATTTTGTTCTTTAAAACCCTGCATAAATTGAGCTAATTTATATTGAATTTACATGATAAATGGTTTCCGAAAGCACTGAGTGGGCTGAGCAATGAGAATCCTTACAGTAAGTGATAAACCAAGCTGGGTTCAAATCACAAATTCAAAACCATACAAAGTATTGGAAGATCTTCCAGTAATGAAACCTCATTGCAGCTGTGCCCATGACAATTTTGGTGCCAAAAAAGCTCTGTGTTTTATAAGGTCCACCCAACACCTCAGTGGGTAACTTCCCACTGAACTAAACCATCCAGAACTGGCAGATCACAAACTTGTTTCTTGGTATTTACAGACATAAGGGGAAGTCAAAATCTCAAGCCATAGAATCCTTTTGGGTCTGCACCGACCCTCCAAAGCTCATTCCACTAAATCCCCATAATCCCACATTTCCCATGGCTAATCCACCTAATTTACATATTCCTGGACATAACGGGGTAATTTACTCCACCTAACCTGCACAGCTTTGGAGGAAACTGGAATACCTGGGGGAAACCCACACAGACACAAGGAGATTATGCAAAGTCCATAGTCACCTAAGGCTGGAATCGAACCCAGGTCCCTGGCGGTGGGAGGTAGAACTGTGCTGACCAACAATCTCAGCCATTGCTATCCCCACACTCCGCTAATCAGTGGGTAGTAGTTGAGATTGGGCAATTGCAAAAGATGGATATATAGCAATCTCTGAATGCAGTCCCATGCTGATCGGAATATCTGAGTATATGTTGTTTGCTGAGACCAGGGAAGGAGGTGGTAGAGGAACATAGAAGCATAGAAACCAGCAACAGCAATAGGTCAGTCAGCTCTTCAGCCTGCTCTGCCATTTAATATGATCACAGCTGAGCCTCTATCACAATGCCTTATTCTCAATCTCTCCCCGTATCCCTTGCTGCCTTTAAAATCTAGCAATTCATCTATTTCTTTCTTGAATATATCAGTGACTTGACCTCCAAGACCTTCGGTGGTAGAGAATTCCACAGGGTCACTACCCTTTGAGTGAAGAAAATTTTCCCCGGGTCATTCTTAAATGGTCTATCCTATTTTCTGACTCCTAAACCAGGGAAAACTTCCTCCTGCATCCAGTCTGTCCAGCCCTGTTAGAATGTGAAATGATTCAAAATGGCAGCCGGGGCCCTTGTTCCTGATTGCTCTCCCAGTTAGCTGTGGGAGAAAGTGGGGTGTGCAATAGCTGACAATCCTTGTCTGAGCTGAAAGGAAAGGAAGGATCAATTAGCAGAATCAACAATCTAAATCTAATAATGTGGCTGGACTGGTCCACGCCCCCCAACAACCCACCCTCCCCTCCTGGCACCTTCCCCAGCCACCGCAGGAATTGCAAAATCTGCACCCATACCTCGCCCCTCACCTCCATCCAAGGCCCCAAAGGAGCCTTCCACATCTATCAAAGTTTCACCTGCCCATCCACCAAACCATTTATTGTACCCGTTGCTCCCGATGCGGTCTCCTTTACATTGGGGAGACTGGATGCCTGCTTACAGAGTTCTTTAGGGAACATCTCCGGGACACCCCACACCAATCAACTCCACCGCCCCAAGGCTAAACATTTCAATTCCCCTCCCACTCTGCCAAGGACATGCAAGTTCTGGGCCTCTTCCACTGCCACTCCCTCACCACCCAATCACCCTCCTCTCTGACCTATCACCTTCACCCCCACCTCCATCCACCTATTGTACTCTTGGCTACCTTCTCCCTAGCACCACCCCCTTCCCATTTATCTCTCCACCCCGGAGGCTCCCTGCTTCATTCCTGATGAAGGGCTTTTGCCCAAAACATTGATTTTCCTGCTCCTTGGATGCTGCCTGACCTGCTGCACTTTCCCAGCCCCACTCTAATTTAGACTCTGATCTCCAGCATCTGCAGTCTTCACTTTCACCCAATCCTGAGGCTCAGGCTAATGCTGAGGGGATTCAGAATTGAACATCACCTCAGCTGCTGATCGTATTTAAATTAAATAAACCCATAGAATATAGGTGGCTCTTGTGGTGCAGTGGTAGTGTCCCTAACACTGGGATAGGAGAGCTGGGTTCAAGTCCCATCTGCCCCAGAGGTGTATGGCATAACACCTCTAAACAGGTTGATTGGAAAATTCCAAATCTGGAATACTAAGAGCCTGAGTAAAGGTAAAGTAGACAAGCAGGAGGCTGGAAGAACACAGCAATTGAGAGTGTAGTGTTGAAAAACCACAGCAGGTCAGGCAGCATCTGAGGAGCAGGAGAATCAATGTCTCGGGCATATGCCCTTCATCAGGAAACGCCGATTATGCCTGAAACGTCAATTCTCCTGCTCCTCAGATGCTACCTGACCTGTTGTGCTTTTCCAGCATCACACTCTCGACTCTGATAGCCAGCATCTGCAGTCCTCACTTTCTCCTCCTGGAAGAACACAGCAGTCAGGCAGCATCAGGAGGTGGAGAAGTTGACATTTTGGGTGTAACCCTTCTTCAAGACTGAAGAAACGTTACACCCAAAACATTGACGTCTCCACCTCCTGATGCTGCTTGGCTTGCTGTGTTCTTCCAGCCTCCTGCCTGTCTACTTTGGATTCCAGCATCTCCACTTTTTTTGTCGCTGAGTTCAGGTAAAGTCACTCTATTCTGAGTAGACCAGAGCAGCTGCCCTCTCATTAGAGAGAGAGAAAGAATGGTGACTGGTGATTGTGGTTTAACCTGAGGGTCACCATGCCTCATGGTGAGGGGAGTGGTTGAAAAAGAGAGTACTTCATGGTAACCTCAGTCACTGTGAGAATTGAGCACACGCAGTTGGTGCCACTCTGCATCACAAACCCGCCATCCAGCCAACTGAGCTAACCAATCCCAAAACTAATGAGACAGTGCACCTATCACCAATTGTTGAAATCTGGTTTGCTGGTGCTCCGTAGGGAAGGAAATCTGCCAGTTTCCTGGTCTGGCCTACATGTGACTCCAGGCACACAGTAATGTGTTTAACTCTTGACTGAAATTGCATTACAATCCATTTAATTCAAGACAAATCAGGAATGGGTAAAAATTCCTTGCCAGCAGAACTCATATCTAAGGAAAGACCAAAGAAAATAAATGGACATCCTATTTCTTAGCAAACTCTTGGTTTATATTCCATTGTATTCAGAAGATTGACAGGTTGTTTCAGTCAAGGCACTGAAAATGATTAAGAGGTCTGTGAGAGAGTGAATATAGCAAAACTATTTGATCAGGGAACAAAATCCAGAACTAAGGGGCATGACCTTCAAACTAGAACTGTGTCATTTAGGAATTAAAGCAGGGAGCTTTTTCTCACACAGAGGGTTAGTGGAAATCAAGAATACTCTCCCAAGAAAGATGCTGAGGGTAAATTAAAATTTCCAAGTCTGATTTTGGCCAAGGTTATCAAAGGATAGGGCATAGGATAGGACTCATTTTATCTAACTCATCAAGAGGGAAACACAGGCAGTTGTGTGGAACGATGGTTTCACAAACAGCCCAATATCAATTTCCAGTGGCTACAGTGTGGCTGAGTATAAACCAGCATTGTGTTATATCTTAATCGGTTTCTCGATGATCAAGTTAAAGAGTCATAGAGTCGTAGAGATGTACAGCACAGAAACTGAGCCTTTGGTCTAACTCATCATGCCGACCAGATATCCTAAATTAACCTAGTCCCATTTGCCAGCAATTGGCCCATATCCCTCTAGACCCTTCCCTATTCATATACCCTTCCATATGCCTTTTAAATGTTGTAATTGTACCAGCCTCCACCACTTCTCTGGTAGCTCTTTCCATACACGCACCACCGTCTGTGTGGAAAGTTTGCCCCTTAGGTCCCTTCTAAATCTTTTCCCTCTCACCTTAAACTTATGCCATCTAGTTTTGAACTCCCCTACCCTGGGAAAAACGCCTTGGCTACTCATCCTATCCATACCCCTCATGATTTTATAAACCTCTATAAGGTCACCCCTCAGCCTGCCCGATAGCTCAACCATCTTTATAAATCTTTTCTGAGACCTTTCAAGTTTCACAACATCTTTCATATAGCAGGAAGATCAGAATTGAACACAGTATTCCAAAAGTGGCTTGGCCAATGTCCTGTATAGCTTCAACAGACCTCCCAACTCTGATACTGAATGCACTGATCAATAAAGGAAAGCATACCAAATGCTTTCTTCACTATCCTATCTACCTGCGACTCCACTTTCAAGGAACTATGAACCTGCACTCCAAAGTCTCTTTGTTCAGCAACATTCCCCAGGACCTTACCATTGTTCAAATTATGCCTCAAGACATACCTGAAATTGATTATTTTCTAAATCAATGGTGGAAAGGTCATCAGGCTGACTCTAACTCCTATTAATAACTAATAGTAGCTTACTAAGAATAGCTTTAAATTCCAGATTTTTTGATTGAATTTAAACTCCACCATGTTATCAGGGTAGGATTTGAGTCTGGGCCCCAAGATTACAAATGTACTGCTCCAAATGTATTACCTGGTGTAAGCAATTGTTCCTTCTTTCTATAAGCCAACAGGGGTCTTGTGGTGCAGTGGTGGTGTCCCTATCTCTGAGCCAGGAGGTCTGTGTTCAAGTCCCACCTGCTCCAGAGATGTGTCATAATATCCCTGAATAGATTACTTATAAAATGCCTGTACTAGTCAACACTTTCACGAGATGAGCAAAGCCGTTGAGGAGGGAGAAGTGATGGTTACAAAATTCAAGTCACCTTGTTATGTCTAAGTGTGGTAGCTCCAAGTGACATGATACAGCAGAGAGAACAGCGAGCTTGCCCTCAATAACAAAGGGAAAAGCTGAAAGAAGGGCTCTTAAACTTCAAAGCTAGAGGGCACAGGGAGGATTCTATAAAGATATGCAAGGTGCTTGAATGTGAAGTGCTTTGAGACGTCAAGAATTTGATGAGGGACTACATGAATACAAGTTCTTTAGTCAATGGGAAAATAGTATTAAGTGCAGCATAAAGAGGCAGGCAATTTTCTAGAAACTACTTATGAGGACTAATTTTACCGTCATTGATTCTAGGTCTCCAATTACTCATCATCTACGCTGCTACATTCCTGTTAAACGATACACGTGAATTTTAATTTTAATAAGCCTTTCCTGAGTCATGTTATGAAATACGTTGAATGTTTAAGAATGTTCCATCTATTACATTGTCTCTATCTAATCACTGTGTTACCTATCTTTATCAGAATAAATTTTAAAAATGATCTGTTTAACAAATCTTGTTTTCAGAGTTTTCAAACACTCACTAAATTTGACACCTATTCCAGAATATTCTTTTGCAGGATTTTAAAGCTTCAGATTGCCAAATTGTCTTCAGATTTTCCTTCCTCTGACAGTCTTGAAAACCAAAGTTGTCTAATTACTAGATTCCGTTTTGTTCTTATACTTTTCAATTGCTCAATTCATACAATGTGGGCTTTAAACTGAAACTTGTATTTCCCATAGAATTTTACAGCACGGAAACAGACACCTCGGTCCAACTTGTCCATGCCAAACCGATATCTTAAATGAATCTAGTCCCATTTGCCAGCATTTGGCCCATAGCCCTCTAAACCCTTCCTATTCATATACCCATCCAAATGCCTTTTAAATGCTATAATTCTACCAGCCTCCACTATCTCCTCTAGCAGCTCATTCCATACACGCACCACCCTCTGTGTGAAAAAGTTGCCTATTATGTCCCTTTTAAATCCTTCCTGTCTCACCTCAAAACTATGCCTTCTAGTTCTGGACTCACCCACCCTGGGAAAAAGACCTTGGCTTTTCACCCTATCGATGAAAAGGTTCTTCCTGCTCTATACCTGACTCACGAACACTCAGTAATGACAATAAGTGCAGAAATGTTTAGTGCCCTAAATAAGTGCAGGAAACCATGAACATGGAGAAAGTGCCCATACATTTACAGCAGATGCAACTGAGTGGAGATTTAAAGCCCCTCTGTCAGTCATTTAAATATAGTTTACAGAGTAGCAATCTGGAAAACACTTTAGGATGATTATGTTCTACACGCTTCACATTTTCAAGTGTTGACACTTGCAAGGATATACATAACAGAGGATGAGCAGTCACGTATATTCTACTCCCTTGGGCACTTCAAATATGGGCAGTGTGCTCAATTTAAATAGTGTAAACACATTGTGGAAAATCAGCTCTCCACTCAAGAGAAGGGCACTTTGTTTTGGGTAATGGTATATTTATGGGTGAGCTAGCCATTATCAAATCAGTTGCAGTGTTGAATATTACTGCTGTGTATATCGGCTGATTTAACAAGGCAGGAGATGATATTTCAAGATTACTTTTAAGAAGCATTAACCAATATCCAAACAAGACTTTGCTCAGCCTTTGCCCCTTTCCCAAGCATCGTATTGAGGAAGAACCAATTAGATTAAATTCCCTACAGTGTGGAAACAGGCCCTTCGGCCCTCCAAAGAGCAACCCACCCAAACCCATTCCCCTACATTTTACCCCTGACTAATCCACCTAACACTGCGGGCAATTTAGCATGGCCAGTTCACCTAACCTGTACATCTTTGGACTGTGGGAGGAAACCCACACAGACACGGGGAGAATGTGCAAACTCCACACAGACAAGAGGCAAGAATTGAACCCGGGTCCCTGGCATTGTGAGGCAGCAGTGCTAACCACTGAGCCACCGTGCCGTCCCCAAACCTACTCAATTAGGAAGAAATCTGGAGCTGCTTCAATGTGTCTATAAGAAATATCTAACTTGGCAGCAGCATATATTCGGTAATTCTACATCAGATATTGTTAGCTGAGAAAGTATTTGTACGTGCTGTTGCACCCTGAATAATAACTATAGCCAAACTCACTGGAAGGCAAAAATAAAAGGAGCCTCTTGTTTTTTGAAACAAAAATAGCAATTGCTGATGAAACTCAGCAGGTCTGGCAGTATCTGTGGGAAGGCTAGTCACCAGATTAGAAATGTTAACTCTGCTTTCTTCCCCCAGATGCTGCCAGATCTGATGAGTTTCATCAGCAGTGTCCGATTTTGTTTCCAATCTCCAATATCCGCAGTTCTTTGTTTTATTCCATTCTCTTGCTTTCTGCTCTTATTTTATTGGCTGTTTTTTGAACGCAGTTTAAGAGAGTGGGGCTGTCCTGATTGTACTCTGACCAAGATCTCTGCTTATCACCTCTTGACATCTTTGTGGTTGACAGGAATTCAACCAGGAGCTGGGAGCAAACAATTAACCCATAAATGCTGTCCCCTTCACACTCCACGTCAGCATTGATGAAGAGTCATCTAGACTCGAAAGTTTAGCTTGCTCTCTCGCCATGGATGCTGCCCGACTCGCTGTGATTTCCAGCATTTTCTGACATAGTGCTAAGGCTTAATATTTTTCATCAATAGAGATTGATTTCTGAAAACAGATAGTGTTAGCCTTAATGCAGTGGCTGTGAAATTACTTCACCTGACGAAGGAACAGTGCTCCGAAAGCTTGTGATTTCAAATAAACCTGTTGAACTATAACCTGGTGTCATGTGACTTCTGACTTCAATAGTTGGGCAAATTCAAAGAATGGACTGTCCAAGGTCATGATTCATATTATGACTAACCAATGGGATCCTAGTTCTAACAGTTCACTCAAAAGCTTGATTATCCAAAAAGAAAGATTATGATCTTAACCTTACCCTTTAATAACTGGCAGGTGTTACTTAATACATAAAAGTTAATTCGTCTCAATGGTCAGAACCATCAATCAGGGATGTAGATCCTCACACCCAATTTCCTTTTGCAGTAACTCACTGAAAGCTATTCCCGCAGTCTGAATGTCACTGTCTATTCCCTGATATTTATTGTGGTCTTTCACTTTCAATTGCTAATCAGGTGCAAAACTGACATTGCAGAATGGCTGATCGTTATAGAAATCGCCTGATTCACAGCGTTAGTGTTTCACCCTGTAAGTCTGTTAAAAATTTGTCATGTGGAGTTTTACTTTTTGTTGTGAATTTGATGCCATTTATGAGCTGTGAGTTTTGGGAGTACACAATAGATTCTTGATGACATTCCCCAAAGCTCCTTAACACACTATGACATTAATAGCAGCTACTGATGTTTTTAATGTGGTGCTGATTACTAGGACATGTTACAGACAGCATAGAACATGAGCCTTCCATGATTTGAAAGATGTAGCTTGATTGCCTTATTAAAGAAGAGGTTTCTGTCACCAATGATCAGAAAGTCCCCTGTGAATATGTCGGATTCATTTGGACGTTCTTCAGAATATCTGTTTTGGCTAATAGAAATTTCTGATTGCACAGGAGAGGATTGTACTGAAATAAGTCAAAATTATGTTTTTCATTTTAAAGCCTGCTCTACTGTAGGCTTTTTTTTATGTTCACTGCAATGATAACGATTCATCTCAGCTCTTAATGAGATGTGTTCACAACGCACAGTGCCTATAATTTGGCATTAACATGCATTTGATTAATAAAGGCAATAAAAAATACTATAAGACTGAGTATTGCGAGGAAAGATAATACCACACTGCTGGTCTTGTGAAGATGGATTTAAGCTGCATTGTGGCCATAATGCTCAGGAACCGTTCCTTCTGTGATGTCTGAACTGGAAATATTTAACGATAAGTCAAAATGATTACATTTCTCAGCACGGACATGCCTCACTTGAGGGACACGAACATGCCCTTCCCCTTAACAACCTAATATGTCCGAGAGAGTCAATACCACATCAGCTTTTCAAATGCAGCCTCCACTCAGTGGCTGTAGCTATCAGAAGATCAGGAACAGTCAAATGCAATGGGATTAGAAGCACATAGAGTGTTGACATAAGAGGTTGGTCAATTTGGTGCAGTCACATTTCTGACCCACGCTTTTGAAACATTGCACCCTGTCTGAGGATAAGGCTCCTTGTGAACCTGTATGGACTATGTTTGTTGGTGGACCCAAAGACCCACCACAGCTTTTAAAAAAAAAGCGAGTGATAGTTCAGGCTCATTGGACGAGCAGCAGCTCCGCTGAGGATTGTAAAAACACCAGGTGCAGGTATTCACCTGCTCAGTGTCTCCTGAAGATGCTTGAAATTCCAGTTTCTCAGCAGGGGCAAGGGCAGATGACCCATTTGTAAAAGGGTCACTTGTCGGCCTTTCACCTGGAAATACTACACCCCAGCCAAAATAAATTGAAGTAGGAGAATTCCCATCAGGCTCCAATAGAGAAAGACAGAGACGCTGCCTTTAACAATCTCAAGACATCACACGGTGCTTTATCATCAGTGAAGATTCATCTCGGCAATTCATTTCTTCTGAAGCGTCGTAACTGCTGTAACCTCGAAAAATAGGCAGCCAATTTACACATAGCAAGCTCCGACAAACAATGTGATAATGACGAGGTGATCTGTTTTTTATTGGGGTTGGTTGTGGGTTAAAGATTGCAGTGGCATTGGCATAGTTGTATTGTCACTGAGTTACTAATTCATGATCCCAGGCTAATCCTCTGGAAATATGTGTTCAAATTCTCCCCTAGGCAGATAGTGAAATTTGAATTCAACAAAAAAATCTGAGGGATGTCTATTGACCATGATACAGGGAAAAACTCCCTTACCCTTCTTTAAACTAGTACCAAGTAACTTCTAATGCTCCTTGAGATGGCAGGTGGAGTTTTAATTTAATGCCTCATCTGAAGGATGGCATTTCCAGCACTTCAGAAGTCTCTGTATAGCAGTGATGTCTCTGTACTGTGTTGAAGTGTCAGCCTATGATTCTCTCAAAGTCACTCAGTGAAGGTGAGTGTAGCGATTGGAACCAGGTGGATCTTATTGATTACAAGATCCTTGATTGCAGTTATTAACCAATAGGGAGCCCTGGCTGACAGATTGCTGTTATTGGATAGAAACCACCATCTGTCTATTTTCTCATGCCCTAATTTTGAGTTTTGTGTAACTAAAATGTCTACTGATCACATTTTTGTTGAACTAAATATTTGTAGATACTGAAAACCTTGTCTAGCTTTTGAGTTGGTTCAACTCTGCGGAATGTTACAATGTCAAAAAACCAAAAGATACTATTTCATTGTTAGCTGCAATACATTTGAAAAAAAGCAGGGTTTGGCCAACAATTCTGGGTTAGTCACCTGCCAGAGGTTATTTTGTTAATGTATAGCTAATTTTAAGTGGAATAAATTTTAAGTGACTTGCCGAGGGCTGAAATAATTTAAATTCTACTTTAAACATTAAACATTAATAGTTCAGCATCAAAAAACATGGATTTACAGTCTCAGTTTTCAAATATGTTGTCCACTCGGTGGCTGTAGCCATCAGATGATCAGGAACAGTCAACAGCAATGAAATTAGAAGAACAGAGAGTGTTGACATAAGGGGTTGGTCAATTTGGTGCAATTACATTTCGGAGCTGGCTGGTCATAGCCAGTGTAGACTGCACATGTAAATAAAGGGTGACTTGGTGACAGGATACTGGACTGTGTGGAGTTATTTCACTGGGGGAAGTCAATGGGCCTAGATATTAGAAGTACGAAGGAGCAGGGATATTAGAGGCAAATTTGTCCACCCGGTAGTATCCTCATATTAAGGTCACCTATGTACTATTGTAACCAAGATGACACCGGAGAATAGTGACTCTGTGCACTTTTCACTGTACTACTGTATTCTTGTATTTGAGTACACGTGACAAGAAAAATCTAATTCTAATTCAGCATAAGTAGAGGTGATTGTCAATCACTCCAACTGAATGTGGTGTGCAGGTCGTTCTGCTATAACGCGCATTTCATTAACGCAAATTCATGTAAGGCGATTGACGAATTGGGAACATTGTCTCTAAAGCGCTAACTTTTAAAACGTGTGATAGCTGTAACGCGATTACATCGCCAACAATTTAAGTGCTGTTTCTAAAGCGCGATTTTTCTATAATGTTGTGTTACACATGAATGCAGCCATCTTGTTGTAGAAGAACTACCTGTACAGCCACTGTGAACCCGTATAGCATCCAACAATGATATCTTGTCCCTCACTGTCATCTGTAATAATACTTATATAATCGTCCTTTGTCCCAGATTCGATTCCAGCCTCGGTGACTGTTTGTGCGGATTTTGCACATTCTCCCCATGTCTGCATGGGTTTCCTCCCACAGTCCAAAGATGTGCAGGGCAGGTGAATTGACCATGATAAATTGCCCATACTGTTAGGAGTGTTAGTCAAGAGGGAAATGGGTCTAGGGTGGGTTACTCTTCAGAGGACCGGTGTGGACTTGTTGGGCTGAAGGGCCTGTTTCTACACTCCGTGCCCAATATCCTTGCGGGAGCAGGAGTTGGTGCCAATGCTCCTGCGTGACTACCTGGTCAGGTCCACGCCCCCCTACAACCCACCCTCCCATCCTGGTACCTTAGACATTAGAACTGAACCTAGATCCCTGGTGCTGTGAGGTGGCAGTACTAACCACTGCACCACGGTGTCAACCACTCTTTCTACTAATTTGACACTACTCTCCCTCCAAGGCCAATATGTCTTTTCCAAGGTGTGTTGTCCAGAGCTACTCACTGCACTGCAGGTGTGAACTAACCAGAGTTCTGTTCTGTCAAAGCATGGCATTTATATCTTTGTGTTTTAAATCTCTGTGTAGAGATGTGTTTTGAATGAGTTATGGTTATAACCTCGGTGGTAAAAGCAAAGTGAGGCGAGGGATTTAGTGTACGTGGATGGAGAATAAATAGTTGAAGGAATATGTTTCTGAGACAAAATTCACATCGTCAGAATGCAAATACTGTCATTGTGACAGAATTTATGTAAATACGATGATTGTGAGCCCTCTAATAAAACGCAGAAATAGTTTAAAATGACAAATGTGATGGAGGAGCTATTTGCTTTTTCAGCATGTCAAAAATATCACAATATTCTTTCTTTAAAATAAACTGCTATGATCTCAAGCAATGCAGTCTTGTTTATCTGGCACCCATCACCATGTTGAAAGAATGTTCCTGGTGTTGACGTGATGTGGAAGCACTTTATGATTCAGGCAAAGAAAATTAGGGAACAGATTAATTCATTGGCAAGTTAATAAATTTCTGTCAACTTCAGATAAATAGGACTAATGATACACTTCCATTCCGCGCAGCGGTTGTTCCTGAGTACTATCAGAGTGTGAGCAGACATGGGTTGGTGATCTGTAAGGCCAGGGACTCCAGAGGGCTTAACAACAGAATGAGGAAAAAAGTCAAAGAGAGAAAGAGCGATAAAGAGAAAGAGAAAAAAAGTGGACTGAGAGAATCAAATTGGAGGATGTAGCCATGAAGACAAATGCATGTAAATTCATAACAAAGATATAGCCCAGTGATAAAAAAAAGGATTCCAGGAAAGGTATAAACCAACCAGAAGCAAAATGAGGAAAGTGGCAAATGGAAAGAAATGAAACTTACAACATGGCAGAGATTCATGATAAACCCAAGGATTGGGAAAGATTTTAAAAGCCAGCAAAAGTTGGCCAAAATAAAAGATAATTAATGATGAGGATAAACTAGCAAGTAATGTAAAAACAGACAGGAAGTTCCTTTAAATATATAAAAATAAAGCGAGAGGCCAAAGTGAACGTTGTCACTTTACATCATGAGGCTGGAGAAGTAATAACGTGGAACCGGCAGAGGGGTTGAATAAATACTTTGCATCAGTCTGATGGTAGAAGACGTTAATAACATTCCAGAAGTACTAAATCAAGAGGCAAAAGGAGATGAGGAAATAAATGTGATGACTATCACTAAAGAAAATATCCGAGGGAAATTGACAAAGGAGCAGCGCTCTGAAAGCTTGCGATTTCAAATAAACCTATTGGATATAACCTGGTGTCACGTGACTTCTGACTTTGTTCAGGAGAAAGTGAGGACTGCACCTGCTGGAGAGTCAGAGTCGAAATGTGTGGTGCTGGAAAAGCACAGCAGGTCAGACAGTATCCGAGGAGCAGGAGAGTCGACATTTCAGGCATAAGCCCTTCATACAAGCCTCTTCTAAGGATGCCTGGATGAAGGGCTTATGCCCGAAACATCGATTCTCCTGCTCCTTAGATGTTACCTGACCTGCTGTGTTCTTCCACCACAACATTTTTCGATTCTGACTTTGTCCACCTCAGTCCAACACTGGCACCTCCACATCATGGCTTGAGTGTGGGTATTCTTCAGCTGGTCAGTCAAAGCTGCACTTACAGAATTGCTGAGGGAATTTTAGAACTACGGGCATTGCCTAAAAATTAGGGCCAGACCGTTCAGGAGAGATGTTAGGAAGAACTTCTGCAAACAAAGGGTGATCGGTTTGGAATTTTGAATTCTATCCCACAAATGACTTTGAATGCTGGATCAGTTGTTAATTTTAAATTTGAGAATGATACATTTTTGCTAAGCAAAGGTCTAAAGGGATTTGGATCAAAGGCAGGTATATGGGGTTAGGCCACAGATTTGCCATGATCCCATTGACTGGTGGAACAGGCTCAAGGGATGGCCTCCTCCTATTCCTAGGCATGTTTCAGTGTAATTTTCCCATATTCTCATATTTTAAGATGAGTTTAATGTACGCTGTGGGAATGCTGTGAGAAAGTCTGTTCAATATTTTTAATGCATGTTTCTGTCCGATTTCTAATATGAAAAGAATTGAGACATTTACATTTTTTTTCAAAAAACATCATTATTGTTTTTGAGAGGTAAAGTTCTCCAAAGCTACATTGACCTGGAGTTCAGAATGTTAAAATCTATCACTGAAGGAAAGTCCAAGGTACAAAAGGTGAAACCAACAGAGGAGCTGATAGATGTGTTTCCCTGTTGTGTGTTAAACAGGAATGTTGTGAAACTTGAGGAAGTCCCTTTCAACAGAACCTTACAGCATGAACTCTGCTGTGATTTAATCTCTCCTGCCCGGCACCTTACCACAGACCATTCGCTTTGTTAAAAGTGAATTGCTGCAGAAGCTGGAAATTTGAAATAAAAGCAGAAAATCTGGAAATCCTCTTGCAGAGTTTATCAAGAGAGACAGAAATAGAGACAGAGGAAGACAGAGACAGACAGAGTTAACATTTCATGTCAAATACGACTCTTCTGCTCCTCTTCCCAACCTGCTGTGTTCTTCTACCTTATTTGAGATCTGTCACATTTCTAATTTTTCTCAGTTCTGAGCATAGAGGACCATAGAATCCCTGTAGTGGGGAAACAGGCCATTTGGCCCATCGAGTCACACTGTCCCTTTGAAGAGCATCCTTTCCAGAACCACACACCAACCCCCCAGCCATCCCTGTAACCTTGCATTTCCCATGGCTACTCCAACTAGCCTGCACATTCCTCTCCACTTTGGGTACTTTAGCATTGCTAATCCAGCTAACCTGCACATCTTGGACTGTGAAAGGGAACTGGAGCACTCAGAGGAAACCCACACAGACACAGGGAGAATGTGTAAACTCTGCAAAGAACAAGGATGATGAAAAGTGCTTCTGACCTCCTGAGCATTTCCAGCATTTCCATGCACCTATTCTTCAGTAGCAAAGCTGTGCTGAACTAAGAGTCACAGGTCATTACAACGCAGATCCGGTTGGTGTAAATTTCTGCCAGTATTCCACTTCACACAATCCACCTTGTCCGGTCTCACACTCCAGTCAATCCCAACAACCTTTCACATCCATTGTTTCCAAGCTGCTATTGTGTGTATGCAGTGAGGTAGATAAGTACTGTCTGGTGTGTTGCTACATTTCCTTTGCCCTACTTTTGGTGACCCTTAGCCAATCCTCATATCAGCCTTCACCGATAATCTATCACATGACAGCTTCTTCCCCATCACCACTGGTCAGGCAGCCAGCACACTGGAACTGCCCCCATCAGTCATTCTTGACCTGCCCTTTGTTGCTGTTGACCCTCAGGACCTCACCATTGACCTTTCTTGATCAGCCTTTGATTTCCCCATGATCATGACTGACCTACTGTCTGACCTTCCTTGAGTGGTCCAGCTTTCTCTTCCAGTCTTCCACAAGGATTCTTAAGGCACCCATCTCCATCCTTCTCCCAATCAGCCTTGCCCTGTTCCCCTTTCACTGCCACTATCGGATTGTTATGCAGTAATGCCTCCTCTCCCCCACTCAAAAAAGCTCCCCATATCAGGAAAACAACTGCTACTCAGTCCTAACATCCCAGGAAGACCAGTTCTTCTGCTGCTCACCACCTTTCACCACCTTGGGCTAGTCATGAATCATTTGCTGCCCGCTTCATTCTAACAGTACAGTTTAACCTGATCAACTTGCATTTTTATTGAGCAAATTTATGAGTAGTGGTTAGCACTGCTGCCTCAAAGCGCCAGGGACCCGGGTTCAGTTCCAACCTTGGGCAACTGCGTGTGTGGAGTTTGCATGTCCTCCCTGTGTTTGTATGGGTTTCCTCCCACAGTCCAAAGATGTGCTGGTTAAGAGGATTGGCCGTAGGAAATGCAGGGTTATGGGGATAGGCTAGGAGGATGAGTCTGGGGGCATGTTCTTCAGAGGGGCAGTGCAGACTCAATGGGCCTAATGGCCTGCTTCCACACTGAAAGGATTCTATGATTCACCCAGACAGCAGTGAGCCTGTGAAATTCTCAGCCTTAGAAAGCGGTTGAGACCAAAACATCGAAGTTATCAAGAAGGGGTTAGATATAGTTCTTAGGATTAAAGGAATCGAAGCTTATGGAGAGCAAGCAGGAACAGGGGACTGAGCTGGATGATCAGCCAGGATAATATTGAATGGTGGAGCAAGTTTGAAGGGCTGAGTGGCCTATTCCTGCTCCTATTCTCTATGATTTTATTAATGCTAAGCATGACATGTTAATGTACTAAGATTTGGTTCCCCCAGTTGAAAAATATGATCTACCCTTAGACTGTTGCCGGCTTAATAATCAACGTGCATCCCACAGCCAGGGTATTCCATCAGGGACTCCGAGATGCCTTGTTTCCCACATCTGGGAACTGCACAAGATGCTGCTCACAGAATCATAAAGCACAGCAAGGGGCCATTCAGCTCAGCATACGTGAACCAGCACTTAGAAAGTGCTGCCCAATTAGCTCCATGACACATTGTTTCCCTGATAAACCTGCAAATTTGACTTTTTCCACAACAGCTACAATTCCCTTTTGAACTCTACTATCTGCTCTCACCACCCATTCAGATCACAACACCCTTCTGTAGTTAAAAAAAGCTGCTTATCCCTTTGTCCTTCTTTTGCTGATTGGTTTGGGACTGTGCCGAGTGGTTATCACGTCTTCTGCCAGTGGAATCGATTTCTCCCAATCTGGTCTTTCAATATTCTTCTGCATTTTCAAACACCTCCATAAAATCTATCTTAATCTTTCTTTTCCCAAAGGACACAATCCCATCTCTCGTCTTGACATTGTTAAAGTGCTCAAATCTGTGGTATCTTTCTCATAATTCCCCTCTGCTCCCTCTCTGAGGTCTTGACATCCTCCTTGATTCTGAAGTGTACAGGATCAGACACAATACTCCAGCTGAGGCCTTACTGGTTATTTATAAAGATTGACTATAACTTCCATGGGGACTTGTTCTCTTTTTGTTCCTGAGCTATTACATTCTCGTTAAATGGAAGCTATTCCCCTTACTGTTAACATTTGCTACTCAGTTCGCACACTGGGGTCAACACAGAGTAGCAGATGGTGGAAAGGAGCCATTCTGTCAATGACGAATACATCAATATTAGAAAGGTATGGTGCTTTGATGTAAGGTCCCTCTGCTTAAATGTGTCAGGGTTAGAATTTGACTCCATTGTTTCATTCAGGGCAGAAAGTGAACTTTGGATTAAATCATTGCAATAATATAAAGAAAAGTTTGCATTTTTGGTTACCTGAATCAATCAAATTGAGAAGGTGATGAAAACAAAGGAGACCGTTGTCAAGGCTAAGGGGAAAAGATGAGAAGGTGGAATGAGGCGAGTTTGCTCTTGTTGAGAGCTGGCAGGGATAAAATGGGCTGATGGTTGCTTTATGCATTAATCATGATTCTACAGAACGCATGCCTTGCACAGTTTTGAAATGCAATTTTCGATCAATCTTGTTCAGACAAGTGGAAGATTATGGAGCTTGTATCTCTTAGATTAGATTCCCTACAAGATGGAAACAAGCCCTTCAGCCTAACAAGTCCACAGTGACCTTCCGATGGGTAACCCACCCAGACCCAGTTCCCCCACCCTATACTGACCCCTGACTAATGCACCCAACACTATGGGCAATTTAGCATGGCCAATTCACCTGACCTGCACATCTTTGGATTATGGGAGGAAACCAGAGCACCCAGAGGAAACCCATGCAGACACAGGGAGAATGTGCAAACTCCACAAAGACAGTCACCCAAGGTAGGAATTGAACCCAGATCCCTGGCACTGTGAGGCAACAGTGCTAACCACTGAGCCACAATGCCGCCCCAATTGATCAGTGAGATTGGCTGTATCTTCCTATCTTCTTGTTGGTTTCCCCTGCCTCAGTACATCTGCTGCTATTACATCCAGACTCCATGACTTCAAAGCTCCTCTGGTCAACCTTCTCCAGTACCTGTAAACTAAAGTGAACTCAAAGCTCGGCTACCTAACCTAATCCGTACTGAGTCCTATTCGGTTAATGCTAAACTACATTGGCTCTTGTTCAGCAATGCCTTAGTTTAAAAATCGCAAGTGACTTCAAATCCCTCCATGGCTTTCTGCTCCCTATCTCCGAAACTGCTCAGTTCTTCACCCCTTCAGGATACCTGGCCGCCTCCAATTCTACCCTCTAAAGCCCTCCCATTATCATTGCTGTACCATTAGCTGCCAGGTTTATGAGTCTTAAAGAAGAAAGTAAGGATTGCAGATGCTGGAGATCAGAGCTGAAAATGTGTTGCTGGAAAAGCGCAGCAGGTCAGGCAGCATCCAAGGAGCAGGAGAATTGACGTTTCGGGCATGAGCCCTTCTTCAGTTATGAATCTTAAACCCTAGCATTCACTCCCAAAACCTCTCCACCTCACTACATTTCTCTCCTTCTTTTTGATGGTCTTTAAAACCGACCACTTTGATCAATCTGTCCTCACATATCGTTATGAGGGCAATTTCTGTTGTGGATTTAAGTCCTTACAGTAAACTGATGAGCATTCCAACAAAGTCCCAGATATACATTTTTAGCCAATGTATTTAATGCGGTGATATTGCCGGATCTATCTACCGTGCATAATGAAGTAATGTATTTTAATTAAATAGCTTTTAAATGGTACGCAGATCAAACAGAGCAGGTTAATTTAATTCCTCTGCTAAATGGATCAGAATGCAATGAGAGTTTTCAAAACAACTCATCTTAATCTTGCATCAGGCTTGACTGAATGTGTTCTGGCCATTATTGCTGCGGCACTTCTACTCAAGCTGAGCACTAGATATCAATTTGAATATACAGCTCAGAACAAGCCATTGAATCCTACAGGTCTCTGCTAGTGCTAAGTTACACAACCATCCTCTCACCTTTCTTTGCCTAATCCACTTATCATAACCTTCTATTGCCATCTCCCTCAGGTATTTATCTATCTTCCCCTTGAATGGATTTACGCTATCTTCCCTCAAATACTCCTTGAGGTATCACATTCTTCATTCTACCCATTCCTGAATTTCCAGTTGGATTTAATGGTCACTATTTCTTTTTACGGCTCTTCATTTTGGTTCCCCCTTTCATGAGTTTATAAGCCTCTACCAGTGTTTCTTTCTCAAGACTGGAGAGAGCCTGTCCAATCAATACAGATTATATTTAAGTGTGGCCATTCAAAGGAAATACATTCCCAAAAAAACCTTGTAAATGGTGATTTTCATACAAATGATGAGTGTGACAAAATGCGTATGCACAGTGTGCATTTTCTACTCCAAATAGTAGTTTCCTTAATGTTTCTTTCTATTTAAAACTAGATGTAAGCAAAGATTAGACTTAGTGTGCAAAAAGATCTGTAGCATATTTAGCGCAGGTAAGTGGACATGCAAATGGTGGGACTCAAACATATTTTGTTCCACCCATTTCTCTACACACTTATGCTAGGCTATTGTTCCACAAGTAGCAACACCCTTTAATTGCCTTAATAAAGTGGCCAAAATGTGAGTCTGGTGGCCATTATTGGACCTACTGAATATAAAGGACTAGTCCCTTGAGATTTTCAGGGAAAGGTGGGCACCGCAGGGTGTGGAGTGCATTATTTCCCCCTCCAACTCTATTTTGGTTTAATCCCTGCCCTTCCCTTCACTGTTTGATCACGCAACATTGCCCTTTGATGTGAAGGGCACTGCTTGTCACTGGCCACTTGGGTGTTTCCTTTCTTCCTGGTGGTGGAAATGGAATAAAGATTTGTACACCTGTTGTCTTTCACTGTGTCTTACACCTGCACACACACACACAACATGGGTGCTGGGCGAAAAAAATATAAAGGACTAAAAATATAAAGTCATTGACGGTCCCTCACAGATGAGGATGACTCTTTTCCACCTCTGGGTGAGTCCGTAGATGGCTGCAAAGACCAGTACAGCTATTGCAGGCTCTGGGGCAGAAGGTGGTGTGGCACCGTGTTCCTTACACTACCTGGCTTTCATTTCTTCCTGATGTCTAGTGTTCAGGAGCTTGATGCCTTCCTGTATGCTCCTCCTCCATTTTGGATGGTCTTGGGCCAGTGATTCCCAGGCGTCTGTGGTAATGCTCCACTTTGCTCAGTGAGGCTTTGAAGGTTTCCCTGAGGCATTTCCTTTGTCCACCTGGGGCTCGCCTGCCATTTCGGAGCTGGGAGTAGAGCACCTACTTGGGGAATCCCGTGTCGGTCATTCAGGTGATGTGCCCAGCCCATCACGGCTGGTCAAGGGGTGGGGGTCAGTGCCTTGATGCTGGGGCTGTCGGCCCCATCGAGGATGCTGGTGTTGGTACATCTGTCTTCCTAGTGGATTTGCAGGATCTTGCAGAGACAGCTCTGGTGGGACTGCTCCACTACCTTGACTGTAGACAGTCAACATTTCAGAGCTGAATCGGAGGGTGGGAACCACCACAACTCTGAAAAACAATGATGCCAGTTTCAGATCTGATATTGATGTTCTTGAACACCCTTTACCTCAGGTGGGTGGAGGGTCCACGAGCACATTGGCGAAGTTGCTCTTTCTCTTCATCAATAGCTGCTTTAACTGACAGGACACTTCCGAGGTATTGGAAGTGGTCAATGTCCTCCCCTTGGACCACAGTGATCGGGGGTGGTGGGGGGGGGGGGGGGGGGGGTTGCTCCATTAGTAGCCATCATTGGACCCATTGACTATAAGGAGGCACCACAACCAAACCTGATCTTGTATTCACTTTGGGTCCATAAAATGTACTCATTGCCAATGTCGCTGAGCATGAACCATGGATAGAACCCAGAACTCTTTGATCTAATGGCTCAGTTCTAAATGAGAAGCAAATCCACTGCTTGAGCCACTGAACCTGTTCAGAACTTGTTCTTAAACTTACTCAGAAAGGAGAATGGCATCCTCTTCCAAAGAGTTTACATATCAAATTCTGAAAGGACAACAGTACCTTAAAGGAAGCTGAATCTTGAGGGATTTAGGGGCTAACATTTTGCTGATAACACTTTGAGCAATTAATGTGCCTATCTTTTCCAATGTGTCAGAATTTAAGTCAGAAATGGTGTTGAGCACACACTGTCCTGGGATATGAGTTGTCCTGATGAGGTCACCTGGATATTTCATGATCTGGATGGAGCATGAAGGGATAATCACGAAATTGCAAGATGCTTCATAACACAACATAAGTAATAATGTATTAGCAGTAATATCAGGCAAAGACAGAGTAGATAAACACAGACTGGTTCCACTCATTGGGAATTCTACAACGGGGACACAGTCTGAAAATTAAGGCCAGACCGTTCAGGAGAGATGTCAGGAAGCAATTCCACACACAAAAGGGTGGTAAAGGTTTGGACCGTCTTTCCACAAATAGCAATTGATGCTGGATGAGTTGTTAATTTTAAATCTGAGGTAGATAACCTTTTTTCTTATGGAAAGGTATTGATGGATATTGGCCAAATGCAGGTGTATGGGGTTAGGCCATGGATCAACCATGATCTTGTTGAATGGCTGAAAAGGTTCGAGGGGCTGAATGGCCTACTCTTGTTCCTATAGCTTTTGAAAATGAATAAAAATACTTTCCAGCAAACCGGCCAATTGATAACATGTTTATTCATGGCAACGTGTCAAACCCTAGAATCATGGAAATGATACTGCACAGAAAGGGCCATTCCACCCATCTTGTCCACGCTCGCCCAAAGGTGCCCTCTCTAATCCCATCTTCCTGTACACGGCCCATAGCCCCGCAGCTTGCTGTACTTAAGGTGCCGATCCAGGTACCTTTTCAAAGTGTTTCGGGTCTCTACCTCCACCACCAACCCAGGCAGCGAATTCCAGGTACCCACCACCCTCTGCGTAAATAAGCTTTTCCTCATGTCCTCGCATCCATCTGCCACTTCACTTGAATCTGTGACCCCGGTCTTTGAACTCTCTGCCAAGGGAAACAAGTTGCTCCTGTCTACTCTAGCTCTACCCCTCAACCTTCTCTGTTCCAAGGAACATGATCCCAACCTCTCCAATCTCTTCTCAGAGCCACTGTTCTCCAGCCGTGGCAATATTCTAGTAAACTGAGAATGCCCAGCAGCTTTGACCAGGCAAGCTGATATCGGGCAAATGAGAGGGGAGACCTTCTTTGGGAACCAGATACCCCCCACCCTGTGCTCGTTAGCGGCACCATCCCAAGATCATACTTGTCCCCTCCTTGACTCCAGACGGGAATAGAAATCCCACCCTGAACCAGTTAAAGCCCTGTCAAATGTTAAAGGGCTGCAGGGCAATCCACATTAACGGGGATTCATTCCTTGGGGATAATTCAAGTGGCACCATCCAAATGTTCCCGCTCCCAAGTTCACATTCCCCCAAGTTAAATACAATTAGTTCAATTTTTTTTAAAAAGAAAGCTAGCATCAATAATAGCAACCATTAAACTACTGGATTACCATAAAATCCCAAATAATTTACTAACATCTTTTAGGAAAGGAAATTTGCTCTCTTTACCCAGCCTGGCCACTGCAACGCGGTTAACTCTTAACTGGCCTCAGAAATTCCCACGCAAACAATGCAGTGTATTCAGGAAGGCAGCTCACCCCCACCTTCTGATGCCAATAAGGGCAGACAATAAACACCAATGATTCTCACACACAAACTCCCAATATCATTCATTTCTCTCCTTACTGTTCTCAGTTTGGGAAGGATTTTTACCAATGGACTTGAATTCTTAACATATCCATAAATGCTAACTCAGGCAGTGAACTCGCACTAGTGCATTGGAATTTCTCATTTGGATCACGTAGCATGTAGGAAGCTGTGTTTATAAAGAACTACAGTTCCTCAAGAATCAGTGATATTACTGACATAAACCTCTCTGTGTATTTGAAGATGCAGCAGAAAATGTGTCCACTGTCCCTGTAACCTTTATTTGTAGCAGCATTGAGAGCCAGCAGTCAATCAGAATCTTAAAAGCAAAGTGAAGCAACTGTTAAACAATGTCTGCCTATTTAGCGCCAACAGGGAATAAAGATGGCATTTACGGTAAATGGACTCAAAACCCCTGGCTGTTCCTGATTCGTTGGTCAATTCCAGCAGCTGGCTTTATTCGGGTGCAATCTGGCTAAAAGGCAGGTGTGGTAAATTGAACTCTGAGCTATTCACTGTACTCCCTGCAGCCACTGGAATTACATTAAAACGTGCTCTGAAAATACATTGAGGTAGACCCTCAATTTTATTTTCAGCCAGCTCCCTCCTCTTTTGGTGCAGTTGCAATTGATCTGCCATTTACCATTTAATATAAATATATGAAGTGCACGCTGTGTTCTATTTCCTATCATCCTTGATAATTGATGGAACTGGGAAGATAATCTATTCACCCAGCATTATGTTAGGTACTTCCTTGAATGGAATAGAATCATAGAATCATAAGGCATGGAAACAGACCCTTCGGTCCAACTCGTCCATGCTGACAAGACATCCTAACCTGATCTATCCCATTTCCAGCATTTGGCCCATATCCATCTAAACCCTTCCTATTCATGTACCCATCCAGAATCCATAATGTTAGGTCCAGTGTAAAACTTCATCTAACTATAATCTTTCACACCACCCTCACTCCACCATTGGGGTCAGTTTGTTGGCAACTTAATTAAAGCACGTCTTATTACGACTGAGTGGCTTACTAGACCACTTCAGCAGATAGTAAGAGTCGATCATTTCTGATGGTGAGAATCATGTCAGGATCAAACTGGCGAAGTGTGGCTGAATTGGGACTGAATTAGTCATTCCTGAATTAGGACTGAACCAGGAAGGCTATAGCAGCAATCTGTCAGCTTTCCTTCTCACAGCTGACCAGATTTACTAATACACTTATGCAACTTGCTATGATGGGATTAGATTCCACAGCCTCTTGCCCATTCTCTCTGTCCAGCCATTTTGAAGGGCTGCTGTACTCTGTGAGGGGATTGCTGAGACAGGGAGGTTGGCAGCTTGGCTTGTGGCTGCAGGTCCTGGTGGCTGGGCTGGTGGAGAGGAGGGACATCCTCTTTCCTCCTGACTGTCAAAGCAGGCCAGGGCACCAGATGCTGCCAACGTGGACAGAGATAGTCACTTGGATCCATGTAGTTTCTCCAGTGAGAGGAAATGCCCAGCAATGTCTTCACTTTTGCCTCACACCCATCGTGATGCCACCACAGTACATACCTCCCACCAAGGCTCTACCACTCTCACTGTTGCCTGCAGCATTTCCACTCAATGGCTCTTACCTCACTCAGCCTCCCAAATCCCGAAGCCTTCCTGCCCTTGGTGCTTCCTATTCACTCACTTAGAATACAGCAACATCCTTTCTACCCCTACACTCCCACTGACAGCTCTTCCAGCCACTTTCATTTTAAACAGTTCCTCCTTTTATCAGGGCAGTGGTGACTTGCGAAAATCCACTCTTCTACAGCCCCCAGTGTCATCCCGGTGCCACAGCAGATTCCCAGAGTTGTCTCCCCTTCACAGTCAGTGTTGGGGAGAGACTTCAAAGAGGAATCTGGATTTCTGTGTTCAGCAATACAATCGATCTTTATCTGAGCTCCTGACTGGCCATGATGAAGTGATGAGGCTACTATTTTTCCAATGCCGAGTTCCATGGACAAAGGCAGTCATTGCCGATGGAGTGTGCAATGCGAAGTTAGTTAATAGTGATCAACATAGAGACTCAGAGAAGCAGCCAGCTCGCTCCATCCACCGGGTAACCGCCCTGGCTTTCAAAGCAGGAATTAATGCCATCGAGTTTGTCACCGGTGCCCTGGAGAAAATTAGACGAGATTAGCTACTGATGAGCTGCAAATGCATGGAAATAAGTTCCTCACTAATAAGATTTACTAGCAAGGTTCTAATCTAGTCGTTAAAACCATAAGGGGAAAACCAGGCAATATTTTTTTCTCAATATCGAAAATCACATTTTCTTTTCACCACATTCTTCCTGACTTCTTGCCATTGTAAGGGCTGGGAAAATTCCACCATATATGAACAACTGGTGTATATGCTCAGAAAAACTATTGTGCTAAAGAATGTGGGAAACCTGGACCAAGTAGATTAACAAGTTTAAGAGGTACAAGGGTCTATGGAAATTTGTCACGGTGTTCTGTCTCGTAAGCTATTAATATCTACATCTGGTTAATTCTCGATGCTAGGCAAAAGTGAGGACTGCAGATGCTGGAGATCAGAGTCAAGATTAGAGTCGTGCTGGAAAAGCACAGCAGGTCAGGCAGTATCCGAGGAGCAGGAAAATCGACGTTTCGATTTTCATCGGGAATGAAGGGCTTTTGCCCAAAATGTCGATTTTCCTGCTCCTCGAATACTACCTGACCTGCTGTGCTTTTCCAGCACCACTCTAATCTTAATTCTTGATGCTAACTAACCCCTACCTTTCATTTACCAAGGCCAATACACCGTTGTTCCCTCAGGAAATACAATACATGACATGATGAGATGGCACACTCCCATCTCCTATCAGTTGAACAGTGCAGATCCAGTTGCTTCTTGATGTTTGTGAAGAGAGCACTAATGGCTTAGTTACTTTAGTTAAAGCACAATTTAACTCCCAATGTTAAAGATTAGTACTTCAGAATCACTGTCACAGATTTTAGCTTTGCCAAAGCCCTGAGATTGAAAAATCATTAAGTAATTTTCATTTTTGTCTATGAATAGAAGATTTTTTATAGGTTCTGCGAAGGGTTGTAATTTATTACGTTCCGCAGTCTGACTTTCACAAATTACTTGCTTCAACCCATTAAATGGCTGGCAATTAAATGCTGCCGGTACAATTGAATTTTTTTTGTGCATTTAAGTGAATTACCACCATGCACTAACCTATGAGGGATTAATAATGGTGGGAAAAAAATCTTGTTTGACCTGTAAACATCTAATTGAGAAAAATGACAAATGCTAGATTGTCATTAATCTACAAATGTTGCAAATAAAGCAATAAATGTCACTTCCATCACTTCAGCTTTTCACTTAGCTTCCAGTTCCACTGAAGTAAAAATTCCATTACATAGCTTCAGAGAAATCAATCATCATGATAGATTTTACATGCTCTGATTTTAGTTTTGAAAATGAAGTCAGCAAAAAAGAAACATAATTACAATGATTAATGAATCTTCTTGACTATTTACAGTAATTGTCAGAGTGATGAACCAGTTTGATAGGATTATCAAGTGCATCATTTGGGTAAAAATGAACTTTTAGTGTCAAAAATAGCTTCAGGATTCATTCTCATGATTGTACTGAATTTAGAGAAGTTTGTCTCTCAAATGACATGTTGTTACATAAACTCAGCATGTATCTACCTCAAGCTATTGACCCTACTATTGGTAGAGTGGTGACTATCTCCCAACACAACTTATCTTTGGTTTCCCTCCAGGTCTTCAAGTGCCATATTCCAGTCGTTCAGGCAAGATATCATCGATGAAAAACCTGCTTTTAGGAATCAATCAATTTCTAACCTGGTTTCTAGGGGGTGCAAGAGAACTATTTCAGTTATTGTGACTTCCAAATTTTGGAACATAAACACTGGCACAAAAAAACAACAAATCCATCCCATTGAATCCTGTCAATTCCAGAGTCCATGTTACTGCTGCTCTGTGTAAAGGCCTCTGGCAAATAATCGCAGCTTGATCTTTATACTTAAAGTAGGATCTTGCTGGTTTGAGTTTGGGGTGGTGTCTCTGTCGCCTGCTCAAAAGAGCATTGTGGGCAGAGTTAGAGCAGTTGAGAAAGAACCCTCTGAAAGGCACATTGGAGTGAGACTTGCTAAGAGACTGCATTTAAACATGAACTGATAAAGCAGATTGATTACTCCTTACTTAATGTAGCTATCAGCACCTGGTATTCCCACATACGGCAGTATTTAATATTACTGTCTGACAAATAGCACTATTTTGAAATCCAAGCCCTCAGACTTTGCCTTCTCAGGTAGGCATGGTGGCAGTGGTTAGGACTGCTGCCTCGCCGTGCATGGACATGGGTTTGATTCCTGTCTTCGGTGACTCTGTGTGGAGTTTGCACGTTCTCCCTATGTCTGCCTGAGTTTCCTCCAGGTCCTCTGGTATCCTCCCACAGTCAAAGGATGTGCAGGTTAGCTGGATTGGCCATACTAAATTGCCCATTGTGTCCAGGAATGTGCAGACTGGGTGGATTAGCCTTGGGAAATGCAGGGTTATAGGAGTAGGGTAGGGCATTTGGTCTCGATCAGGTGCTCTTTGGATGGTCAATGCAAACTCAATGGGCTGAATGGCCTCTATCTGTACTGTAGGGATTCTATGATCCTCCTCAGCCAGTTGTAAAGATCCCAAACTCATAGTATGGCAACAGACAACCTTATAAGTGACCACCCACCCTGGTCCGATTCCCAAAACAGTGGTTGAGTAAGGTGCCCCTAACCTGTCTCTATGTCGATTGAGACCTTTAAGTGTTCATTTAATAGCTACTTAAGGGCACTGTGTCCACTGCCATTATATAATATGTTGGGCCTTGGAAGGTTATCAAGTGTGGGAAGGCTGCTTTTTCACGGGTTGTTGAGAGATGAAGTGAAGGCAATACCTCCTTTGGGGGTGGTCCCCTATTTGCAGGATGGGCATCACCCATGCCTCTTTTTTTATGCCCTCCTTGCCTGGCCTCCAAACTCTGCATCCCACCCCACTTAGTATTGTCCCTAGGGTGCATGGTTCCTACCTTCTCAAAATTTCTGGAACTTAACAAACTTCCTTCAATCTTTGTGAATCTGCTCAGAGTCCCAGGATAAACTCCCACTACTGACCTCAGTTGCTGCTGGACACCAGGAGCTGTTGGGCACTCTGTTTGGTTGGCAGCTCTGGAGAGAAAGTACCCTCCTCACTGAGAGACAGAAGTCCCATTCTCTGCTTGTTAAAGCCACCAACAGCATCACATGACTGCAGGGCTGGCATTTTGGAAATTGGTCAGGTTGTGAGCAATATTCCCGCCCACTTCCGTAAAATTCAACCTTTTGCGTGTTCGGAGACTGAAGGCAGGATCTTGTCCAAGAGACCTCAGCACTGCTTCCTGTAAAGAATATACGCTGAGTGAAATGCCCATTAAGGGCCCATTAAGAAAGCAAAATACTGTGGATGCTGGGATCTGAAACAGACACAGAGAATGCTGGAGAAACTCAGCAGGTCTGGCAGCAGCTGTGGGGAGAGAAACAAAGTTAGTGTTTCAAGTCTTCTTCTGAACCTTTTCAGAATTAAATGGCGGCATTGGGCCCTCTCTAGAATGAAGGACCCACAATTTGACCTCCACCTCCCCATACACCACCAAGAGCAGTTGGCCAATCAGAGGTTAATGGCAATGCATTATGGGAAATGGCATTGAGAGAAATGGTAGCTCCCGCCAAAGGCCAAGGATTACTGAGGGAGCCCAGGCCAGGGGGGAGTGAGAGCAGAAATGGGTATCCTGGAGAGATAAAGTTAGCAGCATGGGCGGGACGGTGGCTTTCAGCAGCATCCACCCCTTCTCACCAGTGCCAGCACTTTTGATGAGGCATGGAGAGATTGCCAATGAGGGACCCATGCCCGCTGGGGAGCTCATTTTGTCCTTCCCACACAGCAAGCCTCCTACCTGCCACTGGGTGAATTCCTGAGGCAGCAGAATGAGAGCCTAATGTGGGCCATTGATTGTCCAAGTACGGTTTTCAATTGGCAGGGTAGGAAAGCTGTCAATGAGGCTTCCTGCCCCAGACCAGGAGCAGAGAGGGGAAAAGCAGCAACGTGACTGAATTTCTTCTAGCCTGGATTGACAGGGTGACTTTCCGGAGCTTTTCCAGAAAGGGAAGAAAAGAAGAATTTCTGGCAAAGAATAACATCAGTGAATCTGTTTCTGGATATGGTGATATGTTTGCTTTGGCTGATCCTTTTCATCAGCGCGTTTGGATAGTTGCAGCCAGAAGCCAATGCAGAGCTGCTAAATCAGGTCACACTGTGTGCTGTGACCTCGGGCCGAGCATGGAATTGCTCACAGTGAGAGTGTTTGATGTACTGAAAGCTCAACTTCCAGCAACAGACGGTGCGAACCTGTCAGATCAGCCCAGCAGCTGTTGAGGGGAACCTCTCGGGACACAAGCTGAAGTAGGTGAACACTTTGTTCACCAATCACTATTGATACGATATTCACAAAGTGAAAACGAAAAGCACACGGGATTCTTCTTTCATTATTCAAATATTACAGCAGCAACAAACAGTCAATGCACTGAGTATGCTTAAAGAAAACATAGAGGATTGAACAGTATCAATGTGATTGAATTTATTCAATCCCAGGAACAGGCCCTTCGGCCCACATTGCTGTGCTGAATATGATGCAAAATTAAAATAATCCTTTCTGCCTGCCTTTGGTCTATATCCCTCCATCCCTTGCATATTCATGGGCTTATCTAATAGCCCCTTAAATGACCTTATTGTATCTGCCTCCAACACCAGTGCATTCCAGGCTCCTGGCCACTGTCTGTGTAAAATACCTGCTCCTCACATCTCCTTCAAACTCTCCCCCTCTCATCTTAAATGCATGTCCCTCATATTAGACTCTGGGAAAAAGATTCAGACTGTCAACCCTATCTATGCATTTCATAATTTTATAAACTTCTATCAAGTCTCCCCTCAGCCTCCATCGCTCCTGGGAAAACAACTCTAGTTTTTTTCTAGCCTCTCCTAATAGCTTATACCCTCTAATCCAAGCAGCATCCTGGTAAACCTCTTCTGCACCCTCTCCAAAGCCTTCACGTCCTTCCTGTAACGTGGTGACCAGAATTGAACAAAATGCTCTAAGTGCTGCCTAAGCAAAGTCTTACAAAGCTTATGAGAGGATTGTTGGAAGCTGTCTGTTTATAAATAGGTCCAATGTGGAAGTGTGCTGTGCAGTTAAAGCTCCACTAATCTAATACAGAAAGTGCTGAAGCAACTCAGCAGATCTGGCAGCACTTGTAGAGAGAAACACAGAGTTGATGTTTCGAGTCCAGCAACAGAACTGCCCTGAAACGTTAACTCTGTTTTTCTGTTGACTGCTGCTGCCCGACCTGCTGTGTTTTTGAGCACTTCCTGTTTTTGGTTCAGTGCCCACTGTGTTTTTGTTTTATTCCCCTAATCTAATCTTTGACCACTGTTCGTTTTATGGGACAGACAGAAGTGTCTGATAAGAATAGATTGAAACAATTGAAAGGAGTTACCAGACATGCATTTACACTCCAATCTGTGATAGTGTGAAAGTCTCCATTCATATCTGTCGTGGATGGCTGTTCTCATTGTAACTCAGCAATTCGTGCGGTAACAGGTCTCCCACAGTGGGTGGATAGATAGGGAATGGCAGGATACATCAACTCCCACTCAGGGATTGATCTCAACAGTAGTCTGAGCCTCTCTCTCTCTCTCCCTCTCCTGCTCTCTCTGAATGAAGAAGCTGCCTTGCGGAGACCACTTAGCAATTCCAACTTGCCCACTGAACAGTACCTTTGACCTTGTACAATGTCCCGAGGTGCTTCTCGAGATCAAACAACATTTTGCCCCAAAAAGAGATACTCGGGCAAGTGACCAAAGGCTGGCTGGAAGAGGAAGGATTTAAGGAGCACCTTAAAGGAGGTAGGGAGGCAGAGAGATTTAGAGGAAAATTTTAGAGACTGGGATCTAAGCAACAGAGGACTGACTGACAATGTTGGAGCAATTAACATTTGAAAAAACAAGGGGTGAGAATTAGAGGAGCCCACAGATCTATAGCACTCTCTGGTGCAAACGCTTGTGAAACTCAGTTGGTCTGGCAGCATCTATGGGAAGAAAACAAAACTGATTTTTTATCAGAACACTGTCCGTTAAGTCATTGAACACAGTTATATCTTTTATATCAGCTTTAAACATCATAACCGTTGGTACCTATCCCACTTCACACATGGGATGGCAATTGTCCCTTAAAAATGACAAACATATCCTTATCATCTTTTATTCAAGAATTTTCTCTCTTTTCTTGAGATACTGTCTGCATGCCCGGTTACTGGTGCCTGACTATCTCCACACCACACTGACTTCAGTGCTACCGAAACGGTTGAATCTGTTGGACAATATTGTCTCGCTGCAGTCACTATGGCAACCACTTAAGCCATGACCAATAATTGCACAGCGGCTGCCACCTTGTGAGGCATCTAACCTCTGTGACACTTCCTTCACGTTTCCCAAACACAGCCTCATAAGCTCAAATTGGTTTTCCAACGTCAAACAGACACAAATGGACCAACCATCTTGGGGCCATTTGTTTAACAGTTGTCAACCTGGAAAGAATGTGGAAACTAATATTCGCATGACCCAAGATAAGGCTTTCATCCCCGAGTTGTTCAGCACCGACATGTAATTAAAGAGGTCTTCCTACTTTAGTCTGCTGTTGTGTGGTCATCCACTTAAATTGAAATGTTGGAGAGGGAAAAGCCTCACCTATTAAGAAGGGAACCTGAAAAGCAGTCACTAAGACACATTATATCGCACACAGCTGCAATGCTGATTTAAAATCTCAGATATGAATTTGGTCTGTAAAGATCAAAGGCAAAGTCATGAATGCTGACAGTCAGAAATTCAAAACAGAAAATTATGGAAGTTGAAACACAGAAACAATAATTGTGTGGCCCATCTTTTGGCCCTGACATCCTAAGATAACTTAAGTGCTGAATTTTCAATTGAGGAATAGGTTAAGAACAACAGATCACTAACAATGCTAAAGGAGCGAGAGAAAGAAAGAGAGAGATGGTTAAAACATGGTCATATTGAAAATAGATAAAAGTAAATGACTAAGGAGAAGTAAATGCTGAGTATCACTTTAAATTAAGGTATGATGTTGAGACCAGAATTCGTAAATTTGCCTCCATCTTTCAGATGTTGATGGACCTGCTGTTCAATTCAACATTTTCAACATGCAGTTCAAACAGAAGAGGTACCAAATTTATACAAGAGTCAACGATTTTGCTATATTAACTTGATGATAGAGATTTCAGAAATTTACTTTAGAGCTGCAGAGACCAAATAGCTGTAATTTTGTTTTCAAGATCTTCAGCTCTATTGCCACTGCCTTTTTAAACTCTCTACTATACAGTCTATTAGAAACAAAAGCAGAAATTGCTGGCAAAACTCAGCAGATCTTGCAGCATCTGTGGGAAAAAAAAAACAAAGTTAACTGCTAACTTGTTATCAGAACCCTGTCCATTAGATCATTGGACACATTTATTTTTATTTTTGGTATCTGCTTTAAGCTTCCATATTTGTGAATTCTGGTCTCAAATACAACGTAATATTCAGCTTCTATCTCATCTCAGTTTTTTAGGTTTATCTTCTTGAACATGGTCCAAACTTGAGCATCTCTGATGAGGCTGAAACATTGTATTTGACCCCTTTCTCAGAGTCTCTCCCCTGAACAAGTGGAGATTCAAACTTTACAGATATACAAGAAAGTTGTCAAGAGCAAAGTATTCCTTTGTGGGAGAGATCGGAACCAGAGGATACAGTTTAAAAAGCAGGCATTTCCCACTTAAGATGAAGATGAGAAGAAATTTCTTCTTCCCAGAGGATTGTGAATCTTTGGAATACTCTTCCCCAGGGAGCAGTGGGGACAAAGTCATTGAATATTTTTAATGCAAGATTCTTGAATAACAAGGGAGATGTTACTGGTTATGAGAGTTGGGCAGGAACGGAAACCACAATAGAATCAATCATGATCTTGTTTAATGGCAGATCATGCTAGAGGAGCTGAATGGCCAACTGGTGATCCTAATTCATAGTTAAAAACATGAAAACACCTAACATTAAGAACCATGATGAGGAGGGACTGGGGTGGACAAAGGTAAAAATCACACAACACCAGGTTATAGGCCAACAGGTTTATATAGATGTACTAGCTTTCGGAGCTCTGCTTTTACATAAGGTAGCACCATTGATGAAGGAGCAGTGCTCCAAAAGCTAGTACTTTCAAATAAACCTGTTGGACAAAAACTGGTGTTGTGTGATTTTTAACATTAAAAGGGCAGCCCTTTCTATTTTTCATCTATTTTGCAAGGGTACAGTAGAGGTTACGTGCAAATAGGATGTTATTTGATCCTGTGCAGTATGAGATGCCCTCGTTAGTTCTTTCCATGGTACTAATGCTTCCGACTCAAAATCAAAACACTTCAGTGTGGCAGTGATATATGTTAAGGTGGCAGTGATGCATCTTTATGGAATTTTTCAGTCTCCACTGTACTTTACAATAGAGAATTCTACGGACTAACTGCCTTCGGAAAGAAACAAAAAGGATTATCCTAATCTCAAATGGGAAAGCCCACAATTTTAAAGAGTGTCCCCTCATTCTAGACTCCCCTACAGTAGGAAACGTCCTCTCAGAGTCCACCCTGTCAAATATCTTTTATGTTTCAATTGAGAGATAAGAAGCCAACTATACAAATGTCCCTAGGTTGGTGCCAAACCTCATATTTTGTAGCAGGGTATGACAAAATGTCTGATAAGTAAGGTTTCTTCTTCAGAGAGTCAGAGAGATGTACAGTTTGGAAACAGACCCTTCGGCCCAACTCATCCATGCCAACCAGACATCCCAACCCAATCTAGTCCCTCCTGCCAGCACCTGGCCCATATCCCTCTAAACCCTTCCTATTCATAACCCATCCAGATTCCTTTTAAATGTTGTAATTGTACTAGCCTCCACCACTTCCTCTGGCAGCTCATTCCATACACATACCACCCTCTGTGTGAAAACGTTGCCCCTTAGGTCTCTTTTATATCTTTCCCCTCTCACCCTAAACCTATGCCCTCGAGTTCTGGACTTCCCCACCCCAGGAAAGAGACTTTGTCTATTTATCCTATCCATGCCCTTCATGATCCCAGAAATAGAAACTGAAAGATAGGAAGGAACTCAAGAAAGTTACAAGTCAGCATGATGACTCAGTGGTTAGCACTGCTGCATCACATCAGCAGGGACTTGGGTTCGATTCAAGCCTCAGGTGACTGTCTGTGCAGAGTTTGCACATCCTCCCTGTGTCTGCGTAGGTTTCCTCTAGGTGCCCTGGTTTCCTCCCACAGCCCAAAGATGTGCAGGTTAGGGTGGATTGGCCATGGGAAACCCAGGGTTACAAGGGTAGGGTGGGTCTGGGTGGGATGCTGTTTGGAGGTTGGTGTGGGCCGAATGGCCTGCTTCCACACTCTGTAGGCTGCAGTACTGAGGAAATCATTGGAACTGTGAAACTGACACATCCCTAGGTCCTGATACATTTCATTCGAAAGTCTTAAAAGAAGTGGTAGATGAGAAATTTGATGCATTGGAACTCCGTTATGCAAAAATTGAGGGAGATAGGAACTTAGCTTAACATCTGTTGTCGGGAAACTTTTAGAAGTTATTACGAAAGATATCGTGACAGTACACCTGGATGAGTTCAAGGTAATCAGGCAGAGCCAACATAATTTTGACAAAGGGAAATCATTTTGAACTAATTCGTTGGAGTTCTTTGAAGAAGTGGATAAAGGGGAACCAGTAGATGTATTGTACTTAGATTTCCAGAACGCATACGATACAATGTCACATCAAAGATAATGGCAAAAACCATAAAGTAGCGTGTTGGGATGGCATATTGGCATGAATAGAAGGTTTGCCAACTAAAAAGAAACAGAGGGTTGGAATGAATGAGTCTTTTTCAGGCTGGCAGGATGTTGTGAGTGGTCTGCCACAGAGATCAATGCTAGATCCTCAACTCCTTACAATTTATAGAAATTATTGGGATGAAGGGATCATAGATATGGTAGCTGCATTTACTGATGACATAAAGATAGGTTGAAAGTAAAGAGAACACACAAGGAACCTACAAAGGAATATAAGTAGGTTAGGTGAATGAGCAAAGATCCAGTAAATGAAGTCTAATGTGGGAATATCTGAAATTGGCCATTTTGGCAGAAAGAATAAAAAATAATTGGTGATGTGTTGCAGAACTCCAAAGATGTGCCAGTTTGGTGGACTAAATTGCTTATAGTGTCCATGGATGTGAAGGCTAGGTGGGTTAGCCACAGGAAATGTGGGGTTACAGAGATAGGGTAGGGGGCCAGGTCTGGGTGGGATGTTCTTTGGAGGATCAGTGAGGACTTGATGGGCACACTGTAGGGATTCCATGACTTCTGAGATGCAGAGAGATCTGGTTGTCCCCGTGCATGAATCACAGAAAGTCAGTATGCAGGTACAGCAATTAGTCAAGAAAGCTGTTGGAATGTTACGGTCTATTGCAAAGGAGTTGATGACAAGAGTAGAGAAGTTCTGCTTCAGTTATATAGGGCCTTGGTGAGACTACATCTGGAGTACTGTGTCCAGCAGTGGTCACCATATTACAAAAAGATGTTAATGTGTTGAAAGCAGTTCAGAGAATGTTTATCAGACTAATTTCTAAAATGGAGAAAGTGAGGTCTGCAGATGCTGGAGATCAGAGATGGAAATGTGTTGCTGGAAAAGCGCAGCAGGTCAGGCAGCATCTAGGGAACAGGAGAATCGACGTTTCGGGCACTAATGCCCGAAACGTCGATTCTCCTGTTCCCTAGATGCTGCCTGACCTGCTGCGCTTTTCCAGCAACACATTTCCATCTCTAATTTCTAAAATGAACAGATACCCTTCTGAGAAGAGGCTCGACATGCTAGGCCTGTATCCTGTGCAGTTTAGAAGAGTCAGGGGTGATTTAATTCAAACATCTAAGATCCTGAGAGGATTGACTGGGTGGATGTCAAAAGGATGGTTTCACTTGTGAAGGAATTGAGAAGTAAGGATCCCAGTTTAAAAGGAAAGACGAGGAAGGATTTTTTTTCTTGGAAGGCTGTGAATCTTTGGGATTCGCTTTCCATTTCCAAAAGCTGATGAGTGCAGAATATCTCTAAGGCAAAGGCAGATAGATTCTTGATTAGTGAGGGGATGAAAGATTGTCAAGAAAATGCAGGAATGTACAGCAGAGGTTAGAATCTGACCAGTTGTGATCTCAGAGTCATAGAGCCATAGAGTTGTACAGTCCAGAAACAGACCCTTTGGTCCAACTTGGCCATGCTGACTAGGTACCTTAAATTAATCTAGTCCCTTATTGAATGGCAGCTAGCATGGCAATGCAGCCTTGTTCCTTGTTTGAATGTTAATAGGATGGCTGCAATTTGTATGAAACACCCTCTCACAGACAAAATTGAGTTGATTTATTTTGCTGCAACTCCACAATGGCAGAATCATGGATTGTAGAATGGTTAGGTCATGGAGGAAGCACATTCGGCCCATCCTGTCTACATTGGCTCTCCAAATAAGCATCATGACTAAGCAACATTCTCCTACCTTTTGCCTATCCCCTTGCACCTTCATTCTTTTTAAATCTTGAATGCCTCAGTTGTTAAATAAACATACCTGACAAACAGGCCTGTTTCTCCCATCTCAACCCTGCCCCTGTGACTTCATGAAGAAAGCCATTGCATGAAATGGGACTGGGTCAAGCTGATTTGGAAGACATTACAAGTTAACTTGTCTCAGCAGGACAGCACTCAGATTTCACTCAATGTGTACAGGATAAGGATAAAGAGAATCAAAAAAGAAATTATCCAAGGTTCTTTTTCCTTATTACTGTCCAACTTGAATGTCAGAGAAGGTTAGGTCTATGTTTAACTGTAATACCTCCTCTATGAGCCAGCAGCCTTAAAACCAATCAGGTTCATACATGAAGGGGTCTCAATACAATGGGAGAAATGGAACCAGTTACACAGATGTCCCCCAGTTGGTGCTGAATTTGATATTTTATCGTCGAGTTTGATGAAATATCTGGTAGGTAAAGGGGGATTCTTCACTTGAACTTTATATGAGTAAGTCTTTAAGAGAAAAGTAGTTATGAAAAGTTTTCCAGAACCCTCAGAAAATGTACATCTTTTGTACTATTTCTGCATTTTTACAAAGAGCTAACAATTCCACTCCTTTCCAGAGAGCAATTTGAAAGCCGTCTTACTGTGAATCAGTTTTACTGCAATGTTTTACAGAATGTCAAATTGGTAGACAGCAGCCAATGAATAAACATGCGCTTGTATTGAAGTGCTGAGGAAATTTATTCTTTGAAAGGTTAATACATTAGCAGGTATCCCATAAATCAATTACACGAGTTCAGTAACGTTACATCCTACACAAAGCATGCTCTGACCATCATCGCTACTCAGGTCTGAAGCTGTGGCCCGGCAGAAGATTAATTATAATTGTAGCCTTCCTGTTACCAAGCAACCCTATAGGATGCCCGATCCATTCCATAGAGTCTTATTAGATTTTGCAATCCCCTAAGATTTTGCATCGCCTTGTCCCAGTGAACTAATTAACATCCACAATGAATGTTAAGAGAAAACAAAGTAAATCTAAGAGAGGAATGTGTCTATGCAAATGACAAATTAACAATGGCTCTTTTTGGATCCGATCGAAAAGAACAAATGGGAATGTGATCATTTTTATATAAAGACAGAAATGGTGAATCTATTTTTACATCATCTTTTAAGGGTATTACAGTTATGCAATTTATTGCAGGGTATTGTTAGTCAGACCTAATTAAGATAATTTTACATTGAAAATAACATTTCTTAAATTAAATTATATTAAATACAGTTCTGTCTTGATCTGTCTGCTCCTGCAATAATAAGAATCATCCATCCAGACCTCAGTTTTTGTTTCTGATAAAATTTGGGTAAAGTTAATCAGGACTCCTATGGGGCTAGCTGGGGTGAATCTGGAAGAGATTCCTGGGAGTGGCAGTACATAGCCCTCAGCTCCTATACCTCCACAAACAGCATGTCTCTGATCTTGGCTGGGTGCCAGGAGTATAAAGAATGTGTCCACTGTATTTTCCCCTTCTTTGCTAGGGAAAACAAAAAAACAGTAATCCAAATCCTAAAGGCAAGGCTTTATTCAAATAAATCCTTGTTCAATAGAGCAGAGGGAAGTGGAGAGCAAACAGGTTTCATATCAGCATATCTGTACAGGTTTTAACATAACTGAAATAAAGGAGCCCCTCCAAGCCTGAACAGTTTACGATTACTTAGAGGATTACTGCAGCTCATGCTGAACTCAACCACTGAACTTCTCATAATGAGTTCACTGAACCTCTTGGAGAGTCATGGAATTAAGCAATCCAGTCAGTTACCACCTTTGCATCCACCATCTTTGCAAGCAGCAAGTTGCAGGAGTTGTACTATGATATCCTCTAAGGACAGGATGGAAAGAAATCTATTGGGCAGAATTCCCCCTTCCCGGATATGGCATGACTAATGCTGAGAAAAGTGGGAAAATGTGATGAGAATAAAAATGAAATCAGATTCTCAGTGATGGGAAACACGTTTTCGGATTTCCTCTCAAGTCTTAAATGGTGACAGTAAAACCCAGGAGATAGCGAAGACTGCAGATGGTGGAGAGGTCAGAGTCGATAAAACATGGTGCTGGAGAAAGGCCAGCAGACCAGGCAGCAACCGAGGAACAAGCGAGTCAACGTTTCGGGCATAACCCTTCGTCAGGACTGATGAAGGCTCTAGCTCGCAACATTGACTCTCTTGGTCCTCAGATGCTGCCTGACCTGCTGGGCTTTTTCCAGCGCCACACTTTATCAACAGTAAAACCTCACCATCAAGCGTTAAATACATTACTTCCATACAGTTGTATCACACTAAAGCCGAAGCTCGCTTGACTTATATACCACCTCCAATTCTCCACTCCTTCCCTAAGAAACTGAATGTTGTGTATACCTGACCCGTCAGTCGGAGCAGCTCTCTGCCAGCTGCAACTTGTTGAGTGCTTGTCCTGGCCATCATTGTAACTGCATTCTCCATGATCATCACCTTCCTCCACCTTCCATCCATACACATTGGTACCAGCAAGCATCCAACCTCACACCATCACCATTCCCTGCTCTTGGAGCAGCTCATACATCCCTGCAGCTGTTCAACACTTTACTTTGGTACTCAGGGAGTTGCAAGCTTCTGCCAGGTCATTTCGAGTACAGGGACTCTCACACATCTCGTGTCTTTGCACAGGATGCATCATGGCTTGCTTTTTTAGCACTCGCTCAGTCTGCACTGACTTAGCAGCTGTCAGCCTCGGATTGCTTTCTGAGTGCACACTCACTGCCTTCAGCTGTGAGCTCAGGGCAGCCAACCTCGGTGTGGTTTGCATTGTTATTTTAGGACAGAGGGACTGGGAGACAGCTTGTGCTGACAAGGAGCATTGAACAGCCAAGTGTGTGGACATGACACTTTGCAGCACTGTACTCCACCAACCTCATGCCTACAGCATGTGGTCACAGTTCATGTGGCAAATGTGTTACATGTGCTTCAGGTAAGAAGCAATAATTCAAAGGGAAGCTGTTCTACTCTAAGCCTCTTAACATGTGGAAGTATATTGTTGTTCCTCCAGTGCAACTGGGTCAAAACCCAGGAACTTTCTCCATGGTGGCAAGGTGGGTCTAGCTATAGCACACGGATGACAGCGGTTCAAGAAGGCTACTGACCACCACTTTCTCAAGGGCAACTAAAGATGGGTAATAAATGCTGACCTAGTCAGTAACGCCTACATCCCATGAATCCCACTTTGTACAGTATGATCTGCCTGTACTGCACACAAAACAAAACTTTTCACTGTACTGAGGTACATGTGACAATAATAAACCAAAGCTAATTGAATGAATAAAAACAATGATGAAGGTTACGATGCACTTTCTAGATGGGATACACCTTCACTGAGAGTTAAATTCACAGTTAATTTAATCTCAGAAATGTGTCCTCATTTGCTTTGCCTAAGGTATGCAATTATTCAGAAGGCTTTGGAGTTGCTGCAGGAATTTTAAAGTTGTTCAGTCATTGTGTGCCATTCTAAACATGATATTACAGCTTCGATTCAGTGCTCTACATTGTTTATCCGTACATAATCCTTGAAGATTAATTACATTTTAACAAATACTATTTTGCTCTGGTTCTCTGGAGGGTGGCAGTAATATTCAGTAAGATTAAATCAGATTAACTTGTTCAGTGTGAGTGTGGAGTGTGGGGGTTGTAAAGAATACCACAGGTCAGGATGTGTGTGTGTGTGTGTTTTAAAATCTGCACTGCATGTCATCATTATCCCCTCAAGCATAGGCGATAAGCCAGGGAGACGTACAAGGTGCATCAGTTAAACAATCATTCAAAGTTCAGATCATTTCCGAGGGATTTTAGTATTTAGCCTTTTCACTGGGCCACTGTGTTCTTTACAAAAAACTATTTTTAAATAAGAAAGGTCTCAATCAGTAAAGAGCCCATCCTGGGGCCAAAGTCGGGCCTCTTGAGGATTTAGCTGGGCAGCAATGAAGAGGACCAGTGTTACATCATCTTCCGTATACTTTCTTCATGTAGTGAACACAGAATCCAGATATCGATTCAAAGCAGGGTTTCAAGGGGATCCATTTCATTGGTCTCTGTTTTTTATTCAGCTAAGTTTAGTATACATTATGGAATTTTTCAAAAATTGTTTATATTGAATTGTCACATGTGGTGCTGGAAAAACACAGCAGTCCAGGCAGCATCAGAGGAGCAGGAGAATCGACGTTTCGGACATAAGCCCTTCTCCTCTCATTCCTGAGGAAGGGCTTATGCCCAAAACATCAATTCTCCTGCTTCTCGGATGCTGCCTGGTCTGCTGTGTTTTTCCAGCACCACATTTTTCAACTCTGGTACTCCAGCATCTGCAGTCCTCACCTTCTCCTCATTGGTACAGTATGTCAATCATAGAATCATAGAATCTCTACTGTGTGGAAACGGGCCCCTTGGCCCAATAAGTCCACACCGACTCTCCAAAGAGTAACCCACCCAGACCCATTCCCCTAAAACTCTACACTTACTCCTGATTAATGCACCCAACCTAAGCATCCTGAACACTGTGGGCAATTTAGTATGGCCAATTCACCTAACCTGCACATTTTTGGATTGTGGGTGAAAACCGGAAGAAAAGCAGAATGAAAAAAATGGCAGCTCTCCAATATCCATCTGGTAAATGACTCAAAAGTACCATCAGCAGTAGCCAGGCAGATAGTTGACTGAGTCCCTCCCATCCAGGGAACAGTGTGCAGCAGGAAAGTCAAAATACCCAACAAGTTGTTTTTCGAAATCGACACAAAAATTGAGTGTTTCCTTCTCATTTTTACCTCTGAGCCTGAGGCCCAACATCTCACTGTCAAGGGTCATCTACCCACAATGCTGTACGGCAGCTCAGCTGCTGTGAGCCAGACGATGCTGAGTCCGACATCCACTCAGTGGATGAGCACCTCAATTCCAGCCAAAAGTTCTCCACGATTGAGACCAGGTAACTCAGAAGAATGGATCTTATTGTTCCATTGCTTCACAAATTGCAATGCCATTGAATCAACGTGGAGTCCATTCATAAAGCAGCAAGCAGCTACAAATTTCCATTAATTACAAGCGGGGCAGAAGTCCTGAAGATAATGATGGTAATTGACCAGAGGTTAAAGCAATTTAGCAGATACGATTATGGAGACAATGGTACATGAAAGGGTAACTCTCCAAATCCCTAAAGTTTCCAAAAATACACTTAACACGCCTCCATTTGCGAGATGCGCTCTAAAAAAAAGAGGAATTTGAAAGTGAAATGACGTTACATGCATCAGGAATATGTTCATTTATTGCAAATTAATGCACCTCCCAGTGTTTTAAGACTGAGGTTCTATTCAGAGGGCCAGACCTGAAATCAGCAAATCCCCTCTGGGATATGTCTTCAGTCCCAAGCCACTTTGCAGCACAGTAATAGGAACATTTTTCATCCCTGTATTAAATTAATGTACTTTGGACAGAACAAAACAAGCTCTTCTGTGAGACGGTTTGACAGTAGATTGGAAGCTGCTTTCGTTGCTCACCACTGACAAAGCACTGACTCTGCTGGGAAAACTCATTCTGCCCGGGTCAAGATAGATTTTGATCGCTGTCGCGTGTTCCCAGCTTTGTTGATATAATCTAGTGACATGCCCGACACACTTCATACATCCAGAATTTTTAAATCTTGAGCTTGTTGTAATGGTGCATATTAGAGGAGTTTGTGAAGGAAATACAACTGTCCACAGGTTGGCTTATAACTTTGGCCAAATATCCGTTGATGCAGCTGAAGTAAAAAGCTGGAGGTCGCTCTCCCTCTGCTAATTCTACTTCCTTTCACTCCTATAACCGGTGTTGCCCCATATCTATAGATATGGACAGAACAGTGCATTGCATGTGCCCAGGCTCCTGACAGGTGTCATTTACAGGAAACAAAAGGAGATTCACATAAGATTTGGAATTGATTCTTCTATGAGTTTTGCGTCTTGAATAGCTGTTAGTTCTCATCAGCCACAGCACTAATCGCCCCAGGAATTTATCGGACATCTTCTCGTGCTGTGATCCTAGCTAATGGTAATATTGAACTAGTCAGAGCTCAGAGTGATACCTGGCTTAATAGACCAAAAAGGTCAACATTCTGGAACTCTGGTCCTAATGGTACTGTGGGTCTATCTATACTAAATGGACCACAGTGGTTTAAGAAGGCAGCTCACCCCCACCTTCTCAAGGACAACTAGGAATGGTGGTAAGAATGAAAAATGTTTCTACTTCTGTGCTGCAAAGTGGTTTGGGACTAGAGTCAAGAGGAAGCTCTAGAGGGGGTTTGTGCATCAGTTAATGAAGCCCATACCCTACAAATTAATTTTAAAAACTGACCAACAACATTTGCATGAGGCTGCCAAAGTTCAGTTAACAAAAGATCATAAGTTTATTACACGAAAGAAAACAAAGCTATAATACAACTTAGAAAGAACAACATAAACAACAAAAAGAAAATTAAAGCAATATCCTTTACTGTCACTCAATCCCAGATAAGTGTCCCTCCTATTTTAACTCTTCAGTTTCTTACTCAAATGACCCTTTCCTGTCTTCTCCTTAGTCTGATGAGACAGCTTAAGACTTCCTTTCAGTTCTGATAGTCTGGCTGCTTCTTTCCATTTCTGACAGCCTGGAGATTTCTACCAAGTCTCAAATGTTTGGAGACTTCTGACAAACTAAACTTTCTAGCCTGGAAACGTCTACAAACTAGAACACTGTCCTCCACCACAATGACTTCTGTTCTTCTAAACTCAACCTGCTGGAAGCCCTTGACTATCTGTTTCTTTCTCATAATCCTCAATTCTATAAATGTTCAACAATTAACTCCACAGGTAGCTGGTCAAGTCATTTAACTTAAGTCACATACTTTCTTGGGAAAGCTGCCTTTAGTTCACCACTCAAAAATTACTTTCTGACCACTATCAGAAAAAGTCTCCTTCACAGAACCAAAACCTTAAATCTATTCTCCTTCCACTTTCAAATCCAAATAATAACATTACACTACAAACGTGCACCACCCTAGCAGTTTACTCAATAGTAAGACCAGGATGGGTTTAGTACAGAGTTTCTTCATTCTCAGCCAGATATACATTTTTTTCAAAATAAAGAAAGCAATGTTAAGCACATTTTCTTGTTTTAATTTCAAACAAAATGTTACAATACTTAAAATTGGTTAAAGAGGGTTTTTATGGATGAAAAGCTTTAATTATAGGTTGGTCTAAACTTGGACAGTACTCAGAGAAAGTTAAGAGGAAATTTTATAGCGGTATTCAAAATCTTGAGGCGTCTGGACAGAGCCATTAGGAGGAATCTATTCCCATTAGCTGAAGCACGGGGAATTGATTTAAGGTGATCAGCAAAAGAAACATAGATTAGTGAAATGCTTTTTTATACAGTGAGTGATTAAGGTCTGGGATGCAATGCCTTAGAGTGGGGTGAAGGCAGTTTCAAAGATGGTGCTCAAAAGGAAATTTGATTGTTGTCTGAAGGGAAAATTGTGCCAGCTGTGGTGAAACTAGTGGGTTGCTTTGACCAAGTGTTAGCATAAATATGATGGACCAAATGGCCTTCTTCCATTCTGTAACTCTTTTTTGATTCTATGGCCAATTAAAGATTTCTTGATTAGAAATTCACATAAAATAACTTGGGCTATTATAATAAAAAGAAAAAGCGCCACAATTCCACAAACTTTAGTCCTTGCGAAATGTTCAAACACATCCAAAACTCTGATTCCCATATCCCTTTCACATTTACCCATCACCTATGTTCGTTGACCTATATTAGTTGTCAGTTCAGTGACATCTAAATTTACAAATTTAATTCTTGTTTTCAAATCCTCCCAATGGCCTCTCCCCTTCCAATCTCTGCACCCTCCTTGAGATCCAAAATCTCTAAAATCCTACAAGATCTCTGCAAATGTACAGTTCTGATTTTTTAATGCTTTCTGATTTTAATTGTCCCATTGCTGATGGTTGTGCTGTCAACTGCTGAGAGAATAAGCTCAGGAATGACCTTCATAAACCTCTCCACCTCTCTTTACTCTCCTCCTTTAAGTTGATCCTTCATGTTTTGCCAAAGCTTTTGATCATTTGTCCCAATAACCCCTTATATGCTTTGGTGTCAGATTTTGTTTCATAATACTCCTGTGGGACACTTGATAATAAACTACATTAAAGGCTTGAGGACATAATATAATAAAGAGTAATAATAACATTACAATGATCGGTAAGGCCATTTGGCTCTTGGAATGATTCTGCCATTCAGTATGATCATTTTCTACCTCTTCTGCTCCTTTCCACACTCTGCAGAAATCCCTCAATTCCCTGAATTTTCAAAAAGCTGCCCCTCTTCGAGTTCAGTGAATATTCACTGATTGAGCATCTTTGATCTCTGCGGTAGACCATTCTAAAGATTCAAAACCCTTTGAGTGAAGGAATTTCTCCTCATGTCAGTCTCATGTCTCTCTTATTCTGAGACTATGTCCCCTACATCTAGACTCAGCAGGCAGCAGAAACATATTCCCAGAATCCACCGTGTCAATTCCCTTAAGAATTTTGTGTGTTTCAATCTGCATCCCTCTCATTATTCTAAACACTGGAGAACTGAAGGCTTTGTCTACACAATTTCTCCTCAAAGTCAGTCCCCAAACCTCAGGATTGAGTCCAGTCGACCTTGTTGCACTCCCCAAGGCAAGAAAACCCTTTCTTAAGTAAGGAGATCAAGGCATGGATTGTTATCGTCATTACCAAGAAAACACGGTTTAAAACAGCTATTGGACAAAGACCAGACAAAGGCGAAAGTGAGGACTGCAGATGCTGGAGATTAGAGTCAAGAGTGTGGTGCTGGAAAAGCACAGCAGGTCAGGCAGCATCCAAGGAGCAGGAGAATCAACGTGCTTTTGCCTGAAACATCGATTCTCCTGCTCCTGGGATGCTGCCTGACTTGCTGTGCTTTTCCAGCACCATGCTCTCAACAAAGACCAAACAAAGGCTGTTCACAAGCAAAGATGGAGTAAGAGTGTTACTAAGAGTTAAGAATGACCTCAAAGGGCATTCAGTAGTTGAGGAGTGGGCAAGCATCTTTCCAAGGCCAACTCACTCAATTGTTTATCCTTCTCACCCATCTTCCTCACCATTCCAAGAAGGGGAAAATTGTGTCAATAGTACTCTAGGCTTCTATTAGTCCTGGTACCCTGCAGTTAGTGACATAAGGCAAAGTACTGATGCAGTAACTGGTAAACAATGTGTGTTTAATGGAGCAGGATGAATTATATTGATGAGCATCATGAGAAAAGGAATGATCTGATTATAGGACAAATCGAAACTAAATTCCAGATAAAGTCTCCCACAGAGAGGTGCTCAGCTTAGGGCTGGCCATCAAGGCTAATCATTAATTTGGACAGTGGCCAATTGGGAAAATCTTCATCTGAAAGAACAAAAGAAAGACTTGCATTTATATAGCATCGTTCACCACCAGAAGGATACCCCAAAATGCTTTACAGCCAATGAAGTGCTTGTGCAATGTGGAGCCACTGCCTCTTTGCAGGAAACACGACAGCTAATTTGGGTGAGATGGGATGAGACTGTGGAATTAGCAAATCATCCTTTTTATTCCTGTCTAACAGGTTCAGTGCAGCCCATGGCACTGGACCGAGAGCCTATTCTCCATGTGCATTGTGAGAGGCATAAATGGATTAAATCTGAGCACTATCAATCTAATTCTTAATGGGCATGAGGCCAGAACACAGAAATTGCCTATAACATTATTAATTGGCATCAAATGGCCAATTTGTACCAAAGGGGTAAATGGATAGATGGTTAGGAATAATAAAAGGTAAAGTTGCTCCCGAAAGGTATATTAATTTGGGTTAAAGGTGCCTTAACCTCACCTGAACTCTGCTGAATTCTCCAAGGAGTGGCTGTGGCCCACACTGGACATCAAGATTTAGAAAAGTTCAGTTCCCCGGCTCTTTGAGTGAAACGATTTATTTCTTTCTTTTGAAGAAAATAAATTTAAAGTCAACACAGATGAGAGAACGCAGCCTGTGTAATATTGTTTCCAAATCTTGAATAGGCACTTTGTGAAAGAAAAGATTAACACTTGTAGCATAATCATTAAATGGACGATCTCTTCCATGCTGACGAAGGTAAAATGAACCTGCATTGACTGTGATTCACCAGTTTGCAAAATATTAGCCAAAGTGTGCTCTCATGTCCCCTGTTGAGATCAATGCACTTCAAAATACTGGCCAACCTGTGACAGAGGGTCTCTACGGTATCCACGTGAATGGAAACTTAGTGCAACAGAGACAGATGTAAAATCAATACTTTCCACCTGAGAGACTGTGACAGCAGGATCTCTGCTGCAACTGGCAAAGCTTTAGGGACCTGGAAATGCCAGGAGCTGAACTGCTGAGGCATTGTATAGAATGAGATACATGTTCAATTCCCGCTGGACTTGTCACAGTCAGTGAGTAATTTGTTTTGTTTGTTTTGTATTGCTTACAGCTGGTTTGATTTTATTCAGAAATTACACATCTGAAAAAAGGGTTGGTTTTTGGCAGGCTGGATATTCTTGAACGCACGCTACGCTGGAATGAAATCTGTGTATATTCTAAAAGTGGGGAGGTTGTACTTCAGTTAAACATTGCACTGGTGAGACCACATATGTGTACAGAATTTCAGGAAGGGTGTATTTACATTGGAGGCAGTTTACTAGACATATACGTGGAGTAGGTGAGTTGTCTAATGGGGAAAGTTAGACTGACTAGACGTGTATCCACTGGAGTTTAGAAGATAAAAGAATGGTGGGTGCACACAAGATGCTGATGAATTTTGAGAGGCTGGATGTGAAAAGTGTTTTTCTTGGTAAAGACTTGAGAACTAGGGGTTAGTCCTTTCAAAATAAAGGGTCACCCATTTAAGACAGCATGTGACAGTCTCTTAGCCCAGCGTGATGGTCTTTCAGCACGGTGTGGCCTCAGTGTGAATTTTCAGCCTCAAGGTGATTCCAGAGCAATCCACCGGTGGTGAAGCCAGTATGGTCTGGAGTCAAGGCCCAGCGCGGGCTGGAGGCTAGGTACCAGTGTGGACATCTCATTTCTCTGTTTTTCTCATTTGTTCCTATAATCTGTAATGCTGGATTTTTTTTTGTTTCTTTACTTTTTTCCGAAGAACTTGTACGGAAGAATCTGTACCTAGGTACCTTGTACCTAAGATGGTACATGTAACAGTACAGCTAATTCAAATCAGGAGAAAATTTTCTTTTGGATCGTTATCATCCCTTGGAATTCTCTTCTTCAAAAGATAATGGAGACAGAATCTTTGAATATTTTTAAGGCAGAGGTAGATGAAGCCTTGAGGTTGAAATCAGATGAGCCATGATCTTATTGAATGGTGGAGCAGGATTGAGGGGCCATGCAGCCTACTCCTATTTCATCTGTTCATATGAAATGGAGTTCATGGCTTTGTCATCCCTTCAGGATCTCAATATCTCTTCAGTCAAAAGTAGTGAGAATAAGCAGGATAACCCTCATAGAAATCTACCTCAAGATATCTGCTTGATCCATTCATTGGCTGTCACTACTCAGTACAAAGGAAAGTCTAGAAGGTGGTGAGGAAGTGAATAGTCAACAAGTCTGTTTGGAGGCTGGGATTTGGAAGACCCTGAGTGCCATGTTAGTCAAACTAAGTTAACCAGTCAACTGAACTTTCATTAGTCATTGGCACTTAAATATGTTTTTGTCATGGTCAGTAACAAGTCATTGTCAGTTTACAAGTCAATTTCATTTCATATAAAGTTACAAATCACACAACATCAGGTTAGAGTCCAACAGGTTTAATTGGAAGCACTAGCTTTCAGAGCACCGCTCCTTCATCAGGTGGTTGACAACTATAACCTGGTATTGTGTGATTTGTAACTTTGTACATCCCAATCCAACACCAGCATCTCCAAATCATTTTATACAAATATAGTTATATGTGTGTTGGCATCTCTTTATGATTCTACCCTTAATTCCATATAAGGGTAGAATGATCCTCAGAGGAGGTGGCAAGAACATGTGGTAAGAAAGAAGCTCTTTTATTTCCTCTTAATTCTTAGGAAGGGATCCTCATGGCCTCACTGCCTTTGACAGTGGAGGTGAGCTGCCTTTGTCAAACTCCCACCTTGCAAAGGTGCATCCACAGTGCTATTAGAAAGTCAGTTGCAGAATTTGATTCAGTGGCAATGAAAGAATCCAGACATGTTTCCAAGCTTGAAGATGTCTTGATTGCTTTTGATAAACTCAATCCCTCCTGAGCAGATTGCAAGAATAATTTGCAAATGGATAAAAACAAAATGACTTGCGAGGGAGCGGAGCTTTGCAGTTCGGGCTGCTGCAGCTGCAGTCCCTCGTTTGTTTTTGTTAGTCACTGCCCTGCTGGAGAACATCTAGGGGACTGGAGCTGGCACTAGTGCCCTCATTTAAAGGCTTGGGCAAGGCTGGCTAAGATTTTGCCCTTGATCACTACTTAGTGGAACTTACTGAACGTACATGCTTGAAGCTCAAGTAAGATCAGGAATAGAGTTAAACTGTGATGTTTCTGAGGCGAGAAAGCTTGCTAATGCTCACCGTCGTGGTCCATTTGTCAATAATCTCAAGACATGGAAGCAAAAGGAAGGATGGAAATTGAGCAGATACAGTACTCTACAAGTTAGAAACGTAATGGTAACACAATTTCATAAAACGCAACACCATGAGGCATTCCCCTTCCAAACTCCAGGATGCACTGTGCCAGACAGATACAACATTTTGATGGCTGTTTAGAATGAAGCAAAGGGCTGAGCTGCTATTGGTGGAATCCTAGAAAGGCTCCACAGAGCTGCTTAATTTGCACTGAGGTAGGGATAGTGTCCTCGATGACTGGATTGGCCAGGGGAGAGAATAAACAGCCTGTATCAGTCAGGGGTTAGGAATAGGCCACTTGGCCTTGAGCCTGCTCCATCATTCAATAAGATCCCGTTTGACCTGATATTTCCACATTCCAAAACAAAACCATTGAACCCTTTGTCAAGAATCTACCCAGCTCTGTCTGAAAACGTTCAAAGATTCTACATCCAAGAGAGTTCCAAAGACTCTCAATCTCCATTTGAAAAAAGACTTCTCCTTATCTTTGCTTTAAATATTGCTCATAGTTGTGGATTCTCCCACTCTGGATTCCAGCTCTCCTCGAGTTGGAAGGGTTTTCCTGAGGATGCTGGGTGAGGACAAGATTGAATTTGCTCTTATCACCCCCTAGTGTGTCAACACTGGGTTTCTAGCATCTCCGATGAGGACTGGCAGCTGGGTCAAGAGACCTGCAATGTGCCAAGGTTCATGAAAATAATGTATTTTGCAGTTTGGACATCCATGGGGCATTGTGGACCATTAGCAGCAGCAGAATGATCGCAGCTGCTATCAACAGCAACATGGCCCGGCATATCCCCCACTGTAATCTGACCATTAAGCCATGGGATCAACCCTGGCTCTGTGAGAAGGCTATGCCACAGCAGCATCAGGCACATTGAAAAATAAGGTGTCCATCTGGTAGTGCTGCAATCCTGATGAAGAGCTTATGCTCGAAACGTCAACTCCCCTGCTCCTCAGATGCCGCCTGACTGGCTGTCCTTTTCCAGCACTGCACTTTTTTGACTCTGATCTCCAGCATCTGAAGTCCTCACTTTCTCCTGGTAACGCTGCAAAACAGGGCTGTTTGCTGTCCAGTGTGATGGGCAGAGCTAAGTTATCGCCCAGGCTCTGTAGTCCTGCCACATCCAGTCATGAATGGTGGTGAAGAAGGAGGAGATTTGATGAGTATACCCATCTTCAATGATGGGAGAGCCCAGCACATCAGTGCACATGTCAAGGCTGAAGAATTTGCAACAATCTTTAACCTGAAGCGCCAAGTGGATAAGTCAAAAAGTGTGGCGCTGGAAAAGCACACCAGGTCAGGCAGCATCTGAAGAGCAGGAGAATCGACTTTTCGAGCATAATCCCTTCATCAGGAATGTGTGGGGGCCCAAAGGGGCTGAGAGATAAATGGGTGGGGTGTTGGGGCTGTGGAACGGTTACGAGGAATGCGATAGGTAGATGAGGTGGGGGTGATGCTGATAGGTTGGAGTGGAGGATAGAGCAGATAGGTGGGAAGGAAGATGGACAGGTAGGACAGGTGAAGAGGACGGTGCTGAGTTGGAAGGTTGGATCTGGGATAAAGTGGGGGGAGGGGAAATGAGGAAACTGGTGGTTGGAGGGTCCCAAGGTGGAAGATGAGGCGTTCTTCCTCCAGGAGTCGGGTGGCTAGGATTTGGCGGTGGAGGAGTCCCAGGATTTGTATGTCCTTGGCAGAGCGGGAGTGCCAAGTGGATGATCCCCCCATCTCAGCCTCCTCCTGAGGTGCTCAGCAATGGCGGATGCCAGTCTTCAGCCAAGCCGATTCACTGTCAAGAAATGGGAGGAGGCACTGCATACTGCAAAGGCTATGAAGTGAAAGGGTTACAATGATGGGATGTGCTTAGTGTTCTGAGCTTATCACGTCTTTGCATTCAATCACGGTTCTCTTTATTGAGAAATAAAGCAGCCATAAAACTGCAGAAGTTCAAATATATTCCAGGTTGTTGTGACCATTCATGGCAACAGATGCCACCTGTCACCTCTCACATTGGAAGCCATCAGGAGAAAGATTTAAAGCTTTGTGAATTGTTTGGGAGAAGAAGAGAAATGGAAGGAACAAATGGCCATTTTGTAAAGATAGAGGGGAAAAATGCGCTTGTAGAATAAATTTATTTAAACAATGGATGTAAAAGTAGTTTTTATTTTCACTGGCAAAACATGACTAGAGATATAATCACCGGTTCTTAACCTTCTCACTTGGAAATGATGAATGACACCATATGCCTCAATGGTGGAAGGGATTCTAAGATGAAATGCGAAACAGAAATCTGGAATATAAACAGAAATAGAATGAGACCCTGGAGGAGATGGAAACACAAATGTCTGAAAGGTGGGTTGCCCTATTGTGTGCTAAGCAGGTGCTGTGAAACCTAAAGCCTAGAGCCACATTCCAGTCAAACTGTTTAAAAACAGTAGAAATAGATTAAATTACTCACCTGTTCATCCAGAGAGTTACATGATCCAATAAGTCTGCATGGTGTCTTACTTCAGAGAAGCCACATGATCCAAGCTCACATTCCAATTCACTCCTCCAACTCTTTAATATTCTTTTATCCTTACACTACACTTCAAAGTTAACAATCACACAACACCAGGTTATAGTCCAATAGGATTAATTGGAAGGACTAACTTTCGGAGCGCCGCTCCTTCATCAGGTGGATGTCAGGTGGTTCATCAGATGAAGGAGTGTCGCTCCGAAAGTTAGTGCTTCCAATTAAACCTGTTGGACTATAACCTGGTGTTGTGTGATTTTTTAATTTTGTACAGCCCAGTCCAACACCGGCATCTCCAAATAATATCTACACATCAAGATCGCTTCATTGGCTGCATCGCGCTTTGAAACATCACAGAGATGTGGAAAGCGCTGAATAAATACAAGTCTCTCTCTACTATTTGGCTCTCATGATAGATTCCACTTCACTGTTATCTACTCTTCACCTGGAACTCTGGTACGAGGAGGACACAGAAATATAAAGTGTTGGAATCATTTGTACCTCAGCAAATAATTCAAGAGGCAACAAACATCATTTCTCTGCAGCCTTTAGCTCCCTATGGAGCCAATGTTGACAGATGTCTTGCAAATATATATCCTAATTGTACAGAATTAATTTATGGGACCCATGAATCTCCTGCATAGTCTGTAGCTTTATTTCTTATTCACTGGATTCTCCCATTTGAATTTCACAGCTCTGGGATTTTGTAGAGGGCTCCTCTTAGCAGTTGGATACATTCTGAAACAGAACAATAACTGCAACTGGAAGCAAATATAAATTTGACTGAAAGTTTGCAGCCACTTTTCCTCTGCTTTGTCCAGGAATAGCTCAATTGTGCAGGCACAGCATGAAGGAAAAGAAGCTGGGAGGTACTAGTCTGTTACACCAGGATATGTTTGCCGGAGGGAATTGCTTGGATTGTGTGTGCGTTTGTTTTTATGTGTGTGTGTGTGTGTGTGTGTGTGTGTGTGTGTGTGTGTGTGTGTGTTTGTCTCTGCGTGTGCCTGACTGTGACTAAGTGGGTGGCATGGTGGCACAGTGGTTAGCACTGCTGCCTCACAGTGCCAGAGACCCGGGTTCAATTCCCACCTCAGGTGACTGACTGTGTAGAGTTTGTACATTCTCCCTGTGTCTGCGTGGGTTTCCTCCGGATGCTCTGGTTTCCTCCCACAGTCCAGAAATGTGCAGGTTATGTGAAATGGCCATGCTAAATTGCCTGTAGTGTTAGGTGTAGGGGGGTGGGTTGCGGGTCGGTGTGGACTTGTTGGGCCAAGGGGCCTGTTTCCACACTGTAAGTAATCTAATCTGTTTGTCTCTATGTCTGTATATATTTGTCTCTGCATGTGCCTGACTGTATGTTTGTGTTTGTTCCTGCATCTGCCTGTCTGTGTGTGTATGTGTCTCTGCATGTGCCTGTCTGTGTGAGTATGTGTCTCTACATGTGCCTGTCTGTGTGTGTGTGTCTCTGCATGTGCCTGTCTATGCGCATTTGTGTCTGCATGTGCCTGACTCTGTGTGTGTATGTGTTTGTCACTGCATGTACCTGTCTGTGTGTGTGCATATGTGTTTGTCTCTGTATGTGTGTGTGCGTGTGTGTAGGTGTGGGTGTTTGTCTCTGCATGTGCCTGACTGTATGTTTGTGTTTGTTCCTGCATCTGCCTGTCTGTGTGTGTATGTGTCTCTGCATGTGCCTG
>NC_057737.1:12555239-12591848 GCF_004010195.1 Chiloscyllium plagiosum | reverse complement strand
TCTGCATGTGCCTGACTGTGTGTGTCTCTGTGTGTGTCTGTCTGTGTGTATATGTGTGTGTCTCTGCGTGTGCCTGTCTGTGTATGTGTTTGTCTCTGCTTGTGCCTGACTGCGTGTGTGTTTGTCTGCATGTGCCTGTCTCTTTGTGTGTGTCTGCGTGTGCCTGTTTGTATGTGTTTGTCTCTGTGTGCGCCTGTCTGTGTGTGTGTGTGCACGTATGCCTGTCTGTGTGTGTTTGACTCTGCGTATGCCTGTCTATGTGTGTATGTGCTTGTCTGTTTTTGTCAATGCATGTGGGACAGGGGGAGCACTTTCACCTAGAACTGGAGGAAGCATTTAAACACCATGATGTTGAGGTGGGAGTGTTATTAACATTCCTTCTACCTATTTCCTGCTTCTCTTTTTTGTCATTGGCCAAAATGGTCCCATTACAGACAGGTTATAGTGAGCATGCCCATATCCTTCAAATTAGGGGAATGGAGACATATCTGCCAGCAAATACCTTAGTCTCCTTAAAGAGGCTGAAATTATTTGTAGAACCCAGTCCAGCATAGAGAATCAAGCTCAAGCCTTTTAGATGTTGTGAATGTCTCTCCTTAACTCTAAGCTGAGAAGTCCTAAACTCTGGAATTTGTTCCCTAAATCATGGACTTTAAGATGTACATTAAAATTCGTCTTTGATCAAGATTTTGCATCAAACCAATACCTTCCTCTTTGGTCATAGTCTATTTCGATCTAATTGTGATTCTGTGAAGAGCCTTAGGGAATTTTCCTACACTAAAGGCATTGTCTCAGTTCAGATTGTGATGTTGAATGCACTCAGGAAAATGATTTGGGTGTCTCTGCTTCCTGCTCCCCTCGGTTTTTCTGGCATGTTTCACCGTACATTATTACTCCTGTAAATGCATGCCCCTGAATATGGATAACTGAGTCTTAATTAGTTTCAAATAACAGGAAACATCAGGTAAAGCATTTCCTGTGATTCAAACAAAGGAAATGTGCCAGGTGAGGTGCACTTCATGACATATATCCTATTAATGGAACAACAATGCAGGGCAAAGGGATTTCTCTGGGGGGAGGCGGTGTTGTAGGGGAGAGGAGTGCATTGGAAATTGTATTCTCAGATGATGTCACTTGCTCTGAATGGCTCTGTAATGGAACACAAAGTTTCAAAGGGATGGGGCAATGGGGAATGCTTGCCTCCAATTAATAGCACATTTTGTTCTCTGATGAGCTTGTAATGGACCACAAGGTACATTGCAAACCAGAAACTGATATATCAGGACAGTCTGAGGTACAGGTTTTGGGTCATAGTGTCCCTATGCTGGGCCATATGTTTTGGGTTCAAGTCCTGTCTACCATGAAGGTGTGTCGGAATGTGTCCAAACAAGTTGATTAAAAATATATTTCTTTCCCATGCCCAGCTTTCTGGTTCAATGCAAGGAGCTACAGTTAGATTTCGAAGTTGTGCAAGTCAGTGGCAATCCTAATTATAGCTGCCATCTGCCTTTCAAACTGAGCCATAGAGTGATACAGCACAGAAACAGACCCTTTGGTCCAACCCATCCATGCTGACCAAATTTCCCAAAATAAACTTGTTCCATTTACCTGCTTTTGCCATATCCCCCTAAACCTTTCCTATTCATTTACTTATCTAAATTTCTTTTAAATGTTATAACTGCCTCTACCACTTCCTCTGGCAGTTCAATCTATATACATACCACCCTCAGTTCCCATTAAATCATTCCCCTCTGACCTTAAACCTATGTCCTCTAGTTTTGAACTTCCCTACCCTGGGGAAATGGCCTTTGCTATTCACCTTATCTATGCCCTTTCTAAGCCCCACACGATCTTATAAACTCCATAAGGTCAACCCTCAGCCTCCTACGGTCCAGGGAAAAAGGTCACAGCCTCTCTTTCTAACTCAAGTACGCCCATTTCGGTAACATCCTTGTAAATCTTTTCTGCACCTTTTCCAGTTTAATACCACCCAGAATAGATCACTCTTGCTCTCTCTTTCTCTCTCTCTCTCTCTCTCCCCCCTTCACTCTCTCCTTCTCACCCCTTCCCTCTCTCTAGGGTGACCAGAACTGCACACACAATTCCAAAATTGCCCTCATCAATTTCCTGAACAGCTGCAACATGACGTCCAACCCCTGTACTCAATGCTCTATCCAAAAAAGGCAAGCATTTCAAACACCTTCTTCACAATCCTATCCACCTGCTGCTCTGCATGGGGCTTAGTGCTCAAGGGCACCACTCATAATGCAGTCTTGGCATCAGGATCCGGAACTATCAGGGCATCGGGTTCCTGACCTGAATTTGGAAATCAAGCTGGAACAGGCAGCAAAGGTAGAGTGACTGATTCAACTCGACAACACCAAGAGAGAAAAACTTTCACCCTCTTGTGCTGGCCTTGAGGCTCCCAGCTATTCTAAAGAAGCAGTTGCTTTCCCGTGTTTATATCCAGCCTGCAGGACCCAACAAACCCTGCCCCCCACCACCTCCTCTGCAACCCCCTTCTCCCTTGTCTCCCCTCCCATTTCTCTGTTCCCCACCTCTCCGTGACCTCAGAAGCTTGCCTGGGGTCATAGGCACTACCTTGCTTTTGCGATTCTGTCCCACTGGGAGCCTGGCGAAGTAGACGTTCTAAACCGGGTTTATCTTTTAAGAAGAAAGGAAAATTTAATGTTTCTCTGGTTTCAAGGATTGCTCTGGCTTAGGTCAAATTGCAATTTTGGAGAATAGATTAAAGCAAAAAGAAATAAGGAGCATTTTACTTTTTTTCTCTAAATAAGCATTCCTAATGATCTCAGAGACAGCCAGCAAGATGTCCTCAAACACATATTGAATTTTTTAATACCCAAAGTAGCACAAAGTGATCTTTAATGGTTTCTGTGGATAATTTACACAGAAGTCATGCTAATCCAACACCGAAGTAATGTATCTACAAGAAATGAATGTGCATTCATAATAAGCTTTCAGAGAAATCAGTTTATTCATCAGTTTAGCCTCAGTAATACCCAGTTTTTTTTCTCACAGTTAAGCCTTTAGTATTACAGACTGTAGCTCAGATTCTGTTTTACCACTGGAGTACATTTTCAAATGAGATGTTACAACAAGATGGATGTTAAAGATTGCACAGAACTACTTAACAGAGGGACAGCTTGTTTACTCACAGCATCCGAGGAGAGAATGGCCTACCTCTGCTCACATGACAGGTCTCTCTCTGTCCTAGTCAACATCCTCCCCTCAATCATCAGAACTGTCTGATCAATTTTCCCACTTGCAGTTTAAAGAACCTTAACGTGCATACATTGGCTGCTGCATTATCCATCAGAACAACAGCTCCTGCACCCCAAATTGTAATGAGGTCATTGTGAAGCACTTCGAGATAGGTGCTCTGTACATGGTAAGGGAGCCAGTGGGAGAACCTTTCCACTCAGGACTAATTGAATTGTGGAACAGATTCACAGGAAAGACGGCTCAAAGAGGGTTTGGATTTCTGGAGACAATCAGGACAGAGCAGGAATTGAGAGCGACAGCAGCAGAAGTTTGAGTTCGAGCATGAAACTGGCCTTGTGAGTTATGGATATATCAACTGGGTAGGTTCTATAATGGAGAGAGCTGCAGTGCCTGAATTAGGCCCAATATGCAAACTGCTAACATGAGAAGCTGGGAGGAATGGACCAGCATAGAAATGGATGTGGAGGCTGAAGTGGGTTTCTCCCCATCACTGCAAAGACTCACCTTCTTAGAATAACTGGTGCAATATTAAACAAGGCCATGGGTGACCATTAACACAGTTGACAGGGATTCATTTTTTATGAACTCCCTCCTTTTCTGTTCATTTCCCTCTTGTCCAACCCTGAAGACATTGAGTCCATTGACTCACAATCACAGCAGAATGTATCACTTACAAATACACTACTGCAATTCATCCAGGCTCCCGAGACAGCACCTCCCAAACCTACAAAATCTATCACCTGGGACGACTATGGCAGCAGATAGGAGGGATTGCCACCACCTGCAAGTTCTACTTTAAGCCACGCACCATCCTGACTTGGAAATCCCGCACTGTCTCTGGTTCAGAACCCTGGAACTTACTCCTTAACAACAGCATGAATATCCCCACAACCCAAGGACTGCAGCAGTTCAACACAGCAGCTCACCGTCACCTTCTTGAGAGCAATTAGGGAAGAGCAATAAGTGCTAGCCTAGCCAACTCTGCCCATATTACATGAACAAGTGAAAAGGAAATCTGTTGGAGAACAGTATCTCTTTCATGTCTGTCCCTCAGTTGGTGTTGTCAAAACGAGTCATTTAGAGAAACAGGATTAACTGTAAAGATTTATGAAAGAGATGTGTTGTCTAAATTCTCAACAAGCAATCTAAACCTTCATCCTTTAAAGTTCCACAGTGCGAATGGAGTGTTATCGTATTGGCGTATACGTACCACCCTCAGTAGAAAAATATGTCTTCAGAGGTCCTGAGGTGACTGACTTTTCTGTGCGATGACTAACAGCTTGTTTTAGTTGCTGATCTCTGGCTCTGATTGCAGTGATTACCGGGCCTAGACTGCATTATCCCCATCAATCCCTGGCCTTAGCTACAGTGACCCCAAGTGCAATTCACTCACTGCAGTTAGATCAAACTGATCTCTGGTCTCACCCATTAACAACCAACCCAAGACAGTGTCATTGACAAATTATTCATTCATCCTACCAGTCCCCTGAGACTGAATACACTGTCCTTTCAATCTTATTGGGTTCACCAAGGTTACAGAGTTCCATTTTCATTTGGGCAGTTCGATTGATCAGTAGTTTATGAGGGACACAAATACAAGTTACTCAATTAGCCTTAAGAAAATACGTTATTATGCATAACGTGAGGAGACTGGGATTAAATGAACAGTCACACTTAATCCACAAATTATTGAATGTTACTGTGGAGAGTACTTCAGTTACCTTTGTTCTTTTTCCCATGAGTCTGTCTCTCACGAAATGACAAGTAGTGTGCTTGTTTATTCTCTGATAAGTGATTTGCAAATCATTTGCCTCAACCTTCAAATCAGAAGGTATTTAGTCTAATTTTTTATTATCACTCACTTCTTCTCCTCCCAAACTCTTCATTCAGAATTTTATTTCCAAATTATGAAGATAGTGTGTGTGTGAATGAGAGACAGAGTGAGCGAAAGTGTGTGTGTGCGTGTGTGTTTTTTTTGCTCGGTGGGGGGTAGGGTCAGAGGGGTATGTGTGTTGCTCGGTGGGGGGTGGGGGCAGAGGGATGCAGGTTGGGTGTCTGGATATGGTTGTATTGAGAAGTGAAATCTGTTCCTCATTTTACATACTTATACCAACAAACTGTCATGGATTAGAAACAACACAATTAGCTGCAAAACAAAGTCACCTATTCTCTAGGCACGGTGGCTCAGTGGTTAGCACTGCTACCTCACAGCACTAGGGTCGCAGGTTCAATTCCAGCCTCGAGTGACTGTCTGTTTGGAGTTTGCACATTCTCCCTGTATCTGTGTGGGTTTCCTCCCGCAGTCCAAAGATGTGCAGGGCAGGTGAATTGGCCATGCTAAATTGCCCATAGTGTTAGGTGCATTAGTCGGAGGGAAATGGGTCTGGGTGGGTTACTCTTCGGAGGGTCGGCATGGACTTGTTGGGCTGAAGGGCCTGTTTCCACACTGTAGGGAATCTAATCTATGCTATTTGTACACTTTAACATTATGAAAGCCCACCTTTCCTATCCAGCCACTGCTATTGGCTGCCTGTTCATCCTGGCAGATTGCCATATCAATATCAATTTAAGGGCAATTTGTATCATAAGTGTAGGTACTGGGAACTAGCTCTTGTGCTTACCCTATCTCTGAGCTAGAAAGTCCAGGTTCAGGTTCCACCAACCATAGAGATGTTTCATTACATGTCTGAGCATATTGATGAAAAACAATTTTTTGTTCTCTTTAGTAGCTGTGTTAACTCATTTTGCACAGGGTTCTTCCAATTATTAGACAAAAATTATACCCACTCATTCCAGTTATAACCCAGAAGTGTAAGATTACTTTGCTAACTCACTGTAGCATCCAATCCTCTGACAGTTTCTGTTCTTCTTGTGTGTTTTATGAGTTTCCAATAATAGAGCAAGGCAATATAGAGCTCTGTTGGTGTTTGAAGTTAAAGGAAAGAGGGATAGAGAGAAATATAGTTCATTCTCTCGATTGTACCTTTTTGGGATTGGCGTAGTGATCTACTTTTGTGGAACAACACATCACAGACTGACTCTTTCAGTTATCGCTCTGTAGGGCATTATGTTTAAGTAGGAGAAAGTGAGGACTGCAGATGCCGAAGATCAGAGTCACAGAGTGTGGTGCTGGAAAAGCACAACAGGTCAGGCAGTAGGAGAGTTGAGGTTTCGAGCATAAGCTCTTCATCAGGAATGATGAGCCCTTCCTGATGAAGAGCTTATGCCCGAAACATTGGCTCTCCTGCTCCTCGGATGCTGCTTGACCAGCTATGCTTTTCCAGCGCCACACTCTTCGATTATGTTTAAGTATGAAGTTTTCACACAGATAATTTTCCATTTTACTCCTGATGGATAATTTGTTTTATATTGGAGTAATGAAAGGTTAATGTGCTTGTAGATGTTAGGTCCCATCCTTTCTTTGAAAATGGACCAGGTTTAGTCAAACAAAAACAAAAAACCGCTGATGCTGGAAATCTGAAACAAAAACTGAAGTTACCAGAGAAACTCAGCAAGCCTGGCAGCATCTGTTGGAGATATTTAGATACCTCCCCAATGTCTGGTAGTCATTTAGCAACTCCCTTATAATAATCAGCAATGCATAACCAACCTCCTTCTCTGTATGTCTTTCTACTTGGAGGCAAGTACCATTTGATCCTGAGAATTTGTGTCCTAGTTTGTCCAAAACATTAATTTTATTTATTTTTAAGCCTCTAATTCTATCTGAGCTGTTCCTCATTAAGAAGGCCATGTTGTCTGAGTGTAGGGCAATCATTCAGCATAATTATTGTTTCGTATTCACCCGCAGTTTCAGTCCTAATTGCACCTTTAACTCTCAAAGTCTTCTCTCTTCAAACATGCTTTGGCTTCTAAACCTTTTCTATTTCTGTCCTCAAGCCTTCCTTTTCTTTATTAAAAGTCCTGACCCTAGCCACCCAACGCCTGGAGGAAGAACGCCTCATCTTCAGCCTTGGGACCCTCCAACCACACGGGACCAACATGGATTTCACCAGTTTCCCCTCCCTCCACCTTATCCCAGTCTCAACCCTCCAACTTGGCATCACCCTCTTGAACAGTCCTACCTGTCCATCTTCCTTCCCACCTATCTGCTCCAGCCTCCTCTCCGACCTCTCACTTTCACCCCCACCTTCATTTACCTATCGCATTCCCAGCTACCTTGCCCCCATGCCCACCGTCCACCCCTCTCATTTATCTCTCAGTCTCCCCGGCCTACAAGCCTCATTCCTGATGAAGGGCTTATGCCCGAAACGTCGATTCCCCTGCTCCTCAGATGCTGCCTGACCGGCTGTGCTTTCCCTGATCTCCAGCATCTGCAGTCCTCACTTTCTCCACAGGCTTCTGCTAGCAAGTTGGGTTCTTCTGCTTGCCCAAAATGCATGGACACAATGGGCTGAATGGCCACCTATCCTGAATGGTTCTATGGTAACTATATTTGCTGGCCTCGTCTGTTGTAAGTAGACTATATATCTTTTAATTAAGATCATAGATCTATTTACATCGCAGGCATCTATATTGGTTAAGTACTGCATGCACAGAACAAACTGTAATTCACATCATAACCCGAATGGCAGCTTCTGGAAACTCTGAGTGAAGCTTCTCGCTGAGTAAAGCAATTCATTTCCCAAAGTTATTATGAGAAGTGGCACCCTGTACATTTTTACAGATATTGCTACTTAAAAAAAGAATTGCTGAGAACCCATTATCACAATCAAACTGAGTAGCAGACTGCATTACAAAAGCACTTTGCCTGGGAACAGTTGATGTAAAGGCTTTATTACAGGTCTCTATCATTCACCATGCTTTCACGATGCTGCCTTCAGGATAAAGGCCTTGAATCAGTAAAACTCTGTTGGTGGTTTGATGAAAATCACAGTCCCGTTTTACACAGATTTTGCTCCATAATTGAGCTCTGACTAAGTCTGCAAATTGCTCTCCAACTGACAAGCCAGAGAGGGTTCGAAGTAAATTCAATTGATATAGCAACACCATCATCATTGTGGCTTCACTTGAAATCCAGGACTTGTTTCGAGTTACTTGGTTTTAAAGAGAGGGCAACATGCTCCTGTACATATTCAGATTCCCACCGGCAGGTGGGATTTACAGTGCAGGTAAATCTTTGGCAGCCAATGTGGTGTGTGTGTTACTGTGGAGTGTACAGAGCACTGTCAGCAGTGTTTGGGCAGGACATGTCAATTGTATACCTGACTCCTAACACAACTGCCCTACTCAGAACGCAGTTGCAATTGAAGACTCCCAGGAAGACAACAAAATGGGATGTCCCCAACACATTGCTGAAAAGATAAATCACATCCCTGCTGCAGACCCATGGGAAACGCTGTTCATGAGCAACCAAAATGGAGAAAGCTCATTGAAGGAAGGCACCAAAATCATTCAGAAATGTCATTGGGGAATGTTTAGAGGTGGTGTCAAGGCTGCAGAGGGAGTGCACGGATCTCCAAATAGCCCATCCACCCAACCTTATAAGGACCACTTGTGCCCCATTCTGCCAGACACACATTGGGCTTGTCATCCACCACCTCTGTGATAGCAAGTCATCCTCAATCCTGAGGAACTACCTAAGGCTCAGAAGCACTGTCTGTTTTGTATCCCACTTTCAACTGCTTTGCTTGTCAAGGTGAGGCATGTTAGTGCTGAAAGTTGGAGCCTTTCTATCTCGGGCAATCATTATCAATGTCAAACACTCCCAATCCAGGCACTACTGGGTTAGGTGTGTAGTGAAGTGCCAATAATGTGCTTCCTAAGAACACGCCCAAGTCTACCCCAAGTTCTACCTTATCCCAGTATCCCTCTCCCCCATTACCTTTTTCACAATATCACAGAGAGTTTTCATCAAATCATGGACATTTATCATACAGAATGAGAGCGTTTGGCCCATCATGGTCTTTGATGGCTAACAAATGCCTGTTCAGCCCAATCTTACTTTGCAGCTTTGTTCATTGCGATACATTTAAGTGTACATCAAAGGACTTTTTAAATGGTGTAAGGGATCTACCTCTGTCAACCTATCAGACATTGAGTTCTAGATTCTCTCCATCTGGGAGAAAGAAACCGCATCTAAAATCCCCTCTAAACCACTACCTTTCGGCCCAGAGCTGTATATCTGGATGCAAACCCAACAGCTCAGGGAAATTTCGATCCATTCTATTCAGCGCCCTTATAATTTTATACGGTCGATTAGTTTCCTATCAGACTCTTCCTTTCCAAAGAAAGCAACCCTAGTTTATCAATCTTTCCTTACATAACTAAAACCCTCCACTGGAGGCAATATCCTTGTAAATCACCTCCACACCTTCCCAGCACAATCATGTGTTTCATATAGTGCAGGGCCAGAACTGCACATAGTTTTCATAGTAGTTCTCAGAGTTCTCACACTGTTGACATAGTAGTTTACAGTAGGTATAAAGTCAAAAATTGTGGCTGCCACACAGTTGTCCATGCGAAGGTGTGTACTGCCGATACTGGAGATCAGTGTCAAGACTAGAGTGGTGCTGGAAAAGCACAGCCAGTCAGGCAGCATCCAAGAAGCAGGAAAATCAATGTTTCAGATGAAGGGCTTTTGCCCAAAATGTCGATTTTCCTACTCCTCGGATGCTGCCTGACTGGCTGTGCTTTTCCAGCACCACTCTAATCTTGACACAGTTCTCCAGCTCTGGCCTGACTAGTGTTCTGTATAGTGCCAGCATATTCCCCCAGCTCTTGCATTCTATGTCTTGGCTAATAAAGGCTGGTATGATACATGCCTTCTGGGTAAATAGGATTTGAACAGTAACTTATACATTGGAAAGAGAAGTAAGCCATTCAGGCCTTCGAACCTGTTTTGCCAAGTCATTAGATCATTGCTTTTCTGCATTATACCCACCAGAAATTCAATCAAATCTACCCAAACAAGTTTTCTGTAGGACAATTACAGCCTATGAATGTAGGACAATACTCATCTGTTCTGGAAGTCCCTGGGAATGACATCTTAATCACTTCACTCAGGCAACATGGACTTTTTGAAACGATTGTGAAATAATCAGCCAATCTGTCAGCCTCTTTTAAAAAGCCTCCCAGTATCACCATTTCCTATTGAAATCAGACATTACAAAGGGCATCCTGCATTCAGCAACAGCCTACATTCTAATGATATGATTTCAGCATCTACTTACATAGGCACTCTGCAATAATAGGAAGGTTGTGACTGAATGGGGGAAGGGAAAAAAAAAGGGGAATGTTACACGCAGACCACTTGCAACAAGAATGCATCCAGTCAGAAATTCTGAACTCAAAGTCATTACAGAATGTGTGAAAATAGGCCAGAAGGAGTACAGAGAATAAAATGGAACAAATGCAAATAAAAGATATGAATTCCTGGATCAACTCTTCATTAACAACACAAAGACCGATCAGATGCATCATTCTGTAATGACAGATTACTATATAATAGAAACTTGCTGATCCTTACAAATCAGTAACACGTGCAGACTACGCAGAAACAAATCAGTGTTTAATATCCATTTCATCTTTGTTGAAAATGTATTGGCTGTGACACTCAATACAGTTTAAAATTTCAGACAGTAAATGTGAGTAGTGGTGGTGGCATTGATTGGGACAAAAGATATAACTAACACAATTATTACGTCAATTTTGAGACTTCAATTCAACAGATCATTCAATCGTGAGGATAAAGCCTTCCTTGAAACATAAGTAAATTTTGTGCGCATTGTTCATAATGCACTACCAATCAAATGTTTGCTCCTGTTTAGAAGATAGCAGTTGAGTTTGGAGAGAACCTCACTCCAGTTAGCATAAAAACTTTGAATGGGAACTGTTGACATAGTTGTTTATAATGGTTATAAAGTGAGAAATTGTGGCTGGCACAAGTAAGCTTTGTGACCAGGAAATGGGTGCCCAATGCAAGATTATTGATAACACACTAATCAATCTCTCATCATATTGTGTGCAATCAGTCAAAGGGTTATTCCTCATAGTAAGTGATTTTATATAATAGGGAGTAAATGAACCATAGACGGACATAATTTGGTACACTCTCAGGAGTTGTGCAATCTTTCTATATTTATATCTAATAGTTTGACTTTACAGTCAAACAATTTATGCTAAGTTTGGAAACAGAAAAATAACTTGTATTTATATAGTTCTTTTCACATTCTCAGAACATCCCAAAGCATTTTATACCCAATGTAAAGTGACATGGTAGTTACTGTTGTAAGAATTTCAGTGGTGAATGTGTACAGAACAATGCCGTAATAACCAAATCATCTGTTTTAGTGACATTTATTGAGAAATGAACATTGACCAGGACACTGGGCAGAATTTCCTGCATTTTGAGTAATGCCATGGAACCTTTTATGCCCACCCAATTAGACAATTTTTTGCAGTACAAGCTAAAGAGATGATTTGGAGATGCCGGTGTTGGACTGGGGTGTACAAAGTTAAAAATCACATAAAACCAGGTAAAAGTACAACAGGTTTATTTGGGGGAAGCACTAGCTTTCGGAGCACTGCTCCTTCATCAGGTGACTGTGGAGAATAAGATTGTAAAATGCAGAATTTATAGCAAAAGCTTACATTGTGATGTAACTGAAATTATATATTGAAAAAGACCCGGATTGTTTGTTAAGACTCTCATCTTTTAGAATGACCATGTTGGTTTCAATTCTTTCATATGTAAATCGCAAAACGTTTTTTAAAATTTACATTCTCAAGTGCACTTTAACAATTGGTATCATGTCGGTCCAGATAAGGTATCAATTGTTAAAGTGCACTTGTGACTGTAGCTTTTAAAAAAAGTTTTTCGATTTTTAGTTGTGGAAAGGGGTAATTCTCTAGCTTATGACTGGTCATTCAAGTGGACTGTTTAAACATTTTAAAGATATGCAAGACAACAAAGTCTGATTCTGTCACAGCCTGTCAATGAAATAACTGGCACCTTCCTTTTGCCTTTGTTGTTTGGTTTGTCTGATGGATTCCATCAGCTTATTGAGCACAGACTCGAGCATTTGGACTAAAGGGAGTCAGCACCTGCCAGTTCAGGTGGGCAGGAGGTGACCAGTCAGACACAAGGGTCCTTCCTTGAGAGACAGTTCATAGCACCCATTCTCAATGTCAATCGATTTGGGTTTATCATTTGTAACTCCTGATCCCCATATAGTGTCAATGTTCAATAGTGTCCTCTCCAGGGACCAAGCCAGGCAAAATGTATAGAGACCATGTGCTGTCTGAAGATGGGGGTCCTCCTCATAAGCTCACCAAGTAGAGTCCTAAGGAATGCAAAGCATTACATTTGACATTGGGTCGGTTGCAGGAGTTGTTGGAAAGATAACATATTTAGACATCACTTGATGTTGGGGCTGCACTTCAGTTTTTCTTTCATTAGGCATTGATTCTCTTGGTCTTCAACTCCCCACAAAGCAATGGAGGTCTTTGCTCAGAGCTGGGGGTTTGCTTCATGAATGCTGAGATTCCACATTTCAGAGGACTTGCAAATTGCATGAATGTGAGGCAAACCAACTCAGAGTTTCTCTGAGGCTGTAGTGTTCCTGATGAAGGGCTCATGCCTGAAACATTGATTTCCCTGTTCCTCAGATGCTGCCTGACCTATTGTGTTTTTCACTCTCGACTCTGAGCTCCAGCGTCTGCAGCCCTCTTTCTCCCTGTAGCCTGGAGCTGCAAGGGACCCAGTCGTCAGCAGTGTCTCAGTTGGTAACACCTTTATTTCTGAGTCACAAGATTCTGGGTTGAAGTCCCACTCCAGAGACTGAACAAAAAGAGTGAAAACTGTTGCTCCAGTGCAGCACCAAGGGAGTGCTACAGGAGGTACTGTCCTGTGTTCAATACGCTGAGGTGGTGTCACTAGTGAAGAGGGTTAGCATTGCTTCTCATTTTCCACCTACCTACAGGTTAGCAGTAATATAAATAAAAGTGACAAACGTACAAGTCTCTTTGTGCCTATGCAGGTCCTCATCAGTGCTCCTTATGGCAATACAATCCAATGTTACCCTGAGCTAAATTATTACCATGACCTCTGTTTGATTTGGAAAGAAGTTTGGGCAGCACAGTGGCTCAGTGGTTAGCACTGCTACCTCACAGCACCAGGGCCCACGGTTCGATTCCAGCCTTTGGCGACAGTTTGTGTGGAGTTTGCACACTCTCCCCGTGTCTGTGTGGGTTTCCTCCGGGTGCTCCGGTTTCCTCCCACAGTCCAAAGATGTGCAAGTTAAGTACTGCTGAATTTCAACGCTGTTAGAACAGATTCTAAGTTTTGCTGAAGATAAAATTAAAGTACAGCTTACTTGTAAATCTTATCTTGTATCTTTCATAAATTTTTGTTAAGAGAGTTTGTTCTGAAATCCTTACTCAAAAACAGCGATCAATTGTCTGGGAATGGCTTTATCCAATCACATCAGGGCAAGGCAACTAAACAAAGGTTCAAAACAAAATCTTTGTTTCTGATGGAGTAGTGCCTCTATTTGCATACGCATAGAGGCATTATCTTTATGGACTGCGCTGGGAACCACCAATTATATAGACACTTGTATTCTCAGCAGTCCTTGGTTTTGTCTCATTGCTTTGGCTTTACACTACCCCCAGAGGCTGTCCATGATTTGAATGTCTATTAGTATATTTTGAGAGGCACCAGACAACCTTCTAAATACAAGGGCCAGTTAGGGTCAGACAACTGTCTGGACTACTGTATTTAACAAGCGAGGGGGACAGAGCTGCAGACAATAGGCATCCAAGCAAGGTGCTTTACTCAGACAGCAATTCATTGACTCCGGTTGTTTTCAAAATCTGGCCAGCATTCAAAGGCCTGTTGCTAGGTTCCTTGTGACTTTCCAACACCGCGTCAAAACCTAAATATTCCACACATGGATTCCAGAGGATTTGGGAAGGAAATGGCTGGAGGTGGGCCTGGCAGGATTTAACAAGGACCTTGCTTCAGCCCTGGAAAGGGAGAATAGAATTGTGGCTCCAAAGACCATTGAGTTAAAAGGTACGATAAAGAGAGCGTTTGTACTCCAGACCAAATCATGGGATAGAGAGACAAAGCTGCAGATACGGTCATTGAGTCATAGAGATGTACAGCACAGAAACAGAGCTTCGGTCCAACTCATCATGCTGACTAGATATCCCAACCCAATCTAGTCCCATTTGCCAGCACCTGGTCCATATCCCTCTAGCCCAGGGGTGGGGAACCTGCGGCCTTCTAGGCCAATGTGCGTGGCCTTTTGAATGAATCCAAATTTTGCAGAACAAATCTTTTATATTTTATTAATATGTTTTTTTCCTCCTTTATTATTTTCATTTTAATCTTAAAATGAATGTATTTAAAATACCAGAGAGTAAAAGAAAATTAGTAGCTAGATTTTTACAAAACAATGTGAATTTTGAAGAATATATAATTGAAGTTTCTTGGATGCGGTCTTATTAGATTACAACTAACATAATGTGGTCTTCCAACATGAAAAGTTTCCCCACATTTGCTCGAAGCCCTTCCTATTCATATACCCATCCAAATGCCTTTAAAACGCTGCAATTGTACCAGCTTCCACCACTTCCTCTGGCAGCTCATTCCATGCTCGTACCACCCTCTGCGTGAAAAAGTTGCCCCTTAGGTCCCTTTTATATCTTTCGCCTCTCACTCTAAACCTATCCCCTCTAGTTCTGGACTCCCCCGTCCCAGGGAATAGACTTTGTCTATTTACCCTATCCATGCCCCTCATGATTTATTAAACCTCTAAAAGGTCACCCCTCAGCCTCCGACACTCCAGGGAAAACAGCCCCAGCCTATTCAGCCTCTCCCAATAGCTCAAATCCTCCGATCCTGGTAACATCTTTGTCAATCTTTTCTGAACCCTTTCAATTTTCACAACCATCCTTCCAATAGGAAGGAGACCAGAATTGCACGCAATATTCCAACAGTGGCCTAAACAATGTCCTCTACAGCCCCAACATGACCTCCCAATGCCTATGCCCAATACTGTGACCAATAAAGGAAAGCATACTAAACACTTCTTCACTACCCTATCTACCTCTAAATCCATATTCAAGGAGCTATGAACCTGTACTCCAAGGTCTCTTTGTTCAGCAACAGTCCTTAGGATTGTACCATTAAGTCTATAAGTCCTGCTCTGATTTGCTTTTCCAAAATGCAGCACCTCACATTTATCTAAATTAAACTCCATCTGCCACTCCTCAGCCCATTGGCCCATCTGATCAAGATCCCGTGTACTCTGAGGTAACTTTCTTCGCTGTCCACTACACCTCCAATTTTCCTCAAACAAATTTGAAAAACAGAATGAGAATGATCTGAACCTGCGGTGAAAAACAAAATAGTGAAGGAGCAACAAGAGCAAGGAATGTTAGTGCACTTGATTGCTACTTTCAGTCTCATGAAGAGTACAATCACAGAAACAAAAAATGCTGTAAATCGCCAGCAATCCGGCATCATCCATGGAGAGAGCTAGAGAGCCATTAGCTCCAGGTTAATTACACTACAGAGTTCTGATGGGAGATCACCAACCTAAAACATCAACTCTGAACAGACCCCCATCCCATCTCCATAGATGCTGCCAGATCTGCTAAAAAATCTCTGTTCATTACTCAGATTTCCAGTATCTCCAGTATTTTGCTTATATATGAGAACACAGCAGTCTTCGGTCTAGACAGAGAACATTCCAAGGACTGGTGATTTGGGAAACATTGACCTTAGAATAATAGAATCCCTACAGTGCAGATAGAGGCCATTCGGCCTATTGAGTCTGCACCAACCTTTCAAAGAGCATCCCACCTGTAACGCCACATATTTCATGACTAACCCACATAGCCTCGACATCTATGGGACAATTTAGCATGACCAATTCACTTAACCTGCACATCATCATTAGACTGTGGGAGGAAACCAAAGTACCCAAAGGAAACCGACATAGACACAGGGAGAATGTGAAAACTCCACACAAACAGTCGCCCGAGGTTGGAATTAATCCTGGGTTCCTGGCGCTGTGAGGCAGCAGAGCTAACCACTGTATCATTAGGTTTAAACTAGCAAGAATGAAAAGGTAAAATATTTCAAGTGGACAATCACTGGCAAGGCCAGTATTTGTTCTACATTCTTAATTGCCCCTAAGAAGAGGATGGTGAACAGTGCAGTCTATGTAATCTATGTACACCAACAGTTGTGCAAGAAATAGAGTTTCATTGTCTTAACTGGCAAAAATAAAGGAGTGGCATATAGCTCAAACTCAGGATGGTGGGTACATTGGAAGAGAACTTCTAGGTGTTGTGTTTCCATCTATCTGCTGCTTTTATTGCTTTAGGGGCTGGAGCTGGTGGATTTGGAAGGTGCTAACAAAAGAACATGGACAGATTACTGTATTATATCTTTCTAATTATACATTGCTGCCACTGTGCATTGGTAACAAAGGAAGTTAATGTTTAAGGTTGTAAATGGAAGTTCACTCAAATTGCCTGATTGCTCTTGGAATATTAAACTTCTTGAGTGTTGTTGGGGCTACATTCATCCAGGCAAATGGACAGTATTGCATTAGACTCCTGACTTGTGCCTTGTAGATGATGGCCTAGGGTAGTAAGAGATCATTCCCCACAAAATTCCTAGCCTTTGATCTGCTTGTAATATGGCTGGACTGGTCAATGATGACCCTCAGGATGTTGATGGTGGGGAATTCAGTGATGACGATGCGGTTGAACATCTAAGGGAGGTGACTAGGTTACCTTTTGTTGGAGATGGTACTTGTCTGATGCTTGCGTTATTTATTCACCTAAGACTGAATGTTCCCTCTACTCCTAACTTGGTTTTGGAACTAATGCTCAGTAATAGACATATTCCTGATAATCTTTCCCCTTTATCTAGTAATGAATCAATGCTGTATATTGGGTTACCTTCCCTCTCTATATGCTGCAATCAATAATAGAATTCATCACTATCCTCCATTTTCTGGCAGCAACATTACCTTTCATAAGAAGCCGTGTAATTGTGGTACAAATAAAGCAGTTACAATTAAACAGAAACTGCAACCAAATTATAAAGCAATTATAATTCCAAAGGGATGAGTAATAAAGGAAAAAGATTAAGGTTACATTTAAATTGGATCACTGTCAGAACCGAAGAGCCGAACCTCAATTATCTGCTATAATGAATGAAGCCCTCATGGACATGGTGAATAATCAAGAATGCAAACTTGACTAGATCGGATAATGGCAAGTTGTTAAGCTTCTGACCAGATTTACACAATCTTTTTTAAATCAGGTGCAGTTAAATCCATGCTTTTGAAAGATAATTCCACTTGTAGCTCAATTGTTGACTCAAACATAAATATCAACATTTATCTGGTTATAGTCCAACAGGTTTAATTGGAAGCATGAGCTTACGGAGTGCCCCTCCTTCATCTGGTGGTTGTGATGAACCACTTGATGAAGGAGCAGCGCTCCGAAAGCTAGTGCTTCCAATTAAACCTGTTGGACTATAACCTGGTGTTCTGTGGTTTTTATCTTTGTAAACCCCAGTCCAACACCGGCATCTCCAAATCATAACATTTATCTGAGTTTCAAACTCTACCATCCAGGTGACAAGTTACTCTGCTGGTTAATCAAAAACAACACAACAATGTTAGATGGTAAAACACATAAAGGCATTTCATAAAGCAAAATATGACACCAAATCACATGAGGAGGTATTAACAATGCCAAGGTGGAGTTTAAAGGTGCACAATGGTAGAGAGCTGGAAAGCCTTACAGACAAAGTTAGGGCCCAGGAAACTGAATGCATGGTCCCCTATAATGCAGCAATTAAAATTGAGGTTGTTCAAGTTGCCAGAGGTAGAGGAAATCACATATTTTGGGGCTGTGGAATTTACAGAATCTGTCCCAATTTGAAAACAAGCATGAGATTTTAAAATCGAGGCATTGCTTATCTAGGAACCAGTATCATTGAACATAGGGAGTGATGGTGAATTGGATTTAGTGCCTGTTAGGATGGTGCAAGTGAGATTTTCAAAGGTTAATTTGACAAAAAGAATTTTAGTCAATGATCCAGTGAGAGCAAACTATTTCAACAAACTCTTCTGTATGAAATGTAAATGAGGTGCTTAATCTATTCTTGACTCTTTGAGTAAAGTAAATGAAGGATTATTTTCTCAGTTTCACCCCATCCTGTGTTTAAGGTACAGACTCAGACTGTGCTACAGATATAACAGACCCCAACAGCATTGTTGCCCAAGTGAGTAACCTCACTAACAGAAACCAAAGTAGTAGCAGACGATTACGAGCATAGACTTTAAAAGCATACTTAATATTTTCCATTCCGAAAGAACATTTCCTTTTCCATAACCTCAACTAATGATTGTGTCTTTACACAATTCCATTTAGTGGTTAATAAGACAGAGCAGATTAATGGTCATGGCAACTCCACATAACTGATTCGAATGACCGTTCGAGCTGTAATTGAAGCCAGGGGAGTAAAGAAAAGATTCAGATTGATAGAAAATGGGTTCTCTCAGTCCTTTTCCAAAGCAGTTTCCAAACTGAAGATTATATACACGCTCACACACATATTTTATATGCATATACACACACACACACACACATATATATATACATATCGATCATAATGGAATTTGTATACTTCCTGGAAAAGATAAAGGAGCAAAAAGACTAAGGAACATAGAATACCCCAAAAGGATGTTTTCAAACCTTTGGTTGACCTCTACATGAACTCACTTGGTGCTTACGGCATCTGTTGAACAAAGGTCCATCAGGTCAGATTGACTGAGGTGATACCTAGATTAATTGCAACATCTACAGTATTTATACGTCGCATTTATTTAACAATTTTGATGAGGTGGAAAGTCTCTAGACACTTCAAGGACTTTATAAAACAGAACCTGATTCTGAGTCAAGCGGGTAATACGAGGGCAATTGACCAAAGGCAAAGATAGGCTTTAAGGAGTATCTTAAAGGAAGGAAGTGTGGTAAAGAGGCAGAGACTGAGGACCAATGGTACCTTAAAAAGACACAAGCATTACAATGGGAAATTAATACATTGTGTGAGGTATAATAGCATAATGGTAATATAGAAGGGTTTGAAACTGATAAGGAGGAGGTATTGGATAAGCTAGTGAAACATAGAATGGAAAGACACTAGGACCAGATGAGGTGCATCAAGGATATTGAAGGAAGCGAGAGAGTGTGAATTGCTGGGACACTGGCCAGGACTCGTGAGTGATACCCGAGGACTGACGGATTGCAAACATTATACTTTGTTCAAACAGGTTGGTAAGGATAAGCCCAGCAACTACAGATCAATCAATTTAATGTTGTTAGTGAGGAAACTTCTAAAGACAATAATTCAGGAGCGAATCAATCGTCATGGATAAATGTGGTCATGCCTGACAAATCTGTTAGAATTCCTTGAAGAGTTAACGAACATGTTAGACAAAGGAGAGTCGGTGTATGTGTTCAATTTGGATTTTCAGAAGGCCTTTGTCAAGGTGCCACAAAGCAGGCTGCTAAATAAGATAAGAGCCCATTGTGTTGGGGGTAAGTTACTGACATGGATAGAGGATTGGCTGACTGGCAGAAGGCAGAGAGAAGAGGTAAAGGGGTCGTTTTCAAGTTGGCAGCTGGTGACTAGTGGAGTTCTGCAGGAGTCTGTGTTGGGCGCACAACTATTCATGTTATACATTAACAATATACATGAAGGAACTGAGGGCATAGTTGCTAAGTTTGCAGATGACACAAATATAGGTGAAGGGGCAGGTAGTGTTGAGGATCTGGGAAGGTTGCAGTATGATTTGGATAGGCTAGGAGAATGAGCAAAGAAATGGTAGATGGAATACAATGTGGGAAAGTGTGAGGTCATGCACTTTGGTAGAAAGAATAGAAGTATAGACTATTTTCTAAATGGGGAAAAGCTTTGGAAATCTGAAGCACAAAGGGACTTAGGAATCCTAAAGTTCAGGATTTACTTATGATTAACATCCAGGTTTACTTGGCAGCTGGGAATGCAAATGCAATGTTGGCATTAATTTCAAGAGAGCTAGAGTATAAAAGCAGAGATGGGCTGCTGAGGCTGTATAAGGCTCTGGCCAGACCGCATTTGGAATACTGGGTGCAGTTTTGGCCAATTTCTCTAAGGAAGGATGTGCTAGTATTGGTGGGGATCCAGAGGAGGTTTACAAGAATGATCCCAGGGATGAAAGGCTTGTGATATGAGGAGCAGTTGAGGATTCTGGGTCTGTACTCAATGGAGTTTAGAAGGATGAGGGGGGATCTGATTGAAACTGACGGAATACTGAGGGGCCTGGATACAATGGAGGTGGAAAAGATGTTTCCATTAGTAGGAGAGGTCAGAAACCTGAGGACACAGCCTCAGAGTGAAGGGATGATCCTTTAGCACTGAGATGAGGAGGAATTTCACCAGCAGAAGGTGGTGAATCTGTGGAATTCATTGTCATAGAGGGTTGTAGAGGCCAAGCCTTTGAGTGTATTTAGGACAGGGATAGATAGATTCTTGATTAGTAAGGGGATCTAGAGTTATGGAGAGAAGGCAAGAGAATGGGATTGAGAAATATATCAGCCATGATCGAAGGCAGAGCAGACCTGAGGCTCCTTTTTCTTATGATCCTACAGTAATTGGGAAGTCTTCATTAGAGAGGCATTGTGGCTTTCTTAAGGAAAAATCTTGTTTAACAAACTTGGTCCAGGTTTTTGAAGAGGATACAGAGAAGGTTGATGAGGTGTGGTGTACATTGATTTCCAAAAGCTGCTTTATACAGTGCCAAATAACAGACTTGTGAAAAAAAATGATAGCACATGGAATAAAAGGAACAGTAGCAAGCTGAAAACAAAATTTACTCAGTGATAGGAGGAATGGTTAGTGGATATTTTACAGGTGGAAGGTATGCAGTGGGCTTTTTCAGATACCCTTCCTTTTCAAGATTTATATTGGATTTATACCCAGAGCTTGCAGTGCAGGGGACAATTTCAAACTCTGTGAAATACACAAAACTTGGAAGTATTGTAAACTGTGAGAACATTGTGGGTCAATCTACATCACGTAAACTGCAGTGGTTCAAGATGGAAACTCACCACCACCTTCTCAAGGGCAACTATGGACTGGTAATAAATGCTGGACCTAGCCAGTAATACCCATGTCCCACAAATGAATAAAAATAAGTGTAAAACTGTAAATGTTCCTTGTCGAGAGTGTGGTGCTGGGAAAGTACAGTAGGTCAGGCACCATCCGAGGTGCAGAAGAATTGACGATCCGGGCATAAGCCCTTCATCAGAAAGCTCTTCATTCCTGATGAAGGGTTTATGCCTGAAATGTTGATTCTCCTGCTCCTCAGATGCTGCCTGACCTGCTGTGCTTTTCCAGCACCACGCTCTTGACTCTGATCTCCCGCATCTGCAGTCCTCAATTTTTCCTACAAATGACAAGTTATTGAAGTTGTCGGATAGGTGGCAGATGAAGTTCAATACAGAGAAGTGTGAGGTGATATATTTTGGCAGAAAATGCATGGAGAGAAAGAATTATATAATAACCACTCCAGGGACATGAAAGAGCAGAGAGACCTGGATGTAGATATGCAAAAGTCATTCATGGTCAGAGAACAGGTGGAGAGAACAATTAACAGCTTGCAGTATTCTGAGCTTTATTAATGGCAATGTGGAATACTGGAGCAGAAGGTTTTACTGAAATCATGTGAGAATACAGCTGGAGTGTTGTGTACTTTAGGAAGCCGGGTACCATATTTTAGGAAGGATATGAATGCATTCAAGAAAGTGTAGAAGAGGTTTACGAGGATCATGCCATGGATGAGAAACTTTTGCTGTGAGGATAGATCAGAGATATTAGGATTGTTTTCCTAGAGGAGATGAAGGCCAAAAAAAGATTTGATTGAAGATTACAAAAAAGGCAGCACGGTGGCTCAGTGGTTAGTACTGCTGGCTCACAGTGCCGGGGGGTCAATTCCAACTGGGGTCGATTCCAACTGTCTGTGTGAAGTTTACACATTCTCCCTGTGTTGGTTTCCTCCAGGTGCTCCAGTTTCCTCCCACAATCCAAAGATGTGCAGGCTGGGTGAATTGTGATGTGTAGGTTAGGTGCATTAGTCAAAGGGGAATGTAGAGTAATGGGATAGGGGAATGAGTTTGGGTAGGATGCTCTTCGGAGAGTTGGTGGGCCGCGATGCGTGTTTCCACCCTGTAGTGATTCTAATTCTAGACAAAGTAGACAGGAAAAAAACTATTCCTGCTTATTAAGGAATCAAGAACAAGAGAGAGCACAGAATTTAAAATGTTTTGCAGAAGATATAAGCGCGATAAAATTTCTTCACAAAGTGAGTGGTTGAAGTCTGCAATGAACTGGCCTGGAAATGCAACGGAAGCATTAGAGCGCTGAGTTGATTATTTAAATAAAAACAACAAGGCAGGGTTATGGGCAAAGTGTAGGAGATTGGTACAAGGTCATGGCACTCATTGAGAGAGCTAGTATAGATATGATGCATTGAATGACCTCTGTCTACACTATAACAATTCTGTGAGTGTTACTAGACTTGTAACCCAGAGGCCTGGACTGACAATTTAGACATGGGAATTCAAATCTCACTATTAAAACTGGAAAATTTTAATTCAATAAACTAAATAAATCTATAATAAGAAAGATACTTATACAAGGGATAGTGAGGCTTAAACCTGCTAAATTGTTGTGAAAACCCTCCATGGTTTTGTCCTGTCTTGTAGTGAAGACAACCTGCATTCCTGAACCAGTCTGGGTTATCCAAGTGTTGCACATTCACAATGAACCTGACATGGTTTTATATCAGAACCTCTATAGAAAATTATAATCCCCATGATCTGCAGCGTTGGCTCAACATCATGTTCCCAAAGACAGTGAGAGATGGGGAACTAATGTTGGAATTGCCTGTGACACCCACACCCCATAAACAAATTAAAGAATGAAACTTCACTTTCCCTATCGAGTGATGAACTGGCTGAATGCAGGTAGCTCAGTGGTTATTACTGTTGCCTTACAGCACTAGGGACCTGGGTTTGATTCCACCCTCGAGTAACTGTCTGTGTGGAGTTTGTACATTTTCCCTGTCTCTGTGTAAGTTTCCTCCGCGTGCTCTGGTTTCCTCCCACAGTCTAAACATTAGATGATTGAACATGCTTAAACTTTGTTACACAGAGAGTGGGTCATGTGTGGAATGAACTTCCAGAGGAAGTGGTGGATGCAATTACAGATACAACATATAAAAGACATTTAGCTAAGTCCACGAATAGGAAATGTTTGGAGGGATATGGGCCAAGCACAGGCAGGTGGGATTAGTTTAGTTTGGGATAATGGTCAGCATGGACTGGTTGGACCGAAGGGTCTGTTTCTCTGCTGTATGACTCTATGATTCTATTACTCTAAATTGCCCATTGTATCCAGGGATGTGCAGGCTAGGTGGGCTAGCCATGAGAAATGCAGAGTTGCGGAGAAGGAGTGGGGGGTGTGGCAGGGGTTGGTGGATCTGGGTGGGATGCTCTTCGGAGGGTCAGTGTGGACCTGATGGGCCAAATGGCTGGCCGCAATTTTTCAACTGGCGAGAAGGGTTCAAAGAGCATGGGAGGCCTGAGGTGTTAATCTGCTCAGGCCTCTGTCAGGAAAGGGATGGGTAGCCCAGATGTACCGACATGGGCCTGGCTGTAGTCTCCGGCCTCCCAATGGTCACCAGCAGGAAGGAGGTGCTTCCCCTTGACAAAGGTAGCCAGCAGCTTTGGCCTTTGCTCAGTTAGGAGGAGAGACTGAGTAGACTGGGATTATAATCTTTGGGATTCAGAAGAATGAAGAGTTATCTTATGGAAACATATAAAATTATGAAGGGAATAGATAAGATAGCAGTGGAGAGGATGTTTCTACTGGCGGGTGCAGCTCGGACAAGAGGGCATAGCCTCAAAATTAGAGGGATCAGATTTAGGACGGAATTGAGAAGGAACTTCTTCATCCAAGGGTTGTGAATCTACGGAATTCCCTGCCCAGTGAAGTAGTTGACGGTCCTTGAGTAAACGATTTTAAAAGTAAGGTAGATTTTATTTGAACAGTAAAGGAATTAAAGGCTACAGTGAGAGGGCGGGTAAGTGTAGCTGAGGCCATGAAAAGTTCAGCCTCTTATTGAGGGGTGGAGCAGGCTCGAAGGGCCGGACGGCCTACTCCTGCTCCGAGTTCTTAAGTTCTTATGTTCTAATAAATTTGTAACTGGTGCTAAGAGGCTACCTCAATCATGAAGTGACCTCTCTCTCTTTTAAGACCCTCAGCAACTTGCTCAGTGCTGGACAGCCCCTCTCATTTGCCTTTCTGGTTTCTAGAACCTTCCCATTCTCCTTAGTGCACTCTCTGGCTGCCCCTCTGAACATCTTGCCTACTTCTGACATGGATTTGGTCCTGAAGTCAGGATCCCAACCCCAAAGCACATGCTTAGACTCAGAGTATCACAGAAGGAGGGCCACCAAGGTTTAAAGTAACAGGAGTGTGAGAAAATTCTCCCATGAAACAGCCCAACAAAATAGTAAAGACATGTACATCAAATTCAAGGAAGAGCCCTACTACACAATATCACCTACCTCATGTCTCCTTGAGTCTGGGCTGCAACGGGAGCAGTTGAATTGGAGGAGCTGTTAGCGAGTGTGAGAAACAGAATCTGTGAAGACATATTCATCCAGTCAGAGATGCTGTCTCTCGCATGTTGTCGCTCCAGTCAAATGCTCCATCCTTGGGCTCTTGCTGTTCCTCCAGAGGCAAGTGTTATTATCGGAGAAGTATCAAAGGTAGGAAGGATGAAACTTGCCAGTGTGGCGACTGGAACAGTAAGTGTAGATGACAACCCTTTCAACTGGAACTTCCAATATCCTTCAGGATGAGGCCTAGGAAAAAGAAACAGAGAAGGAGAAAGGACAGAGGAGATGGCTGAAAACCCAGAAACAAGGCCTACAGGCACCACTTGTACTAAGAACATGAGCAGCAGCCAGCAAAAAGAAGGCCCATCACACCTTAATATGGTGGTGGTTGGCTCCATTGGAGAGGCAATGAGAAGAAAATTATCACTTAGTCTTCTCCAAACTTATTGAAATTACTTCTTATGATTGTCTGATTTCTGATTCAAAGTTTCTCAAATTGGAATTTAAGTTGAATTTGCTCTTAGTTGATTGTTGTAAAATGAAAGTTATATTCAAATGATGAACAGAAACTCTTCCAATGACAGGGCAGAGAACTTTAGATCATAGGTGATAAAATTTTTGCCTCATTTTACCAAACTATACTTTACCAAATCCAGCAAGGTGGCAGTCTGTTGTTATTATGGACTTAATGCTGTGTTACTTGCAAAAACTGCTGGAAAAGCTGTGCATTTTTGTGCTATCTTATCTATCTAAAGAAGAATTGTCAATACAGACACAGAAGGTAGTGTTACTATGTGACTGTATTGTTGTAATGAGAATGGACAAGGAGCCAATGAGAATCAAATGGCAAGAAAATCTAAAAGTTTAGATCAGAGTGGTGCTGGAAAAGCACAGTAGGTCAGGCAGCATCCGAGGAGCAGGAAAATCGACGTTTCAGGCAAGAGCCTTTAATCAGGAAGCCTTCATCAGGATTCCTAATGAAGGGCTTTTGCCCAAAACGTCGATTTTCCTGTTCCTCGGACGCTGCCTGACCTGCTGTGCTTTTCCAGCACCACTTTGATCTAAACTCTGGTTTCCAGCATCTGCAGTCCTCACTTTTGCTTAAGAAAATCCAAAAAGCAGCCCTCAAGAAAGAAAAAAAAGCATGTTTTGACCTCTGAAGTCCAGCAATCTACAGCTATTATCATCAACAATCTGTCAGAACTGAGTAATCTGCACCCCCACTTCCTCAAAACTACATTTCCTACCTCTCCCTCCTTTCCAAATTAATGTCAGTCCTTGTCATTCTATCACAATGCCTACAACAACTTGCACTTATATAGTGGCTTTAACATAATGAAACCAAGTCCTTGGGCAGCAGGAGAAAGGGTTCGCTGAATCATAGGCACTCTACTGAATTATTCCTGCGTGCTTAGACCAAGATTGACAAATGTTGCCTCCTTCCAGAAGGCAGAGGCAAATGAGAGACCGAGCTGACTGCTGACTGCTGTCTGCCCTTGACTGAGGATTTACTGTAGCGATTCCATTAAAAAAGATTCTTCACATTTCGTTTTTATTTTCGAATCCATTTATTTCTTCACAAATGGATTCAAATTGCACTGTGTAATGCTAATAATATTACTATAATAATAATGTAATTTAAATTCATTTGCTTTGTCTGCTATATTAACTAAATGTTTTTAATCCTTCAATTTCAATACTATCCTTAACATAGCAGAGGAAAACATTTGTAATACAAGATTTAGTTAGTAATGTCACACAATGCAGTATGAACTCAGGAATCCTCTTTCAAGTAACCTACTGGGGGAAACAACAGCAGAGTTAAATCTTAAACTCTTTTCTTTGTGCAGTCTTATTTTAAAGTCACGGTGTTGGCAACCAACAGTAACATTTGAAAGGGACTGTGTTTCAGTAGGCATGCCAGGGTATCGTCTTTGAGTTGGAGCACTTCACTTTGAAAATGGATGATTAGTCAAGGCACCTTCAAAGCAGTATCTGTGTAAAATTCTCTTTTGAGCTGCATTCAAATCCTTCAAGAAGAGAGAATAGAGAGCGAGAGGGAGAGAGCGAAATCTCTGTAGGCCAATACTGCTGGGACGAAAAGAGCCTGCAACCCATCAGTTAATATAAAAATGATGGTGTAACAGTGTTCAACAGGATGAATCTTATCACAAATCCAATTAACTGTCATCTTCCCAGCCTGGTGAAAGAATGGACAGAATTGCATTTCGAATCCATTTGCATGATTTATACAAGTTCAACTGTCCATGTGTGGCAGCCACTATGTTTTATTTATGAAGACACCGGCAGACACAAGCGGCTGAGATATAGAGGCTGCTGGAGATATTATGCTGCCAGGCTGGCCTTCAAGTGCTCTTGAAGAATGAATAGCTCAAGTCTCACAAGTCTGAGCTGTTAAACGCTATCGGTTACATGATAGGATCAAGAGAGTCTTGATGTGTTGAGCTTCGTGAAAATATCTTATTTGCACCATTTGTGTAGTTGGATATCCCCCCATTAGTTAATCTTTTCTCCCCATTTTTGACAAGCTTCTTCTATCAGCGATGAGGAAGAGGCAAGTCTATATCACAAAATTCACTGGCACTGTCAGCGACGCTATTAAAGCCACAGTCTGCCATGAGGAATATTGTTTGGACAAAGGGCTGTGGTACAGTGGTTCTGAAACTTGAAGTCCATGGACATCTGGGGATATACAGAGACTCTCTGGGTGTCTGTAAAAAGAAAATGAGGAAGTCCTTACTAAGTAGGGACAGCCCTATGGAGGAGTGACGTGGGCAATGTCAAGTACATCATTGTCTGGGGCTGGGGTGTCATGATTGTGGAAGTGAATGATCAGTGGATTAGTTGAGAGTGAAGCACAATCACTGGAATAGTTAGGCTGGCAGTCTTTTCCAGGATGGGACTGCATGAGAATAGGCAAACTCTGGATTTGGAAGTAGGTATCCCCTAAAAGCATTAGTAAGACATATGTTTTACATATAGGATTTTCCATTTACCTGTATTCTCATTTTGATGAGAAGTCAAGTCCATTTGAAAGGATATTCTTCAACCAAATAAGTTTGAGAATCACTGGGTGAGTACTTAATGGAACAAAACAATTCTGGGTAGTCAGCACTGATGCTGGCCGGAGATGGTGCACTATTTTGACAGCCATCTGTTCCCTCCATAAACTCCCACAACAATCTGTCTATCATCAGTTCATTCTTACCTCCCATTTGTATATCATTCAGCTCAGCTTTTAGCCTCCTCTGAGTCAGCCAGCACCATTTCCCTTTCATGACCTGAGGTCAAGTCCAAGAACGCTTGGCAACTAATGAAGTACATTTGATTTTGTGCAGTCTTTGTGCTAATATGGACAAACAGAAGCAGCCAATTTGCAGATGTCAGGCTCCCACAAGCAGCAGTGAGATACAGTCCCAAATAGCTTCAGTGATGTTGGTCTCTAAATAATTGTTGACTGGCCCATGGGGAAACTCCCATGCTCTTCATCAAATAGTATGAAACAATTCTTTAAATCCACTTGAGAGGGCAACCAGGAATCTGAAAGACGGCACCTATGAGTAATGCATCTGTGTCTCAGTACAAGATGTTAACCTGGCTTATGCCTTTCTGAAGTAGACCTTGAACCTGTGACCTTCGAGGGAGAGATGAGTGTGCTACCAGGGAGACAAAGCTGACACTGATCTTCAATCCTGTTTGCATCAATTCTGCCCTTTGCAATGATCTCGCTTTAACATGCTATATGTCAGCATAGATAACATGCTCATGTTGAAGATAGTTCTTACTGTATAAAAACGCCTGGAGCAAAACTACCTTGAGGCAGTGTTTGTTGATGCCTGATTAATTTTGATATGTGGTTTGTTGCTTGGCTTATTTTAAGAACTGACAGTCCTAATTGGCACTCCAGATTTTCTATTGCCCACCATCCTGCTCCTTTGATCTACCACACGGAGACGTCCAATGGGGTCTACTCCACATCGTACATCAAGGTCAATCCACTTCATCCATTAACCAGGTACCACACTGTGTGGTCAGGTTAAACTTCTCTAATCTAAAACAATTAACCCCCCCCACCCCCACCCTCCTCTCAACTGTTTCCTCTCCACTACTCCCAAAGTGCTATGTGTGATTTCTGACAAGAGCATCTTCTTTCCTAACTACATGGAGCGATGTGGGGGAACCTGATCCTTTCTCTTCGTCCATTACACATCCATTTTCAATCAGGACTGTCTTGAGTGGTTAACAGGAGGAAGAACCTTATTCGATTCCTGTTCCCTTCATAGCTCAGTGGGAATAAGTCCCTTTGGTTGAATACTGTAGGCACCTACAAAGCACACAGTTGAATGGTGGCCAGTTGTGTGAGATACTGCAAGGTGACCTCTGCCTACAAACCCCCACCCATTCAACAGTCAGAGAAGAAGGGAAAGATTAGTGAAGAAGCAAATAGCAGAGCAAGGAGCAACAAACCTCATTCTCAATATGTGCCAAAACTGCCAGAGATGTTCACATTCCAAGAATGTAGTTTTGAAGAGATAGGATGAGGGGAAATGGAAATTAATTTCAGGGATACATACATCAATGCTTAAATACTATGTCGGGAGAGTTAACATATTATAAGGATGAGCTTCAAAGGGATGAATGACCTTTGTCTCATATTAAGTATAATTCTGGTTACTCCTTTGATTTACATCAGCTTGCTTAGCACAAGTCCGAGGTCTACGGTGCAGACTAGTGAAGGTTCTGGTGAGGTTAAGGGGTGGAGCAATGCCTATGAATATGCAATGCATTGTTTGACATTGATAAGACAATCCCACAATTTCCATATAGAAATCATGCCATGCCAATGGGACAGGAGGTAGGAACACTACCACTGCAGCACAAAATCCCAGGAACATTAAGCAGAACCTCTGGATTACTATCCTGGTGCCATTAGTTCTATGCAAATATCATCTCCTTAAACCAGCACGTAAACTGGTGAATCCATCTATGCGGACTGTCTTATTATAGGCTGGTGAGTTGAAATACCATACTCCAGACTTAATGGGACAAATACCTTAATCTCGACTTTCGTTTAATACTTTCGAAACATTTTCTGTTCAGCCATCAAGGGGAAGTTTTGCGAGATATTCTCCTCTCCCACTTTTCCCAAGAGAGGATGCAGCTTTCCAATCAGTGTTTCACTTTGTGAAGCAGATTAAGAACTAAGGGCCAACTCATTGCAGAAGGTCACTTGAGAGCAGTGTCAATTCAGCTGTAATTTTTATACCTCACTATCCTCAGAGCCAGGATTCCAGGCATTCATCTCTAAAAGCGTATCCCTAATGGAATCCAGCTTCCATCTCAACTGATTTGTAAAGAAAGATCTTGCGCACTTACAAAATCACATGCAGGTCCCACTGCCTAACATTCACTCAATTCTTATATTTCCCTTGTGAGGGTTCCACATGAAACGAAGAATTACATGCACTACACAACTGGAAACTGAAGTCCTACCAATGTATAATGATGTGAGGCTAGAATGTTTTCTTTGATTATTTGTGAAGTCCATAATGCATACAATTGGCAGAGGCAGTATGATCAGATCAAAGTGAAAAGGAAGCAGCAGAAAGACCATTGTCTATATCCTGCTCAATTACTAAGGGCAAGGCCCAGTGTTGTTGTGAAGAATTTGCCAATGTTTCCTGGTCAGGAACCACATCCTTTCTTTACAAATCTGGCACTGGAGAAAGGATAAAAAGGGTTTGAAATGCAAAACATGTCACTAATCAGAGAGCAAAAAGTCTGGGACTAGAATGGAAGAGGCCAAGAAACCAAAAACAATAGCTGGTGATGGATTGCTAAGCAACCATTTTCTCTCTTCGATGGCTATGACTTCCTCCATGGTCTCCACCCTCCCTCTCCCAACCATCCCTTTCTGAGGAGGGAACCTCACGAATCAAACTTCAATCTCATGTGAAAATGAATATTGTGATCTGTTTGGATGAGATTGCTAATCATTTAACAGCTCATGTATGATTTGCATTTCAGAACCATTCAAGCAATACACTGCTCCTTCCCTCGACGCTTTCTCATCTTTTAAGATGAAGACATTAATTGGCAGCGAATGCATTTAAGAATCACAGGAGAGACTGCAAAATGCACAGTTGTTGCACAGTCACTGGTTTCAAAAGCAGACTTGTGCTACTTTTAAATATCTACTTGGCAAGTCTTTCCCGCTACCTCACCAGCTTCCTCAAACAGAAGTCACCCATTCCTGTTGGAGTACAGCTGTATGAACTGGAGTGGGTTGCACTGTGGGGGCTGGTGCTGGTAGACAGGGAGGAACTATTCCTCCATGTCTCGTTGAGTTAAGAAAGCACACAACACCAGGTTATAGTCCAACAGATTTATTTGGAAGCACTAGCTTTCGGAGTGCTGCTCCTTCATCAGGTGGTTGTGGAGCAGAAGAAGTTCTTCCAATTAAATCTGTTGGACTATAACCTGGTGTTGTGTGAATTTTAACTTTGTTAACCCCAGTCCAACACTGGCGTCTCCAAATCATTGATGTAGCTTTGCCACCCATGGGAAAATAGTCAGTGAAAGTTTCAGCCTGATCCTCCCCTCACTTATTCACACGGACTTGCAAGAAAGGTCACTCATTAGCAACATGGAAAGACAGATATCCCCTTCCTTCAAGCTGGAGTGCTGAGACATTTTTTACCAGCTCCAGCATCAGCAACAAGCAACTAACAAACATCTGACCATTTGTCATCTCGCTAGGGAACTCCAAATTCATAGAATCCCTACAGGCCCTTCAGCCCAACCCTCCGAAGAATATCCCACCCAAACCCATTCCTCCACATTTCCCCTGACTAATGCACCTAACCTGCACATCCCTGAACACAATGGTCAATTTAGAACAGCCCAATTCACCTAACCTGCACATCTTTGGACTGTGGGAGGAAACCCACGCAGATACAGGGAGAACGTGCAAACTCTATGCAGACTGAGGCTGGAATTGAATCTGGGTCCCTGGCGCTGGGAGTTAGCAGTGCTAACCACTGAGCCACTGTGCCGCCCCAAATTGGACAGTGCTTTTGTCTTTTATAGGTGGGGTTCAGGCTCCAATGCTTTGAAAGCTTTCACAAGGGGATCCTGTTCTGTTCCTGAGCTTGTTCCTTGATTCTTTGAATGACAGGATTTCAAAAGGGCAAAACCAAAGGAAACCTGAAACAAAACAGAAATTGCTGGTGAAACTCAGCAGGTCTGGCAGCATTTGCAGAGAGTGAAAAACAGAGTTAACGTTTCAGGTTCAGTGACCCAAACCCACTTTGAATTCTGATGAAGGGTCACCAAAACCGAAAGGCTAATTCTGTTTCAGTGCCCGGCAGACCTGCAGAATTTTGCCAGTAATTTCTCTTTCTGTTTCAGAAGGGTAACATACTTTGGTGCAACTTATGATCACCAAAAGGCAGAGAATCACATTTTTCTTACTGTTTGGAGATAATATCTGCGCAGTACTACTTGACAAGGCCCAAAACAAAATAGAAATGAAGAAATTGGCTTACTGCCTTTGTCTGAGGTGCATTCCCCATCCCCCCACAATGCCTCCCAGAGGGATTTCTTTTATGGTGAATATCTTGTGACATAGCCTGTGGTTACCATCTATTTGTTACTCTCTATGAACACTTAAATGACCATTTATCAAAATCCATTCATTAACTTCTGCAGCTTACTGGAAGGATGGTGTTTGATTTGTGCAATATTACTGTTATCTTTTCTTTGTTCAAACGCTATGATGGAAGGTCATGTTCCCCAGACTTGAGAACTGCTGAACCTTACAGCATTAGCCATTACATTGATTGCTGCAGCGTTGGGTTTATTCAGCAGGAGAAGGGTTAATTCCAGCCTATGACAGGGACACAAGCCTGTCATTTGTACACAATAAGAACATTAATCTTCGCTCCATATTGTGGTAACACTGCTGCACTCAGAGTCTACTTTGCACCGAACCACTGAACACTCATTAGCAACAAATAAGTCCATAATGAGCTGACCTATCAGAGCTGGTCATGCTCAGAAGGTCCATGGAGGCAAATTGATCTCAGTCCAAGCTGGATAGCAGAATGTGGAAAATCGGGGCTGTGACTGTGTTTGTGACACAAGGAGAAAACTTCAGAATCAACACCTCTGACACCAAGAGGTCTCAGTGATTGACTCTTTGAGTCGCTCTGTAAGACTCCCACCAATTATTTCACGCCCATTAGGAGTGTCGAGCACATTGGCTCTTTGTTAATTCACTCTTGTACAAACCCTGTTCGGTCTGACATGCCAGAGAGGTTTGGGAATCCTGTTCCCTCCGTCTCAGCAACCTGCCCCCCCACCCCCTGTAAATGCGATTAGTTACATAGTATTCATATCGCTAGGGGCATAATGGCAGGAGGCAAGTGGAATGAATTCAGCCTCACACAATATGCCTATGTTCACAGTTTTTCAAGCAATTCAATTAGTATTTTTCTATTTGAGCCTTTTGAATTTGCCTATTCAAACTTAATTAAAATCATTCATCACTATTTCCCCTCTGTTAAATGTCACTGTTGGCCATTCACGCTCCTGGCTTCTATTGGTGCTGAGGTTAGAAGGTTGGGGGGTGGGGGAGGAGGTTTTCTGGAGTAAAGTCAGTGGCAATGCTCATTATTAAATCTCTATGGGGTGTCATCTCCCACACAGGAACAATACAGTATGTTTCCATAGTAGCAGCAGACAAATGGATGTCAAGACTTATTTTAATCACTGTTTAAAATCATAAGCTTTATTACAGGATTCACAGGGATGGTTCAAATGTATTTGCTTGCATTGAACTCAATATTAAATGACAGTTCTTCTATCCCTCCCTCTCCCACCTGCCACCCCTAATCTGGGTCACTTGCAGCTTGAATCATTCTGCATGTTGTTATCATTGCCAGTATAACATATCAGTGAGGCTTGGGAGAGAGATGTCTTCCTGCTGCTCTGAAGGAGCTAGCATACTCTGCAGCAGTGTGCCCTACTTTCAGAAGCACCCCTACTAAAGGACAATGACCCCCAGTCTGGGCATTACTGAAACCAGTTCTCTTATTCTGATAGCACACCCACAGATCTTTACCACTGCCTGGATGAAAGAGCGAGGTTTCTCTGCATAAAGGAGGATGCCAGCTCCATCATTTAGATGCCGAATACCAACTCCACATCTGTTAAAATAATGATTAGCATTAAAAGAAAATACTAGAAATGAATCTCAGCCCAACAACATGTCACTGAGAACTGGCAATTTGACTGGAGAACTTTGCCGCATAGACCCTTTCCAGAATCTGACTCAGTCACTGTATTAATAATTTTCTAAACAACCTGTCCAGAGACATTACGTATCTGGAGTAGTTGAGACACAAACCCAGGCCTCCTGGCTGAAAGTTAGGGACACTACCACTGCATCACAAGAGCCCCAAAGCTGTCATATTTATACCATGGACTTTGATCAATCCTTATTCATGTGTATGAACCCTAATAACTCATTTTGTTCAAGATTTAATCTCACCCCTACAAAGCCACTGTTGGTCACTACAGCATAGTTTGCCCTTTATAAAATCAAATCGTATAATGTTTAAGATGCCATTTGTCAGTCAGAATTTTATTCCATAATTATCAAACAGGCATTTTGTTTCCCTCCTTTCCATTCCAGTCCAATTTTGTTTCATTATCCCACCCCTCAACAAATGTTAAATAGATGGGGATTCTTAAATGAAACAACACTGAAATAAACTAAAAGGCAATCAAATTAAGTTCGTAGTGATGTTTGTTGCTACCTTCATGTTTAGTTTCAAACGCCTCCCAACAGCAACAGAGTGAGGTTAAATGAAAAATGCAACTGCTTTAATGTAACAGAAGGCATTTAAATTATTATTGCACATAGTAAAGCATATTGATATTTATTAACATTTTGTGAAATGTCATTGCAGTGTTGGTGTCTCCCAGGGGTTCCTTCATCCATCTTCACTTTTACATCTGTGATGCTTTTCTAATGTGTGTTAATGTTTGAGAGAGACAGAGACATGTGTGCACGCATAGGGAGAGTAGACTCAATGTTTTACACTTACACATGCCAATGAAGGTATCTTTGCAAGGTGTTGCACTTTCAAACACAGGGAAGTGACCAGAATTGTGCAGTGTCTGTCAGCCAGAGAAGAGGAACACCTAATAATAATAGCTTTAATTGATTGGCTGGGATGAATCTTATGACCCCAATCAGCATATTTGAAAATGGAGGTATATAAAGACTGCAGATAGGCAGCTGACAGATCCCACTGTGTCCTATCTCCCATATTATGGGAGGTTGGTGCCCTCAGGCCTAATGAGATCTTTAAGTGGACAATTAAGAAGCGCCATCCCTCTTTACTCCAATTTTACATCCAGCTCGGAGGACTCTTGTAGCACAGTGGACGTGTCCCTACTCTGAGCTAGGAAGCTTGGGTCCATGACCTACTTGCTTCTGAGATGTGCAATGATATCTCTGTACATGATGATTCAATATAGCTACATTGAGCTGGAGAAGACAGAGGAATAGCCAGCAGCCTGACAGCATAGGCTGCTGTTGCTAAGGCAGGGTGTTATCCCCTTTTGGAGGGGCAGCCGAAATACCATCCCTTTATGCCTCCACCAGCTTCTAAAAACAACACCATCACATTCCACACCAACCAGACCAAGGGTCTCCAAAATGCTAGACTGCCCATCACATCTAGAAGACAACTTGTTCCTTCCTAGTGATTGCTTGTAGTGCCAGCAATGGTCATCACTGTATTCTGATGCTCCTGGGATTACAGACCTGATCCACTGGCCCTTCTTGAAACAGGGACCTTTTGCCCTGGGTGGGGCATCAAGTAATTCCTGCTGCCTCCAGCATATTGTGGCTGCAGGGAGGATGGATTTAAAGCCAGCCAGATGTGAACTGATACTTCGATTGGGTTGGGATGGGTGTGTTAGGGAATGTTGCATCGATTTCACCTCATGTGTTTCCAAAATCTTTTTTTTTTGTTCCTTCATTTCTCCCTGCATCCATTTAAAACTTTCATGCACAACTGAAGAAGGATGGGCCAGCGTGGTTCTAGGTGCCAACAGTGGTCAGTGGCCAAGGTACGTGGTCAGTTGCTGTTGCTGAGATTGAATGCAACCTAAAACTTCTCCCTTTAGGAGGTGGAGCGTATTTATCAGCTCTTAACTATGCAACATGATTTCAAGGTACCTAGCCCAGTCAGGAAGAATAGGTGAATTAGAATGTTCATTGGAAACCATAACCCTCTGGAATAAGAGTGAATTTCCATCTTTTGAACTCCAACGAAAACTCTGGGCTGAATTTTACTGAGAAAGGAAATCCGCTTCCCAGAATGTCAGGAGCAAATCCTCCCACCCTCACTTAACTGGATTACCCATTGCCTCTGTCTGAGGTTTGGGACAAGTGCCACAATCAAGGGGTCAGTATTACCTCCTGAAAGCTTCCAGCCCATGTTTGGAGGGGAAACATGTGGTGAGCTGTGTTAGATGGTACAGAGGGGAGCATGTGGTGAGCTATGTTAGATGGGGCGGGGGGAACATGTGGTGAGCTGTGTT
>NC_057737.1:12546209-12554739 GCF_004010195.1 Chiloscyllium plagiosum | reverse complement strand
TGTGTTAGATGGTGCAGGGGGGAGCATGTGGTTTGCTGTGTTAGATGGTGCGGGGGGAAGTGTGGGGAGCTTCCTAATGCCGTGGGCACAATCCCAGGGGCAACAGGGGGATCCCATCAATTGACCACCAACTGGCCACATAGTAACCTCAATTTGCCAACAGGTGGGCAGCATCCACTCCGGTTAAAACGCAGTGGGAGTGAGATGGCTTGGTCCATAGATGCAAGATCAGCATCCTTGGTTTAACATTAATTTTATGCCACCCTCCCCAACTGCCAACCTGACCCAAGGGTCTGTAAGTCAGCCCTGTGCGTTTGCTGTTCGATCCATGGTGAAATTTCCCAAGTTTAAGAGGTTCAGGAAAGGCACATTTCTCCTGATTCTGCATTGCTCCTTGAACACAGTGGCATCTGTCGGACATTGCTACTTAACCACCATTTTTAAGAGGGCAGTTGTGTGCGGTATATTTAAGAACAAGGTCTGGATATCATCTAACAAACAGTGGAGGAACAGTACAAGGAAGATGCAGGCGAGTTAATACAGCTGACACTTAGATAATAAAGTAACAAAATCACTCAGTCCTTTTGGGGGTTCAGGTGTTTGCCTTCACACAAGCGAGAGATCAATCAGCTGTCTGCACCACAACCCCTGCACCAGGGACAAGGGCTTGGAAATCTTACAGGTTAGAAGAAGCCAAAGCAGCACATTGATTACAGTGAGTATTCCCTGAACATCTCATGTGATCAGGCCTGATGAAAGAGCTATAACAAGATACTTAGCAATTAAATAGGCACAAGCGAGGATTGGACAATAGTAAACTTTAAAATTAAAGTGAGAGGGAGCGGCATTGGACTTGTGCTCACTCAGACGCAGAATTTCTATTTCGAATCACTTTACTTTGACAATGAATGCTATTATGCTGCCATTTCCTGATTGGCACAGTGGCTCAGTGGTTAGCACTGCCACCTCAAAGTGCCAGGGTTCAATTCTAGCCTCAGGCAACTGTCTGTATGGAGTTGCTCTGGTTTTTTCCCCCAGTTCAAAGATAGGTGGGTTAGCCATGGGAAATGCGAGTAGTGGGGGTGGGTCTGGGTTGGATGCTCTTCAGAGGGTCAGTGTGGACTTGATGGGCCGAATAGCCTGCTTCCATGCTGTAGGGATTCTGTAACATCATTTGGTATGCACTCATATAATACTGTCAGTACAAACCAAAAGATTATTGAGATTCTAAAACTGTTAGGTGCAAGACATCTCAAGGGATAAACTTGGGAGGTTTTTCAGGTTTCACAAAACTTCAGTCAAAAACAAATCTTTGAAGCATACCATTTCAAACAGACAGCACTCTATTTAAATATTCAATGTATAAGCAGACCATCAGGTACTCATTCAGCAAAGCAGACAATGGCCCATACTGTTACATTCGATACAGTATCATTTCAATGCAGTCTATAAACTAATCTTCCTAAATGATACAGAATTGTCACTGGAGGCTGAACAATAGACAATGAACAACACCTAGACAAAAGAGCAAATACAATGACAGTTACTTCATTGACGTTTGGAGCACGAAGATTCCTTGGTGATAACCTCAGAGATAAACCAAATCACCTTATCATTCAGATACTAGCTGTTGGTAGTTACTGAAGTAACAGGATAACAATATTCATGTTAAATGCATTAGAATCAGACAAAACAACACCACCACCGAGAACCTGGTCCTTCCCTTGCCTTGAACTAGAAAGCTTGTTTTGAAGTCTAAATTCTACAAACTAACGTCCAGTCTTCAGGCGAAACAATTTGTCTTTTTTTCATTTAGGTTCACCCCGATTCCAATCTCTATGATTGCCTCTGATTTGTATCCATCGTGGCACACATCTATTTTGTTCCACCCTGCCTTTCACATCTTCCAATATTGCTCATTTGATTCTTACTGTCATATAAAATAACATTAAAATTTATTTCAGTATTTGGATGAATCAAGAGGGTGAATGCTTGGCTCATGTTCCCATATTCATCAGAGGAAGGCAAGCCTGAGGCAGGCATAACTCAAGAAATATAGTACATCACAGCCTCAGAGACTGCCTGCCTCCTTCCTATAGCAGTGAAGCACTCTAACTTTATTTGTCTCATGTGCCTGCAGAAGTGAATGCATTACTGGGGTTCATTACCATAAACTATCGAATGACATTGATTAATCACTGCACACTCCTCAGTTGCTTTTTAAAGCATGGAATTGTTTAATGCTAGATGCCTCTTTATTCAGGAGTAAAGCTTCCCAGTATAAAATATGGTGACTACAAACTGCTTTTGTCTAATTGGATACAGCAAGTGGCTTCCCTATTCCAATTTCCAAGTGTTATAGCCATATGTGTGGTTCTTCTAAGCTTACTCTATTTCTCCTTATTCTATCCCCTCACTAATCCTCACTGATTCGCTAATACATCTTGTCATTTCCCCATTGGTGTCCTGTACTTATTGGCTCACAACAAGCATGTGACTCAGAGGTTTGTCAATGCTTAGGTTTTAATGGTGTTTAATGACAGCAGTTGACCATACAGTGGATAGGCACTCTTGGCACAAATACATGACTTTGTCACCCTCATCTGGAAGGAGGAGAGCATGCCAGCGATCTCTGCTACCACCTTGAAGAAAGCAGATAAGGCCGGTTGAGATAGCTACAGAGGGGGTGTCTCTGCTGTCTCCCACAGGAAAGGTAGCTGCAAATATTCTCCTCAGTTGTCTCCTCCAAGAGCTGAAGGAGCTCTTACCAGAATCACAGAAAAGTCACAGTGCAGAAGGGAGCCATTTGTCCCGCTCTGCTTATGCTGGCTCATTAAATGCACATTATTACCACATTCTAATCTGCTTTTTACCCATACCCCTGCACATTATTTTTATCCAAATAATTACCCAATGCCCTCTTAAATACCAAAGTTGAAACTACCTCCTTCACACTTCCAGGCAGTGCATTTCACACCCTAACCCTAACAGGATTTTCCTCACTTTATCCTTCCTTCTTTGGCACATCACTTTAATTCAATGACCTCTGTTATGGACTAAAGCAAACCCCCTCAAAATGTATTAAGAACTTAGCCTAAACCCCAACTTTGTATTTTTAAAGGCAAGTTCAAGGCATTCTGTTTCGGATGCAATTGAACTGGTCAAACTAACAGGCAAGAAGCAAGACATACTTTATTCTTATAGTAAAGTTACCTTGGAATAACTTAACTCTGTTGGAAAACTTTACTGAATAATCAATTATTTAACTACTAAACAGCAACTGTTCTAATGTACTAAGATCCCATAAATACACCCTTGGCAAAGGCAAATTCATTAAATTAGATTGTTTTACATACAGTTCTCCAGTCCCAGATGAAAGAACATCAAAAGAAGATTCTGGCAGATAGAGAGAGAGCTCAAGTGTTTGTTGTAGCAAGGAGAGATGTTTAGCAGCTTCCAAACCCCAATAGCTACTGGAAGTTAAACTAAAATCCTGGTTCTGTGGGAGCTTAATCCCATTCCTTCTCACTGCTTTTATTGTTCCAATTTATTAAAAAACCCAAAGCTTCACAAGCTCTTCATTGGCTTTGAACAGACCACTCATCACCTCTATCTCAACCTCTCTTTGTTAAAAAACAAAATACACCTCTTAAGGTCATAATACCTTCACCCCTCCACAAGACCTGCCTGTAGGATTGGAGTCCTTATCAGTGTGTTCTCTCAGGCCATCCTCAGTGTCAAGGCACTAATTACTGTCAATCAGCTGTATAGCATGAGCCACATTGTCTGCATGCCTGACACAAGATTCTCTGAACAAAATCATTACTCAGAGCTCAGGTTACCAGGAGGGTGGAGAAATGCCTCAAGAATATTCCCAAAGTCACCCTACAAAAATGTAATAACCCCACTATCTCAAACCACCCTAGCCAGAGAGGAAATACCTATGAAGGTGCCAATTATCTTCAGCATCTCAGACAAGCCCAAGTGGAGGCCAATGTGAAAAATTGAACATTCTGCCCACCCACTTCTTGAAATACCATCTGGCTGTCTGTGGGATACTGTTGAACTGCTCCATTAACTGAAGATCAGCAACTCCAGAGCGGAGTAAAATCATCCTCAGTCTTGAGGGATTCCCTAAGAAGGATATGGAACAGGACACCAGTAAGTATTCTCCAGCTGTCCTTCAGAATCGTGCCATGGGAGATTTTGCTTCCACCCATGATATCACAGAGGTCCTGGGTTTAACACTGGGCCCCTCTGTCTCAGGAGCACAGGAATGGCAGTCTATATTGACTTGATTCATGGAGCTGAAGCATTCCTACCTTTTTAAAAGAGGAGAGTGGCAAACCAAACTGTTTAAATTTGCCGCTGTATTACTGTTGCCTGTAAGAAAGTTTATTTTGGGAATTAAAGGCATGTTCAGTGCATGATACAGTGGACTGATTAGATATTTTCCTGCCATACTAGAACTCAGTTTGACTGCAGCCACATGTAGCCTTCTTACAGTCAGAGAATCATGCAGCATGGAAACAGACCTTTGGTCCAACCAGTCTATGATGAACATAATCCCAAATTAAACTAATCCATTTTCATCCTGCTCTGGTTCAATCCCTCCAAACCTTTCCTATTCATGTACTCATCCAAATGTCTTTAAAGCATTCAACACCAGGTTATAGTCCAATGTGTTTATTTGAAAGTACTCTAATCTGGTGTCATGTGATTTTTAATTTTGTCCACCCCAGTCCAACACTGGTACCTCCATGTCAACCATTGTAATTGTGCGCACACCCACCCACTTCCTTGGGAAGCTCATTCCACACACAATCCATCCTCTGTCTAAAACATTTCCCTGTCATGTCTTTTTTAAATCTCTCTCCTCTCACCTTAAAAATGTGCCCTCTGGTCTTGAAATCCCCCGTCCTAGGAAAAAGGCAATTACTATTCACCCTATTATATCCAATAACAATCAAACTTGACATTTAGTGTTTTGAAATCCCTACCTTACAAAGCTAGAAATAGTCACCTCCTGAGGCAGGAACACTACCGCTGCACCACAATAGCCTCATGGACAACATGTAGAAAGAGCACATTAAGTTTTTTCCACTCTCTTTTGAAGAGCTGACCATGGTCCTGAATACTTTCTGTAATTTGATTCAGGCATTTTCCGAATCTAGTTGCAGTGTCACACGATATCTGTGGTTATTTACAGGAAGCACCTTATATTGTCAGGGACATGATATAACTTATGTGTGCTCATCAAAGCAGGGATCCAATTACTAATCCTTAGTGTAAGGAATGTGGTGCAGAGTTGATCCGGTCTATTACCCAAGAACATATCAAATGAATAATTCTGCATTCCTTCGCCTCCAGAGTTGTCATTAATTGTTATAATTGGCTGTGATTAATTGTGGAGAATGAGGGTTCTGTAGTGAGAACTCCAACAAAGAAACCAAAATGAAAGAGCTACAGAGAGGGACAACAGGTGAGAAAATTGAATGCACAGTCACCACTGTAAAATTTAGGTTGAGCACTGCAAGAGAATTTCGTGTTTAAAAAGTGGGGGGAAGAAAAACAACAATTATTTGAAATCTGAGATAAAAACAGAAAATGCTGAAAGTGCACCCATACTGTAATAGGAAAGCAAGCTGGCTTTGTAATCTCCCTGCACATTCTGCCCGGAGATGTTTCCGTAAAGCATCAGACAAGTGTGATCCATGTGTGGATTCAAATCATCTTTTCTCCATGTAGTTGGTGGCAGGGAAGCCAAGCACTTTCAATAGTTTCTGACTTAATTTCCCTTCTCCAACCTTCTGCAGTTTTTTTTTAAGAAAGACAAATCTCGGAATAGTCAAGGTACGGGATAATAATTGCCGCTCGGGGTCAGTTAACTGGTCTTTATGGGTACTCATGAATCCACTCTGTATTCCCAGTCATTTCTAAAAGCGCTGTTAAAACTAAGACGTAGTAGTGATGGGATATTGCTCCATCATCAAAATGCTGCAAAATGTGTTAAACTACCCATTTCGCCAAACGATTAGCCACCACTATTAACCAGAGGATTAATGCCACTTCCATGTGGACATTTGTTCTCCATGCTCAGCACAACCTTTAATGCAGTAATTATTCCTGCACAACAGTCAATATGCTTCACAGTTGCTAATCCACCTCTCAGTCCGCACTAAGTTCTTTGTGCAGTTATAAAGAGAAAGCAAAGCTTTGTGCTTTTTCCAACTTCAATACCAGGTGCTTCTGAATTACCTTGTTCTGCATGGGTCACCAAGCACAATAAATGAATGGTAGCACACTTGTAGAATTTTGATTTTGTTGGAGCCTTCTACACGTTGTATTGTGCAGTCACCGTCGGAGCCTGATCATGTGAGACCGCTTCCAAAGCTCTCACCTTCCTCACCCAAGACATCGATAATGAAATCAATGTTTCTTAGAAGCATGCAGCTTTGCGCTGAATTATCTTTCATGATCGAACACCTTTCCAGGATTCACTGTATTGTCCTGTGTTGTTGGCTCAATTAATGATTTTGACTCTTGATTATCAGGGGCGGAAGCATAACTGTTCTTCAAACACATTACAAACTGTTACAGGAAAATGTCCAATGGTCTCATTAGGACCTCAGTCACTGATTCCCAAACAATCCTAACTCACATTTTCATTTACAAAGACTTTATTCAAAAACAAACAAAACCCTTAATTACAACATTGAACCAATGGTTTTATCTGCTCCCTTCAACAGCAGAGTGAGGCTGATAGCAGCGAGTGTCAGGTCTGGGGTTGCAGTTATTAAGCCGTCAATTTTATTTTCATTTGTAAGACATTTTTATCTAACTTATCCGAGAGCATCAGCTGCTAGAGCAGGGAGCACAATACATGACATTTAGTGCGGATACAAGCAGGAGGAGCAAGAATGTGTGTCTGAAATACCACAACAGCTGCAGAAACAACGCAGCGTATTTGTGTGAAAACAATTTCCGTGGGTAGAGGTGCCCTTTTCCTTGTGATATTTAACTCTGTCATACCTGGGATCATGTACAAACATCAGCGCGAGAGCAGGCCACTCTGCCCTTCCAGCCTGCACAGCCATTCAGGACAGATCTTACTTTAACCTCAACTCTACATTCCTGCAAGCCCCCAATAACCTTTCGTCCTTTTCATAATCAAGCATCTATCTCTGCCTTAAAAAAAATCAAGGATTCTGCACGCATTGCCTTCAGAGAAAGGGAATTCCAAATACTGACAATCATCTGGGAGAAAATGTTTTTCCACATCTCTGTCTTAAATGGGCAAACCCTTATTTTTAAACTCTGATCCCTAGTTCTAGATTCTCTCACAAGAGGAAACATCCTTTCCACACCCACCCCGTCAAAGTCCCCTTCAGGATTTGCACTTAAGTCATCTTTGACTATTCTAAACACCAAGGGACACATGCCTAGCCTGTCTAGCCATTCCTAATAAGTTGATCTGACCCCAGGTACTGGTAAATGTTTTCCAAACTGCTTGCAATGCATTAACGTCTTTCCATCAGTACAGAGACCTGTACTGTACACAATACTCCAGATACAGTCTCACTAATGTTCTGTATAGATGAAGCAAGACATCCTTACCCTTGCATTCAATTCACCTCACAATAAATCATACATTCCATTAGCTTTCCTGATTACTTGCTGTATTAATATACTTGCCATGATTCATGCTCTAATCCATAAGACCATAAGATATATAAGTAGAATTAGGCCATTCAGTCTATCAGGTGTGTTCCAGCATTCCATCATGGCTGATATGTTTCTCGACCCCATTCCAAATGCAGTCTGACGACTGCCTTATACAGTTTCAGCAATACTATCTGTTTTCACATCTCGCCCTTTTGAGGTGAATGTTGACATTGCATTTGCCTTCCTAACTGCCAATGTTAATGTGGATGTTAATGTTAGGAGTCCTAGCTCGGAATTCTCTTAAATCCCTCTATGCTTCAGGTTTCCTTTGCCCATTTATTCTTCCTCCCAAAGTGCGTAACCTCACACTTTCCCACATTGGATTCCATCTGTCTCTTCTTTGCCCACTCTTGTAGCCTGTCCCAGTCCCTCTGCAGACTCCCACCTTGCCAACACTACCTGGCCCTCCACCCTATCTTTCAATCATTTGTAAACTTAAAGGAGGGGGGGTGGCGTTGCTAATTAGAAATGGTATAACAGCTGCAGAAAGGCAGTTCGAGGGGGTAGTATGGGCTGAAGTCAGAAATAGGAAAGGTGGAGTCACCTTGTTGGGTGTTTACTATAGGCCCCCCAATAGCAGCAGAGATGTGGAGAAACAGATTGGGAAACAGATTTTGGAAAGGTGCAGAAGCCACAGGGTAGTAGTCATGGGCGATTTCAACTTCCCAAATATTGATTGGAAACTGTTTAGATCAAGTAGATTGGACAGGATGGTGTTTGTGCAGTGTGTCCAGGAAGCTTTTCTAACACAGTATGTAGATTGTCCGACCAGAGGGGAGGCTATATTGGATTTGGTACTCGGTAA
>NC_057737.1:12498334-12544438 GCF_004010195.1 Chiloscyllium plagiosum | reverse complement strand
CAATAAGCTTCTATCTGCAATTTGAGAGGGAGAGGGTACAGTCGGAAGTGACAGCATTTCTGTTGAATAAAGGGAATTATGGAGCTATGAGGGAGGAGCTGGCCAAAGTTCAATTGTGCAATACCTTAGCAGGGATGACCGTGGAGGAACAATGGCGGATATTTCTGTGTATAATGCAGAAGTTGCAGGATCAGTTCATTCCTAAAAGGAAGAAAGATCCCAGGAGGAGGCATGGGCGGCCGTGGCTGACGAGGGAAGTTAAGAAACATATAAAGTTAAAAGAGAAAAGGGAGAACATAGCAAAGATAATTAGGAAAACTGAGGACTGGGAAGCTTTTAAAGAGCAACAGAGGATTACTAAGAAGGAAATACGCAGAGGAAAAATGAGATATGAAGGTTAACTGGCCAATAATGAGTGGTGGGGGCATGGAATGCGCTGCCTGTGGTAGTGGTAGAGTCAGAATCTTTGGTGACCTTTAAGCGGCAATTGGATAGGTACATGGATGGGTGCTTAAGCTAGGACAAATGTTCGGCACAATATCGTGGGCCGAAGGGCCTGTTCTGTGCTGTATTGTTCTATGTTCTATGTTCTAAACTTAGCAGCAATGTCATCAGTCCTTTAAGCCAGATCGTTAATGTATAACATCAATAGTCCCAACACTGCACCCTGCAGAACTCCACTAGCCATTGGCTGCCATCCTGAACAAGACCCTGATGTCTCTGCTCTCTGCTTCTGCCTGTCAGCCAACCCTTTTATCAATGTTGGTACCTTGTCCCTAATGCTATGGGCTCTCTCTGCATCTCAGATTTCAGCAACTGTTTCTCACCATTTAAATAATATGTTCCTTTTCCAGTCCTTCTGCCAAAATGGACAATTTCATAATTTCCCATATTATTCTCCACTCACTTAACCACCCTATATTCTATTGAAGTTCCCTTACGTCCTCTTCACAACTCACTTCTGACTATTTATCATACATTTCATCTATTCATCCAAATCATTTATATAAATTATGAAGTGCCCTGGTGGCACATAAGTCATGATATCCTGCCAATTTGGAAAAGACTGATGTATTCCTACTATTTGTATTAGCGAACCAATCTTCTATCCTTGCCAATATGTTACCACAACCCTGTGAGCCTTTATTTTCCGCAGTAAGAACATAGAACATTACAGAGAGGTACAGGCCCTTCGGCCGTCAATGTTACATCGAGGTAAGCTTCGATGTGGCACCTCATTGATGCTTTCTGGAAGTCTAAGTACAATACATCCACTGACTTCCCTTTACATGTAAGTAATATCTTCAAAGAGCTCCAATAAATTAGACTTCCCTTTGACAAAACCATACTGGTTTCTGCCTAATTTCCTTGAATTATCCATTGCCTTCTTATAGTATATTCCTATGACAGACGTTAAACTAACCAGCTTGTTGCTTCCTGCTTTCTGTCTGCCTCCCCTTTTGAATAAAGCAGTTACATCAGCTATTTTTCATTTTGTTTTTTTTTCTCAGAGTGAGCAGAACCTCTGACACTCCTGTTTAATTTTTTTTCACAAAATGGAGAGTCCTTCACCACTGATCCAGCTCCCTCAGAGCCAGCTCTCAGAATGAACAGAGCCCCTGGTGCTTGTGTTTGTTTGTTTATTTATTCTTTCCTCCACACCACTGCCTAACAGGGATGATGCTGATTTTTTCCCCAGCACCTATGTCGCGTGTGTGTGCAGGTGTAGGACACAGTGAAGAACAACGAGTGCGTAAATCTTTATTTAAATTCCACCACCAGGAAGAAACACCAGAGGGGTCAGTGACAAGCAGTGCCCTTCTCAACAAAAGGCTATGCTGTGTGATCAAAACAAAGTGAAGGGGTTGGCAGGGATTAAATCAAAACAGGAACCTTGCTTGAATCCAATGGGCTTTGAAAAATTAGAACCAATGCATCAACTATCTCACTAGTTACTTCTTTTAAGACTGTGGGATGAAATCCGTTAGGACCTGGGAAATGTCAACTTAAAATGCAAATAATTTACTGTATACTATGTCACTAGTAATTATAATTTTCGAGTTCCTCCACCCCTTTCAATTTTCAGTGTACAGCAATTTCCAGGATATTACTTGTATTCCACCTAGTGAAGACTGACACCAAGTATCTGTTCATCTTCATCCTCCATAATTAATTCTTCAGTCTCATTTTCGATAGGAACAACACTTAATTTATTAAATAAAGAACAAAAGAACTGTGGGTATTGGAAATCAGAAACAAAAACAGAAACTGCTGGAAAAGCTTAGCAAGTCTATCAGAACCTGTAGAGAGAAATCAGAGTTAACATTTCGGGTCCCATGACCCTTCTTCAGAACTGCTCCAGTTCTGAGCAAGGGTCACTCAACCTGAAACACTAACTCTGATTTCTCTCCACAGATGTTGCTAGACCTGCTGAGTTTTTACAGCAATTTCTGTTTTTGTTACTTATTTTATTAACTCTTTTTCTCTTTAAATATTTGAAGAAACATTTCCTGGCTGTTTTTATACTTTTGGCTAGTGTTCTCTTGTACTGTAATTTTGCGCTCCTTATTGACCTTTTAGTAATTCTTTGCTGATTGGCTTGCATTCTGTCCTGATCTTCTGACCTGTCACCTATCTTTGCACAATTACATGTCTTTTCTTCGAGTTTGAGACTATCTTTGACTTTTTCAGTCAACCATAGAATTATACTTTTGTATTTTGATCATTTGTTGGAATTTGTTCTGAGTTTTCTGGAATATCTCCTTTATCGTTTACTACCTGCATCAATGTTGACCTATCCCTCAAACCGTACTGTCAATTCAATGAATTGTTATTCAAGACTATGTTAGTCCATTTGATTTTTTCAGTCTATACATAGATTAAAACCCTCTACTATGATCATTGTATCCTTCTGATAAGCTCCTATTATTGCCTCCTTGTTACCCTGTTCTACCCTGTACAAAACTCCAACACATGCACAACCTTTTGTCATTATCATTCCTCATCTCTACCCAGAATGCTTCTATATCCTGGTTTCCTGAATTAGATCATCCCTCTCTGTTGTACTGATATCATCTTTAATTAACAGAGCCTGTCTTCCACCCTTGCCTAGCTTCCTGTCCTTCCTAAATATTGAATGTAAGTTGGCTACTGTTGATGTTAGAGCAAGAGAAGGAGAGATGTTTGGAGAAGCACAGTGGACCAGAGTGAAATGAAATGACATTAAAATTGGAGATTGTTTAAGGCATTAGAACCAAAAACAAACTCTCCAACTAGAGGCAGAGACTATGTTCAGCAAGCCATGAAAAAGGAAAGGGACAACAAATGTTTTAAAAGGTGCAACAATGATAAAATTCGAGAGCTGAAGGGTACAATTCCATTGGAGGCATTTTAAATTAGTATCAGCAATCCGTTTGAATTACTGGATAATGTAAAACAATATCTGACATGCAATTGTGATAAAAAGATAGAGCTCTGAGGTGAAGAGGGTTCAGAAAAGATTTACCAGCAATTTGCCTGGAATGGAATGTTTGAGTTATAAGGAGAATCTGTATAGGCTGGGACATTTTTCACTGGAGCGTCAGAGACTGAGGGGTGATCTTATAGAGGTTTATAAAATCATGAGGGGTGTAGATGAGGTGAATGGCAGGTGTCTTTCCCTACTGTGTGGACATTTCAAGACTAGTGGGGCATATTTTTAAGGTGAGAGGAGAAAGATTTAAAAAAGACATGATGGGCAATTTTTTTTTCCCCAGAGAATGGTTTGTATGTGGAATGAACTTCCACAGGAAGTAGTGGATGTGGGTACAGTTATTATGTTTAAAAGGCATTTAGGTAAAAACATGAATAAGAAATGCTGGGAGGGATATGGGCCAAGTGAAGGCAGGTGGGACTAGTTTAGTTTGGGATTATGGTCAGCAAGGACTGGTTAGACTGAATGGTCTGTTTCCGTGCTGTATAACTCTATGATGCTGAACCTGACTGAGGAATTGAAACTGTTTCATCAAAACAGATAGCACAGACCTACGGTTCAGGCATACTAATGTGAATAAGGAAAATATATAATGTAAGCACACATTCATCTGTTCTGAAAAGTCTGAGGAACATGTATTACCTGCATTGTGACTGACCACTCTGATTTCTTTATATTATACTTAAGTACTGATTCTGTAGCAGAGTATCTACCTTCAATAGTGTATCATAAGTAATGGACTTGTGATATGTATCGTTTGAAAAGTAATGTTTAAATGTGTAAATGAAGACCACTTTGCCAAATAAAGCCTCAGTCATAATATGTAGTGATGCATATTAGGCAGCCAGTAATCGAAAGCACCCATCAATCTTCTCATATTTTTACATAAATGATCTGATGCTTGGCCAAGCCGCTAACACTTTGCATTGTAAAGTCGAGAAATGTATTGGCAATTCAAATCCCTGAAGTGACGTTATTCTGATGAAAATGTGAAAATGGTTATTAATAACGCTGTTACATTATGTTCTTGTTACTGGCAACATTTCTAAAGAAGGAACGTGGTGTGATGAGGGAAAATTCACATCTGAAATGCTCCCAGAGCTTACTTTATGATGCAAGGTTAACCTCAACCAGTTAACACTTTCCTTACCTCAGTGGCCCAAGTTTGATGTGATTTGATCTGATACCTGGGGGTCAATTCTTAATAAATAGCCATCACTGCTAACCCAAATGTATTCTGCTGTCATGACCTGCCGTGATAGTTTTTTTTACCTTCAGCAGGATATTGTTCCTGATAACATAAGTATTACCCTCGCTCCAATAAGATTAGAATGAGACACTGGTAACGTTGTACTGAAGGATTCAACACAAGTTTTCTACAACTCCAAGTATCTACATATGTTACAATCAGAGGCACTTGTGTATTTGGGCTCAAGCTAAGCGATTTAATGTAAACTGTAAGCACTTGCCTCAGCATATCATGCTGCAAGAGGATTCAGTAAGATGGACACGGAGACTTTTCTACTGCTAGGTCATATGCCATGTTACAGTGATTACATTATGAGCATATCTCTTAAAGCTATATTAAACTAAAAGTGAGACATTAAATAGCAAGGTTTATAGGAGAGAAGCTCCATCCCAACTCTCTTCCCCAATGAACATACTATCTTATGCTATCACTCTGGCATGATAATTCAAGATCTGATCAATTGCCAAAGAGTCCTGGTGCTGGATGTTTCCAGACCTTAGGAATAAACTACTAGGTGGGAAGACGGGCAAGGTGGTAAAGGGAGGGAACAGTTGGCATACCTTTTGGCTTCCAGCTGCCATGCCACTGTGCCAATGGCAAGAATGCCTGCCCACCTGCAGCCCAGTTGAGCCAGGCTCGAATCTGTCCAAAAACACTACATTGGACAAACAGGCAGAAAACTAGCCACCAGGATATATGAACATCAGCTAGCCACAAAATGACATGACCCTCTCTCACTAGTATCCTTACATACAGATAAGGAAGGACACCACTTTGACTGGGACAACACATTCATCCTTTAACAAGCCAAACAGAGACATACACAAGAATTCCTAGAAGCATGGCATTCCAACTGGAACTCAATCAACAAACACATTGTCTTGGATCCCATTTACCAGCCCCTGAGAAAAAGAACAAGAAATGACATCACCATAGGAAATGATGTAACCACTGGAAATGACATCACTAACCCAAGGAAACCCAAACATATAAATAAAAAGCAGGAAACACCAGCAGTGCTTTGTCCAGAGGCTCACTGATGATGTTACCTAGTATGGTGACAAAACGCCTGAAAATGAACCTTCCAGCTCAGCGAGCAAACCGACATCCAGGACCTCAACCTGAGCTACAAATCTTCTCAAAATGTGAATGTACGTTTTGTTCAACTGAAACTATTCCTAGGAGAAAGTGATGGCTGCAGATGCTAGAGATCAGAGTTGAAAAGTGTGGTGCTGGAAAAGCAGAGCAGGTCTCGCAGCATCCGAGGAGTAGGAGAGTCAATGTTTTAGGCATAAGCCCTTCATCAGGAGTGAAACTATTCCTAGACTCATCAAAAAAACTAGAAATTACAATGGGATACAATGGAGATCTTGGTCTACCATCTCCAGTTTGTATACTTCAAGTGAAGACTTCTGTTCTGAAAGTAGAGACGAGCTGAATTTCATAAAATCTAGCAACAAAAACAGAAGTCGCAGGAAAAACTCAGCAGGTCTGGCAGCATCTGTGAATAAAAATCAGAGTTAACATTTTCAGGTCCAGCCACCAGACCCAAAACGTTAACTCTGATTTCACTGCACAGATGTTGTCAAACCTGCTGAGCTCTTCCTGCAACTTTTGTTTTTGTTTCTGACTTGCAACATTCGTAGTTCTTTCGGTCTTCATAAAATCTAGCAATTGCTTTGGGCAGAACTTGGCAATGTGCCTAAGTCTAAAAGATAGATGCACGAGATAAGTTAGTTAGTCATCAACCAACATGACTGCTGGGAAAATGGACAGAATTAATTTGTTTTTATTGAGTTGTATCTAGAGCTGAAAAATGTGTTGTTGGAAAAGCGCAGCAGGTCAGGCAGCATCCAAGGAGCAGGAGAATCGACGTTTCGGGCATAAGCCCTTAAACATCGATTCTCCTGCTCCTTGGATGCTGCCTGACCTGCTGCGCTTTTCCAGCAACACATTTTTCAGCTCTGATCTCCAGCATCTGCAGTCCTCATTTTCTCCTAGTTGAGTTGTATCTACCCAAGTATTGCAATGATCTAATGAGGTCTGAGTAATGCTTTCTCAAAAATATATGTATTCTGAGCTAGACATTAAAATCACTGCTGTGGTCATTTAGAAGCAAATTTCTGGTATGATTATGTAGTGTGCGGAATTGGGGAAAGAAAAATATACGTCAGCTGATATGATATTAGGTCTGAGATTCTTTCAGAAGAGTATATGACAGGGATTACACTTTTACGTTGTATTAAAGGTGAATTAAATGGGTCACCCTGCATGCAACCTGAAGCAAGTCACTATCAGGAGAATGTGGGTTATTGTGGTAGACGTATAACCCTAAAGTGAGAGGAATTTCTGGTCCCTGTTGGGTGCACACACAACAAAATCAGTTCAAAGCCATCACACATTCAATAAGTGGTTGAGCAGAAATAAATGTAAATGAGTCCTGGCCCTCCATGTGCTGATGTATTCCATCACTCATCATTTGTAACCAAGACTGGTGACCCTTCTTTAACCTTCCATCACATTTTATGAATTTTGTTTTAAAACCAAATGGTTACTCACACGGTTCACAAAACTCTGTGCAACTGAATAATTTGTAAGTGTCTTTAATTCAGGCTTGTTCTCCAACACTGTCTTGTCTCAGGCATATTTACCACTGCACTGTGTTGTTAACTTAAGAAGAAAATGGAATTCTGCAAGCAATATTCACATGATACCAATATTAATGTGATTCGCTATATCTCAGCACAAATTCCTCACAGGTTTAGAGATGGTCACCTCACCATCATAATCAGGTTACCCATATGCCTCAACATCTCTCCCTGACCACTTTACAGCTCCTGTGACTGTTCACCTATGGCTATTTTTCGGTCAGGGAGGTAATAGCCTAGTGGTATTATCACTGGACTATTAATCCAGAGACCCCAATAATGTCCTGGGGATTGTGTTTGAATCTCAGCATGACAGATAGTGGAATTTGAAGTTTTTAAAAAATTACATCTGATGACAACCATGAACCCATTGTCATTGTGGGAAAAAACCCATCTGGTTCACTAATGTCCTTTTAGGGAAGGAAATCTACCATCCTTACCTGGTCTGGCCTACATGTGACTCCAAACCCATAGCAATGTGGTTGACTCTGAACTATCCTCTGTTCAATTAGGGATCGGCACTGAATGTTGGCCCAGCCAGTGACATCCTCATCCTATGAATAAATAAAACAAAAGTTCTTGCTGAACTCAATCTCTCAACCTCAGCTACTTTCTGACGGTATTGACCTTCCCCCATACTCTACATATGCATTGTCATTTGTATCTAACTTCAATGAATACATCAGCTATAGCGATATAACATTAACATATAGGAGAAGAAGGAGGTCTTTACATTTATAGAGGAATTTTCAATTCTCAGAATTACTTTTGATGTGGAGTCTCCGTTATTTGGGGAAACACAATTGGCATTGTGTACACTGTGAGGTAGGAATTCCAACAAAACCCTGGACAAGTGTGCCCTAATAGGTCACTAATTTAGTTAACCTTTAGCTAAACATTGTGGGGTCTGCATAACTTTGAATTTGTAAACATTTACAATCACACTGAATTTTGTCTGGGTGCTTTTCATTGTAAGGAAGCAATGGGTGATGTGCGAAATACGTAAGGGAGAAGGAAGAAGGGAGGTTGGGAAAACAATCACCAACAATCTGCCCTGGGTCACTCACGTTGATGCGATGGTCAAGACTACACAACGCCTCTTCTTCCTCAGGAGGCTAAGGAAATTCAGCATGTCCATGAGGACCCTCACCAACTTTTATAGATGCATCATAGAAAGCATTCTATCTGGATGCACCATGGCTTGGAATGCCAAACAGCTCTGACCAGGACCATAAGAAAGTAGAGAGAGTTGTGAACACAGCCCAGACCCATCATGCAATCAAGCCTTCCAACCATTGACTCCATCTACACTTCTTGTTGCTGTGGAAAGACAGCCAACATCAAAGACCGCTCCACTCCTTCCAATCTCTTTCAACCACTTCCACACATACCGACAGATTTGAGAACGGCTTCTTGCCCGCTGTCATTAGACCTCTGAGTGGACCTCTCAAATTTCAATTCTAATGTCGATCTTGCTTCTTTGCAGCCTAAACTTTGTATTCCTCACTCTGCTCGATCTTTGAGTCTTTATGATCTGCTGTACTGCACGCAAAACAAAACTTTTCACTGTACTGAGATACGTGTGTCAATAATAAACCAAATCAACTCAAATAGGAGCAGGAGTAGGCCATTCAGTCTTTCAGGTCTGTTCTGCCATACAACTGGATCTTGCTGATTTTCTACCTCAGAACATAGAATATAGAACATAGAATGTTACAGCGCAGTACAGGCCCTTCAGACCTCGATGTTGCACTGACCTGTGAAAATAGTCTGATGCCCATCTAACCTACACCATTCCATTATTATCCATATGTACGTCCAATGCCCATTTAAATGCTCTTGATATCGGTGAATCTATTACTGTTGCAGGCAGGACATTCCACACCCCTGCTACTCACTGAGTAAAGAAACTACCCCGATATCTGTCCTCAATCAATCACCCCTCAATTTAAAGCTATGTCCCCTCGTGTTAGCCTTCACCATCTGAAGAAAAAGGCTCTCACTGTCCACCCTATCTAACCCTCTGATTATCTTATAGGCCTCGATTAAGTCACCTCTCAACCTTCTTCTCTCTCACGAAAACAGCCTCAGTTCCCTCAGCCTTTCCTCGAAAGATGTCCTTCCATACCAGGCAACATCCTAGTAAATCTCCCCTGAACCCTTTCCAAAGCTTCCACAACCTTCCTATAATGCGGTGACCAGAACTGCACGCAATATTCCAGATGTAGCCTTACCAGTGTCTTGTACAGCTGAAGCATGACCTCATGGCTCCAAAACTCAATCCCTCTATCATTAAACACCAGCACACTATATGCCTTCTTAACAACCCTATCAACCTGGATGGCAACTTTAAGGGATTTATGCACCAGGACACCAAGATCTCTCTGTTCATCTACACTAGCCCAGTACTCTGCATTCCTGTTACTTCTTCCAAAGTGAACTACTTCACACTTTTCAGCATTAAACTGCATTTGCCACTTCTCAGCCCAGCACTTGCATCTTATCTATGTCTCTTTGTAACCCACAACATCCTTCGGCACTATCCACAACTCTGCCTACCTTAGTGTCATCGCAAATTTACTAACGCATCCTTCTACGCCCACAGCCAGATCATTTACAAAAATGACAAACAGCAGTGGCCTCAAAACAGATCTTTGCAGCACACCACTGGTAAATGAGCTCCAGGATGAACATTTCCCATCTGTCTTCTTTCAGCTAGCCAATTTCTGATCCAAACTGAGAAATCACCTTCAATCCTGAAACTCCTTATTTTGTGCAATAGCCTATCGTGTGGAACTTTATCAAATGCCTTACTGAAGTCCATGTACACCACATCAACTGCTTTACCTTCATCCACTGTTTGGTCACCTTCTCAAAGAACTTAGTAAGGTTAGTAAGACACGACCTACCCTTCACAAAACCGTGTTGACTATCTCTAATCAAGTTATTCCTTTCCAGATGATTATAAATTTTATCTCTTATAACCTTTTTCATCACCTTACCTACAACCGAAGTAAGGCTCACTGGCCTATAATTACCTGAGTTGTCCCGACTCCCCTTCTTAAACAAGGGAACAACATTTGCTATTCTCCAGTCTTCTGGCACTACTCCTATCGACAAAGATGACATAAAGATCGAACTCAAAGGCTCTGCAATCTCCTCCCTGGCTTCCCAGAGAATCTGACGATAAATCCCATCCAGCCCTGATGTCGTATCTATTTTCAGATTTTCCAAAATTGCTAAAACCTCCTCTTTGTTAACCTCAATCCCATCTAATCTTGTAACCTCTATCTCCGTAATCTCACTAACATTGCCCTTTTCCAATGTGAAAACTGATGAAAAGTATTCATTAAGCACTTCCCCTATGTCCTCAGATTCCAAACGCAGCTTCCCACTACTATCTATGATTGGCCCTAATCTTAGGCAAAAGTCATGAAGGGCTTTTGCCTGAAACGTCGATTTTCCTGCTCCTCGGATGCTGCCTGACCTGCTGTGCTTTTCCAGCACCACTCTAATCAGGGCCCTAATCTTACTCTAGTCATTCTTTTATTCCTGATATACCTATAGAAGGCCTTAGGGTTTTCCTTGATCTTATCTGCCAACAATTTCTCATGTCCTCTCCTGGCTCTTCTTATCCCTCTCTTTAGATCTTTTCTGGCTAACCTCAAGCACCCCAACTTAGCCTTCATGCCTCATCCTCACGTAAGCCTTCTTCTTCCTCTTCTTCTTTAGTAAACCATGGTTCCCCCTCTCGACAACTACCTCCCTGCTTGATAGCTATATACAGTACTTATCAAGGACCGGCAGTAGATGTTCCTTGAATAAGTTCCACATTTCAAGTGTGTCCATCTGCTGCAGTTTCCTTCCCCATCCTATGCATCCTAAATCTTGCCTAATCGCACCATAATTGCCTTGCCCTCAGTTACACCTCTTTCCCTACAGTATATAACTATCCCTGCCCATTGTTGTTATAAACATAGCTGAATTATGATCACTATTGCCAAAGTGCTCACATACCTCCAAATATAACACCTGGCCAGGTTCATTTACCAGTACCAAATCCAATATGGCATTTTCCTCAATGCCATAACTCAGTGCCATTTTCCTTTTACCATCTTCATTTCCAATGATATATTTAATATCTAGAAATCTCTCGATTTCCAATCATCCTACTGAAATCTCACTACGACATTTTAATGACCCAAACACTGTAAAGAATTTGATGTTAAAGTTAATTTTGGAGACTCTTGGAATATTATATTACAATAGAAAGCAATGATTAATATTTTGTGCTAATAGTCATAGAGTCATAGAGCTATACAGCGCAGAAACAGACCCTTTGGTCCAACTCATCCATGCTGACCAGATATCCTAAATATATCTAGTCCTATTTGCCAGCATTTGTCCCATATACCTCTAACCTTTCCTATTCATATGCCCATCCAGATGCCTTTTAAATGTTGTCATTGTACCACCCTCTACCACTTGCTCTAGCAGCTCATTCCATACACACACCACCCTCTGCGTGAAAAAGTTGCCCTTAGGTCCCTTTTAAATCTTTCCCCTCTCACCTTAAATCTATGCCCTCTAATTTTGGACTCCCCCACCATAGGGAAGATACCTTGTCTATTCACCCTATCCATGCCCCTTCTGGTTTTATAAATTTCTATATGATCACCTCTCAGCTTCCAAGGCTCCAGGGAAAACAGCCCCAGCCTATTCAGCCTCTCCCTACAGCTCAAACCCTCCAACCCTGTCAACGTCCTTGCAAATCTTTTCTGAACCCTTTCAAGTTTCACAACATTCTTCCTATAGGAGAGAGACTAGAATTGAATGCAGTATTCTAAAATTGGCCTAACCAACGTCCTGTACAGCCGCAACATGACTTCCCAACTCCTATACTCAATGCACTGACCAATAAAGAAAAGCATACCAAATGCATTCTTCACTATCCTATCTACCTGTGACTCCACTTTCAATGAACTATGAACCTGCACTCCAAGGTCTCTTTGTTCAGCAACACTCCCCAGGACCTTACCATTAAGTGTATAAATCCTGCCCTGATTTGCTTTTCCAAAATGCAGCACCTCACATAGTCAGTAAAGGACAGGCTGTTACTGATTCATACTTCTCGCTAAAAAGGTTGGATGTTACACTGTTAACAAAGTGTTGCACAGGATATGCAGCTATTCATAATATTTTGAACACCATAATTTTTGGAAGAGTAAAAATGGTTAGTTCTTGACTCAAAGAAAGGGCTCGGAACACATGCTCAATGAGAAGGCACTGAAGAATCTAGATGGACAAAGAATGTTTACACTTCAAATGCAGAGTTGCTGAAAGGGAGAGATTGTTAGAATCTAAAACCATAAAGAAATTCATTAGAAGTATCTCTTTTTAAAGTAGAGGGTCTTGCTTTTGTAAAAAGAAGCTTTGAGTGCAAAACATTGCTGTGTGTAGTTCCTGGTAGTCTTGCAAACCAGTGTTAAAGCCAAAGAGAGCATAGATTGACCAGGATGATAACAGAGATGAAAATCTATAGATTGGAGATCCCAAGACTACAGGTGCATGGCTAAGGGGAAAGTTAATAAAATATTTTTTTAACTTTTGAAAAACTTTGATAAATCAAATATGGAAAATGCTTTTCATCTGTTGTGGGTAATCAGAGGTCATTAGTTTGAATTGACTACCAATCTAGTGAGGAGAGAGGTCAGGGGAATTTCTATACATAGGGCTGAGCGGACAATGAAATATTTTACAGCGAATGGATGCAGCACAGGGCATTGTATCTTTGAAGGGATAACTGAAGAAAGTTGCAAAGCTCTGGGGAAGCAGTATGATTAGTCTCGAATTGCATAGCAACGAGGTCGTTTAAACATGATGAACCAAATGCTCTATGTTTGTACAGTTGTATAATTCAATGGTTGCATTGTGACAATGACATCAATAGCAGAGACATTACAAAAAGTGTGCATTTAAATAGCACATTTCACAACCTCAGGACATCCCAATGTACTTTATAGACACTGTTGTAGGAAACACAGCAGCCAATTTGTACATGGTATGCTACCACACATATCAATATGACAATGGTTCCACAATCTGTTTTTGTAAGTGATGTTAATTGGGGGATATATATTGACCAGGTCACTGGGAGTATCCCTCCTGGTCTTTCATTTTGAAATGAGATTTCTTTATGCCTGCCTGAGAAAGTTGGGTTAAAGTCTTATCTGAAAGATGACACCACCAAAAGTACAACACATCCTCAGAGCTGCATTGAGCATCGTCTCGACGCTTGTACACAAGACACACTTCATGAGATCCTTAAGGAGGTCTTGAACCCACAGGCTTTTCATTCAGAGCTGAGAGAGCGACCTACTGACCACCAACTGACATAAAGCAAGATTAATCCCATTATCCTAAAGTAGTGTGTTCAAGGAGGAGATATATTTATTGGAATCCAAAAATACCGCATCATAGATTTACCAAATAAAGCACAGGGGAAGTATTGCAATACTATTCAGTTCTTGAAGAGAAACTACACAGGCCAAATGTAATTTGTTTTCATTACAAAAATTGAAAACAGGCTTAATGATTTGTTATATTCAGCCATTTATAACCTGCTTCAGTAAGGTGCAATACTTCATCAGTGTTGCATTGCATTAAGGCCTAAATAGAAAATGTAAATAAAACCTTTCACTTTTAATATGCTTTATTAAACGAAACCATTAGGAATACAAATGTACTTTGAGAGTAGGTATTGATTTTTTTTAAACAACATAACTATTTTTTCTAAAAAGGAGAATATTTCCACTGTAAACAAAATACTGCAACTATAAACTCATTTTGCCAGAAAATGTAATTAATTCAGTTTCAGGGTCACATTAGAGAAATGATCATCTCTGACTAAGTACGTGCAATAATGTGCATACCAAGCAGGTAGGGCTGTGATAAATTGGAAATCGGTTTTCTGTGGCAAGGTTGTAATGAACAAGTTTATTCCACCTTAGAAATATGACCATTGGCAAATGCCAATCATGTCTGTCCTTATACTGGAGTAAATATCACAGGTTCCAACCTACACACTCCCAAACCTCCCCTCTACCACACCCCATCTCTGCTTTAAAAAAAATCTGATTGACCTAAAGGTTACATTGCTCATAGTGTCATTTAGCATACAGCCAGAATGCTAATAATTGTGATTGCATGCTGGATGTGTTTTGCAGAGAACTGGAAATTGCAACAGAAAATTCAGGCCAGACTTCCATCCATTTTCAAAGCAATACATCCTTTCACAGCAATTCAAATCTACTTCCATCTTGAAAGACTGTAGAATATTGATAGAAAACAGACTATTTCCGTAGTGTTTCAACAATGTAACTTAAATAAAGAGGTGCATTGGCTGTTCCATAATTGCCAAATCAAGTGCAACATTGAGTTTTGCCACAGGGTTTAAGGCTTGGACAATTACTCACTCTAGTGTTGCAACCACAGGTCTTGTCAAATACCCTTTCATAATTGAGGGACAGCGCAGCCACTCTCCTGAATGGTGGCGGCCAAACCCGGCATGTTTAATAAATGCAGACCCTGGCTTTTATCAACAAACAATTTTATCTGCACCTTCGTTTCCTCTAAATTCGCCTCTTCTAACCCACTAACATTTCAGGCTATTCTATTACTCCTGATGAAAACTAGATGTCCAAGCATATGTCTGCCACAACACACAAACATGATCCAGCTCCTCCGGTATGGTATGTGCCTATTGACTGGGATAAACAGGTTCATCAATGTATTAAACTTTCAAAGGCCATCTATTGAGTAAGTTTAAACCCTGAATCATTACATTTCATTGTAAAGTTTGATCATCTGTTGTTTGCGCTATTCCAGTGTTTGCCCTCTGCTTTCAAAGGAACTTGCATACAATACACAAATTAGGCCATTCAGCCCCTCAAGCCTGCTCTGCCGTTGAGTATGATCATGGTTACTCCATATTCCCATCTACACCTTTCTCAAGAATCCAGCCACCTCTGCCTTTAAAACATTCGAGGACTCCATTTTGAAAAGAGTTTTGAAGGCGGTGATGAGGCTGGTCTTTGTTCGATGCCACCCGACATGGGCAAGGCTGTCACTGCCAGTGGAACATACCTGAGATGTTGGGGGGATGCTGGCTAAGATGGAATCCCAGAGAAAATAGGAGAACGTGAGGACTGCAGATGCTAGAGAGTCAGAGTTGATAAAGCGTAGTGCTGGAAAAAGCACAGCAGGTCAGGCAGCATCTGAGGAGCAGGAGAGTCAACCTCAAGAAGGGTTCTGCCTGAAACGTCATTTCTGTTGCTCCTTGGACGCTGTCTGACCTGCTGTGCTTTTTCCAGCACCACACATTATCATCCCAGAGGGAGCTGCCAGGCTCCTGCTCTGACTTTCATGTTAAGAACAGGCATGGATGGTTCCTCACCACTGCCTGGGAAAATAGCAAACTGTGTGTAAAAAAAAATGACAATTAGTTAATAATGAGCTGTTAATATATTCAAATAGACCCCTTGCTGCTCACGAGTGAGATTGGCATTGAGCTGTTAAAACCTCGGTTGATAAACTATTTCTCTGTAGTGTCGAGAATCTCATTTTTCTGTTTTCACCATAGTTTTCTGATTGACTCTCCATTGCCAAAATCATTCAGGGGCTGAGAAATTTCCACTCATCCTTTCCACAACCACTCTGTCAAAACCCCCTCAGGACCTTACAATTAAACTACATCTTACCCTTGTAAATTCTAGTCTGCCTATCTTTTCCTCATAATATAACCCATCCATTTTCGGTAATAGTCGAGTAAACCTTCTCTGAGCTGCTTCTGATACGTTTACACCCGTCCTTAAAGAAGGAAACCAATGCTATATATTGCCAGGTGTGGTCTCATCAGTGCTCTGTATAACTAGAGAGCAACCTGCTTTTGTATTATTACTTCCCTCACAATAAACAATACCATGCTATTACCTTTTTGAATTACTTGTTACAGTCACATACAGCCCTTCTTAAAACCCCACAACATCTAACCCAGGAGCTGAGTGCGCTGTATAGACAATGGCCTAATGGTATTATCACTAGTTTATTAATTCAGAAACTCAACTAATGTTCTGGGGGACCAGGATTCAAATCTATCATAGCAGATGGTGAAATTTGAATTCAATTTTTAGAAATTCTGGAATTAAGAACCCACTGATGACCATGAAACCATTGTCAATTGTCAGGAAAACCAATCGGACTCACTAATATCCTTCAGAGAAAGAAATCTGCAATTCTCATCTGGTCTAGTCTCTAAGCGACTCTAGAGCAATGTCAACCACTTTCAAACAGCCTAGCAAGCCACTCAGGTGTATCAATTGAGATGAAATCTCAACAAAGAGATGAAACCAGAGGGACCTCCTGGCATTGATCTGTAGAAACAGCACCCTGTCGACCCTGCAAAGACCTCCATACTAACATCTGGGGATCAGTGCCAAAATTGGTAGTGCTGTCTCACAGACAAGTCAAACAACAGCCTGACATAGTCATACTCAATTTTCTGTTACAGAAAATATCCCAGACACTACCACCACAATCCCTGGATATGTCCTGTCCCACCAGCAGACAGACCCAGCAGAGGTGGCAGCACAATGGTACACAATTGGGAGGGAGTTGCCTTGAGGTTCCTTGAGTCCATTAAGTCTCATGGCTTCAGGTTAAACATGGACAAGAAAGCCTTCTGCTGATTAACATACCATCCTCCCTCCACTAATGAATCAGTGTTCCTTCATGTGTTGAACAACACTTGGAGGAAGCACTTAGGTTGGTAAGGGTGCAAAATGCATTCCGGATGGGGAATGTCAGATTCCACCACCAAGGGTGGCTTGGCAGTAGCATTAATGACCAAGCCAGTCAGGTCCTGATTGAGTCTGTGGCAGTTGGTGACGAAGCCAACAAGAGGGAAAAGCGTACTTGACCTAATTCTTACCAATCTACCCGCTGCAGATACATCCATCCATGACAGAATCAGATAGAGTGACCACCGCACAGTCTTTGCAGAGACAAAGTCCTACCTTCACAGTGAGAATACCTTCCATCATGTTGTATGGCACGATCACTGTGCTAAATGGAACAGGCTTTGAACAGATCGTGCAACTCAAGCCTGGGCATAATGAGGCAATGTGGACCATCAACAACAGCAGAATTGTATTCCAACACAATTTCATGGCCCAGCATAATTTAATTGCCTGCTGCCTCACAGCGCCAGGGACCCGGGTTCGATCCCACCTCGGGCAACTGTCTTTCAGGAGTTTGCACATTCTCCCCATGTCCGATGGGTTTCCTCTAGGTGCTCCAATTTCCTCCCACAGTCCAAAATTGTGCAGATTAGGTGAATTAGCCAAGTTAAATTCCCCATAGTGTTCAGGGATGTTTAGGTAAAGTGTATTAGTCGGGGAGAATTAGAGTAATAACGTAGGGGAATGGATCTGGGTGGGTTACTCTTCAGAGGGTCAGTGTGGACCTGTTGGGATTCTGTGATAGCATATCCCCAATTCAACCAATACTACCAAGCCAAGGGATCAACCCTGGTTCAATGAAGAGCGCAGGAGGGCATGCCAAAAGCAGCATCAGGCATACCTGAAAATAACGTGTTAATTTAGTGAAGTTACGTAACAGGACTACTTACATGCCAAACAACATAAGCAGCAAGTGATAGACAAAGCTAAGTTATCCCACAACCAGTGGCTCAGATCTAAGCTCTGCAGTCCTGCCATATCTAATCATGAGTGGTGATGGACAATTAAACAACTCACTGGAGGAAGAGGCTCCTCCAACGTCTCCATCCTGTGCTGATGATTACACAATGTTCAGAACCATTTGCGAATCATCAGATACTGAAGCAGTCCATGTTCAAATGCAACAAGATCTGGTCAATATCCAGGCTTAGGCTAACAAGCGGTAAGTAACATTTGCATCACACAGATGCCAGGCAATGGCCATCTCCGATAATAGACAATCTAACCACCGACTTGCGAATTCATTGGTGTTGCCATCACTGAATCCCCCACTATTGACATCCTGGTAGTTACCATTGACCAGAAATTCAAGTGGACTCATCACATAAACACAGGACAGATCAGAGGCTAGGAATATTGCAGCAAATAATTCACTACCTGACTCCCAAAACCTGTCCACCATCTACAAGATATAAGCCAGGAGTATGATTGAAAACTCCCCACTTGCCTGGATAGGTGCAGTTCCAACAACACACAAGAGGCTTGACACCATCCACGGCAAATGTCCACTCCCTCCCTCACCAATGCTCAGTAGCAGCAGTGTGTATTACCTACAAAATTCATTGCAGAAATTCACCAAAAATCCTTAGGTAGCACCTTGCAAACCCACAATCACTTCCATCTGGAAGGCCAAGGACAGCAGGTGCACGGGAACAACACCACCCACAAGTTCCCCTCCAAGACACTCACCATCCTAAATTGGAAATATATTGCCATTCCTCCATTGTCACTGGGTCAAAATTCTGGAATTCCCTTCCTAACAGCATTGTGGGTTAAGTTACAGTACATGGACTGCAGCAGTTCAAGAAGATCACTGATTTTTAAAAATGTTTCTGTCAAAGTTAGATTGACCATGTTTGACAGAGTCCAATCAGTAGTGTGGCAATTGAGTTCTGAGTTTGAGTTTGATTTATTGTTGTGACATGTTCGAGGTACAATGAAAAATGTTGTTTTGCGAGTCTAACTGGCAGACCATACCATACATTAGGGTAGCAGAACAGAGTGCAGAACACAGTGTTACAGCCCCAAAGAAGGTGCAGAGATAGAGAGAGAGAGAGGGAGAGAGAGAGATCAGAATTAACATTTGAGAGGTCTGTTCAAAATGCCCTTTAGCATAAACATACACAGTTATACTGTCAACCTGTGACAAACTATTCTTACATTTTTGATATTAACATCAAACACTAACCGAAAAGTTCTTCTGAGAATATATTCAGCTATATTAGAGGTTTGTGAAACAAACACCAATGGAAATGGTCTCCCAGTAAAGTAGCTGAGCTGTGTGAGTTCAAATCCCAGATAGGAACACAAAGCTTTGGAGCAAGAATAGGCCCACTCAGTCTTTCAAATCCATTCCACTATTCAATAGGATCATAGTTGATCTGCAATATCAACTCCACTTCCCTCTCTATGCCTCTCCCCAACCTTTGACCCTCTTGTCTACCCAACTCTATCTTGAATATACCCAAAGACTTAGTCTCCACTGTTTTCTGAGGGTGAGGTTTGCGCAGACTATGATAGTAAAGAATTCTCCTTATCTCAATCCAAAGAGCAAGATCTCTTTTTCTTAAAATGTGCCCCCTACTTCTAATTTCATTGTTAGAAGTCAGGCGACACCAGATTATAGACCAAGAGGTTTATTTGAAATCACAAGCTTTTGGAGTGTTGCTACCATCTAATTTCATTAGGGTAAGATGAGAGAACATCAGAGAAGGGGTAGATACCTTTGAAGCTATGGCTTAGTTATGGTGTCGAAGAATTATAAGAGATATTCACTGTATTTTGGCAGTAACCATGAATATCTCAAAGGATATTCACATCTAATAAATGATACAGATTAGACAATGAAAAACTCATAGCAAAGACCACTGTAATTCTCATAGATCCCAAAACAGGTTAAAGTCCCTGGGGTCCCATGTAATAAAGTGAAAGACATATTCAATCAACAAAAATCATTCACCCCGTAGATTTTGAGCGCGTGCATAGATATAAGATGCTTTCTTGTGGTTGCTATTATAACTGTCAGGGTTTTTTTGATTTAATAAAGAATGTTCCATTCAATCGTTGTTCCATAATTTTCTCGGTAAAATCCACTAAAGTACCATTTAATATGATTAATAATACGTTCAAATATAAAACAACTTACATGACCAGAAATGCAGCAAAATTAAATAAAACTTACCTTCTAGTCCCAACTAGCCCTCCTTATTGTGTCTCTCAAGAGATGCTTTTATATGAAATATATCTATTAAGAAAGGAGTGCTTGCATTTGTAATGTATTTTATGCCAGAGCTTTTCACAGATTGCATAAACAGAGAGACCGCTGCAAATGCTCTTGTTGAAAGGTTTTTAGCCTGGAGTATTATCTCGATCTTCCTTTCTCCACAGGTGCTGTCTGACCTCTTGAGCATTTTGAGAGTTTTCTGTTTTATTTCAGACTTCCAGTGACATTTCACATAGTGAATTCCTTACTTTGAATATAATCTTTGAAGAGCTTTCTAAGCCTTACTGGACCCTTTTCATCAGTATTGCATTGGATTGGATTGCCACTTCAATGCCAGAGATTAGAATTGCTGAGTTATGAATTGTTCATTTCTCAGGTTTCATTGTAGGTATGAAGCAAGATTCCCCAATGATGGTGTGGGTAATGGGAGTTGATTTTTCCTTTATGCAACTTCTCTTGGGATTGATGCCTACAATTCTGAAATAGATGTTGAATTAAGTATTGATTGTTCTTCTCTACCACATGCTCATAAACACAGCATTGCAGACAGGAATAAGACAGAAACTCAATTAATCATGTATTGCACACAGCACACCGAAAACCTCTGTTGATGCACACACACCATTGCACACTATTGTCTCACTTCATTTTGTACAGCATGTGTAAACAAAGGAGAGATTGTCTTGGCAGAGTACAAAATACTATTTTTGGCATTTAAGTCACAAATGCTGCTTGCCTCTTTGACTATGCAAAGAAAGCAATGCTGCCCTCTTCCTCCCGGCTGAATGATTTGTATTGTGATAGATTATAACAATGTTTTTCAGTAAATATGGACATGATGTGCTTCATGCTTTTCTTCATTAGAATCCAATAAGTTGTTCAGGATCAACTACTCACACAAGCAAGTGAAGAAGCCGCTTTGTACAGGTTTATGACTAGCTAGCAGTTACTTCTTAGAAGCAAGGGAAATCTTTCATGATAACCTGATATTACACAACATGGTAAATTACAAAAACAGAGAAGCAGTGAACATTTAGAATGGCAGAAAGCTGGCAGAACCTAAATATTGCTGATTGATTTTACTCAACTTTCTTCCTGCTGTTCCTAGCCTTGGTAGAATCAATACACAGACGTAGGCTTCTTCACCTAGATTTTATAGTAATAATAATGAGGTCAGCCAAGTGGACCTCATAGAGTATGAGTTCCCTAATTGGGGCTGTCAATCTGGTCCATTCAGGGATACTTGGCTGACAGATATAAACAATTTAACCTGCACATCTTTGGACTGTGGGAAGACACCCAAGCAGACACAGGGAAAATGTGCAAACTTTACACAGTCACCCAAGGCTGGAATCAAACCCCAGGTCCTTGGCATTGTGAGGCAGAATTGCCCTAAATGTTCATCTGGCTCACTAATGTCCTTTAATGAAGGAACTCTACTGTCCTTACCTGGTCTGGCCAACATATGATTCCAGACCCACAGCAATGTGGTCAACTGTTAACTGCCCTAAAGGCAATTAGTGGTGGCAATAAATGCTGGCCAAGCCAGTGATGCTGAGATTCTCCAGCATGTTCTGTTTTTATTTCAATTTTCCAGTATCCACAATATTTTGTTTTTTTTATTATTGTACTGCAAGTCTGTCAGGAATAATACAATAATCAGAAAGCAAACACATGATGGGCTTTGCAACATTTGGAGGATGTCCCACTGGCAGCAATCCCAGTGTTAGTGTTTTCTGTTGGAGAATGCCCACCCTTGGTACAAATGGCCACTTGCACTGCACTTTCAAAGACAGCTTTGGGAACTGATTATGGCCTAACCATAGCTCATTATAAAACACTGAGTATTTGTCTCACCGTATTAAGTGTGCAGTATTCTATTGTGGCTGAGTGAGGAACTGGCCTAGATGATTGAACTCCATCAGTAAAATATATTAGAGAGAAAAACAGAATCGGTCGCAAATTGGGTATGAAGAAATTATCACTTGGCTCAAAAGACAATCTGAAAAGTTTGACTGGGGATTTGAAATTTTGTGATGCAATAGAATTCAAGCAATGAACCAATCCCTTACAACCTCATATTATAGGAACTCATCAGAGAACAAGTATGTGGTTTCAGGCTATGATTTCATTTGGCAATGTCATACGAGGTATAAGCTGTCAATGTACTTCAACAAATACAGCACCCTTTTGTAAATTTCGCGCCTTGGGGGACATTCACATACGGGCTTCCTCTGGATAAAGTCATGGAGCATAAAATCAGGCCCTTCGGCCCACTATGTCCACGCCGACCAATTAACACCAAACTATACTAATCCCACTTACCTGCACTTGGTCCATAGCCTACTATGCCCTGGTATTTTAAGTAGTTGCCCAATGCTTCTTAAATGTTGCAGGAGTACCTGCCTCTACCACCCTCTCAGGCAGCACATATATACTTCTTTCATCTTCCCTTCACAACTGTCCTGAAATGAGCTGTCCCACTTTAGAAAAACTCCTCCAGTTGAATCTGATCCAGTGTTCTGGAAATGTTCATCATAACTGGAGAGCTGTGCTGTTATAGTCTGTGCCTTCAAGATTGCCCTGCCATTTGCTTGCTATTGGCGTAGGCGGCTTAATTTCCATCAATCACTGCTCAAAGAAACAGACAACACAAGTTCAGTATCAGCAGATCTACTGTGGTGTTGGACTGTTTTACAAAGATGAGGCCATAACATCTTGCCAGGAACAGTGCATTGATTTTGCTGCACCACTGGAAATGAAGCATCTCTTGTAGACCACAAAGTTCAATTGCTCTAGACTCTTGCTTGAATTAACCTTAGATGTGGAAACAAAAGACTCACATGTTGCAACCTCCTTGACCAGAGAGTATTTACAGCCTGTGAAGTGATTTTGAAGTCTAGCCACTCTTGGTGGGTGGGGGTGTATGTATGTTGGGGGGGAAATCACTTAGTTGGACTGCTTGTTTGTGATGCTCAGTGACGGCAACAGCATGGGTTCAATTCCTGTACGGGTTGAGGTCACCATGAAGGTCATATCTTCTCAAACTCACCCCCTCTCACTTGAGGTGTCATACCCCACAAATTAAATCACCAGCAGTCATCTCTCTCTACTGAGAGAGCAGTCCTCTGGAACTATAGAAATTTTATTAGTGAAGCTTTAGTTTAGACCCGGTTTTGAGATTATTAAAATTAAGATTACCCGAGCTAGGAACACCAAATTCCCACAGACTACACCACAATTTTTACACATATTTACCTCAATCTTTAACAATTCAAAAGGGTACTTATCCTATCCAAAAGACTCTGGCAACTTGAGACCCTTTGTTCCAAAATGTAAAGCCCAAGAATCACGTTTTCCACATTCTGCTAAAATAAACTTCATCTGCTTGTGATTTGAGTTGTGTTACCAGAAGTAAGGCATTGCCCATTTCAAGGGATTGGAACATTTCTGGTGCTCCCCTCCTGCTCCTTTGAATAGTCCTTCATAGACATGGAGCTGCCCTTGGCAGCACTGTACGGCATCGGGTCAGCTGGTGTGCTGAAAGGGGGCATGAAGCCACAATCGTCTATCTCAGAGGTGAGAGCCCAACGGATAAGCAAAAACAAATGCAGGGACCTAACGCCCAGAGAAACTCCACGTCCCAATCCTGCACCTCAACCACGTCACCCTTTTTAAACATCATTCTCCTGACAGGGATAATTTCAGAAGCCAGTAAGTGGTACGGATTGCACGTGGCTCCTGCGTATGTCGCCATGATGTATGTGTTAATTGTGGGTGCTTCTTTGCAGAGTGGCAGTGCCCCTATCTCTGAACTTGGGTTCAACAGCCACCTGCTCCAACAGTGTATCCTAACATCTCTGAACAGGTTGATTAGAAAATGTTAATTGCCATCACATAGGAGTCAGCCAAAAGTGAGAGAAGAAATGACACCCATCTCCAGGTCCTCTGTCAGAAGCAGTGTGTCAGGGTTAAAATTCTGTCTGTAGTGTCTAAGGTGCTATCACTCTAACCTCACTAAACCTGCTCTAAACTTTTAAAAAGGAGATTCTCGTGTAAAAAACCTCTTGTTCAAAGTACTTCCTCCTTTGAAAAAGAGAATGTTTGTGGAGCCGAAATTTATTTGATACCTTTTGGGGAAATAAAAACCTTGCACACTATGGAGTCAGTCCTGAGCAGTCTGCTGCAGAGACTTGACAGATAGGTTCTGTGACAGCATCTAGATTAGATTAGATTCCCTACAGTATGGAAACAGGCCCTTCGGCCCAACAAGTCCACACTGACCCCCCGAAGATCAACCCACCCAAACCCATTCCCCTACCTCTGACTAATGCACCTAACACTATGGGCAATTTAGCATGACCAATTCACCTGACGTGTACATCTCCTCGAGTCGGATGAACATGAGACTCAGTGAGCCAGCTAGACATCTCACTTTCAACATCTCAGTGGAGTGCAATCAGCCTGCTATGGTCATTCTATCCTATAAAAAAAACCCACTGCTGTATAAATGCAATATCTTGAACAAGAAATGTGCAGCTTGATAGGAAGGTTCAGGAATCAGAAATCACTGAATCTAATCCAATTAAGTTGCCTTCTAATGCTTTCAAGTGTTTTCTAATTTTTTCCAGTTTCTTTGTCTGCAAACTATGCACTTTGTCAAACACTGTTTGCGCAGAATTAATAGGATCTTGCTTACTTGTAGATTGTGCTGGCTGGTTAGATGACATCAAACTATTATTCAATAAAAGGTTATGATCCGCTTTTAGTGAACTGAGCAATTGCAGATTGAAACATTCCTGTTTTGTTCAGCTCCATCATTATAAGTGATACTGAAATGCTTTTATTGTGCATCCTTCTGTGAGCCTCTTTGATATAGATGCAACCAAAATAAAGGCATAAGGTTAAATTTATCTGTGACTATTTATGTGAGAAGCTGAAATTTCACTATTTCAATTTTGAGCAGCTATAATAGTCCATTATTGAAAATACAGATCAATATGCTTAACCACTCCAGAGCAATGCTCAGGATTATAGCAGTCAGGTCCTATTGATTGACCTTTGAGATTTGTAAAACAGGATAAACTTCAAAATGCATTAAAACCAAAGGTCCTGCCAAATGTAATGGCATGCTCTCATTATCACTCTTTAAAAATGAAATTCTGTTGTACTCCCTAGCAGTCGGCCACATTGACACTGACCACGAAGCGGGATTGCAAAGGGTGGGAGGGTGTAGCCAGGGATTATTGAAGATGTCTCTGACAAGCCAGAAAACAGCACATGACAATGTCAGGGTAAGAACCCAGCAATCGAGAGAAAGCAGACACTAGAAGATGGGTTGGTTAGGTGTGTCAGACTGGCAATCGTGGGTGGGCTGAGGAAGAAACAACACAGCATCACAGATGTATGGAAGAGGAATACGAAGCTAGAAACAGGGAGGTGGGTGCTGCGGCTGTTCAGTGGAAATCATGAGTCTGGTAAACCTACAGTGGCAGAAGACTTTGCTGGAAGCTCAAGAGGGTTTAAGGCATTTCTGCTGCCACAGGCTCATAAGCAGTGCTCCAAAAAGCAACAGACCTGCTGGATTCATATGTTGCTGCATTCCTTTAGCTACCAGGTCTGGTATTCCACTGCAGAACTAGTCTGATGCCCTTACTGGAGAGTCAAGTGTAACTGCAGGATGTCATGGTCAAATCTGGGGTTGGAAGCAAGGTTTTCCACAGAATCAGCCAGGTAAGGATTAAGGAGCAAGTGAAAGCAGAAATTGCCGCAGAAACTCAGTGCATCAGGTTTTAAGGAACCACTTGTACATCAGGTAGCCACACCACCCACATATTTTACAGAGGGGTGTCCACACGCTCCAAGGCAGATTGAGGTCTAATTGTTGAGATGTTCGGTCAGAGTCTATGTGTTCCTTTAGGAAGGTGCTTTGTGCCAATGGTTTCCTCCAAATTGTGTCGATGTTATGGAGTTTTTTTGTAGTAATAATTGACCTAACCACAACTTACCATATGACAAATGTGCATTGCTGTATATTTACTTAAGCAAGTGTACAATGAGTCATTCAAGTATAAGGGAACATACCAAAAAAAACTGTGCGTTTCTAATGGGGTTTGCAACCATATCAGTCATGTGATTTTAAAATGCTATTCCTTACATTCCCTAAAATGAAGGATTGTTGTACTATTACTTGTTACTGACTTAATTCCAGAAACATATGAAAAGAATTCTGATTTCTGCTACAGAGGACTGGGGAAGAAATTACAATAATGGAGCTCCTAAATGAATAAATTGTTTTTTTCTCTTTGCAGTGTTTATTATGGCATCTGGACTCCTGATCTATCCTTTCGGATTGAACTCACCCCTTGTGCAGAAATACTGCGGAAATTCCAGCATTTATCATGCAGCGGATTGTCAGATTGGATGGGGTTATATGCTTGCCATCGTCGGGGTCATGCTTGCAGTCTTCTTACCTTTCTTCTCCAAATACGCACCGAAAGAATCCAGCTCACCGACTCCAATACCTACAATCTTATAGTACACGTTACTGAAAAAGGACAAGTACAGCACTGCTAAACAAAAACCCTGCTTTTCGACTTTCAGTAATGAACAGAAGATATGAGAGCACTTCTTTAAGCTATAAAAAAGCAAAATAAGGTCAATTTGATTTAAGTGACCCAAAGTGCATTACACAAAAAGTCTTCCTGATTTCCTCAAAATACACAACCAGCTGCCAACACTGCAATTTGTGCAAAATGTTCTAAGGAAATCAGTTCCGAAATACGTGCTGTGAGCAGTATTACTGTTACATGGATTATAAATTTAACCGGAAACAAGTATCTATTAATTCAGGCAATTTGTACCATCAGCTGGGTTGGCTGTAGTTTTGAGGAAACTACAAGGTTGAGTAACAGATATGCGAGGGTTCAATTTACTAAAGAATTTTGATTACGATGAACAAAGTAACAGAAATAAGCTCTGTGAAGATATCACAGTTACAGAATGGCAGCATAATGTTTACTAGCTCATAAGAAGGATGCTGAGGTTTATCATTGTTCAATGCAACCCTCAAACAATGAACTGTGAACAGATTAGAAAATGAAGAGTAATTCTGTGGTTACAAGGTTGCTTATTTCAAAATATTCTTCTGTTCCATGTCTGCGAGCATCAGAATAAAATTTTAACTAGTGTACAAGACTGCCAGGTAACATAGAAATGTACACTTTTTGAAACTGAAATGATAAGTTTAATCAGCAGACATCCAGAACATGCTGGAGATTGCAGATAACTCCAGTTTTAAAAGCAAAGCATAGCTTGTCAATTAACTGGAGATCTTATTGTACTTTATAACATAAGATCAAAATCTCAGTAATAGACCTCACAGTGAGACTTTTATCAAATGTTAGCAGATGGACATAAAATAGAACAAACTGTGGACCAAGGATTGCATGTACAATTATTTCTAACCAAGGTTGTAAGATCAATGCAATGCCTAAGTTCTCAAAGGGCTGCACACTCTTAAAATCTTTGAAAGCACTTCATGCAGTCTGTCCACTAATGTCTCATGATCAGTGTAGTTAACCTTTAAATAGAGAATCTCAATTTTGATCCTCCAACTTTCATGTCAGTACAAAACACATCAGAACATGTGCTACAATCACAAAGGAACAAATTCAGGATAAACATCTAGAAAAATTATCCATATGGCTTTACACTTCTGTAGTTGTTACTTAATACAATGGTTCCACCTTAACAATTCCTTCTTATTAACTTATCATTACATACATGCCACCTATTGAGAATGTGTCCTTTCTACACAACACCAAATGGCATTAAATTCAACTTGTTGGGATCTAGGAACTACAGCCAAATGGAATTAATCAGTGAACAGTAATTTCTTCCCCCCCGACAGATGCCTCAGTCTACTACTAATATATACCACTAAGATAATGATATAAAATCTTTTTTTTTAAATTAAGTTGATTTTACACATAGTTTTTTAACAAGATATATCCTCCTGCAAGCTTTAGATTTACCAAATTTCTTGGTGTCTCACTGACATACAATTACTTGTACAGAAGTTATTTGCTTTATTAATTTTCATTTAGAACCGTTATATATTACTTAGATGGGGATAATTTGGGGAACAAATTTGTAACACACTATAATCTACTTGCTGTACAATATTCAATAGTGTGGTAATTCTATTCACTACAAAATACCTTTGTTCTATTCTTAAGGCAAGCAGTCTGAATGTTAATGTCACAGACCATTGGCCTAACCCTGAAACAAATAAAGCACTAAATTGCCCATTACATCCGTATTGATCAAATACTGATTAAATTGTCATCTTAAATTTGGAACTTACATCCTCTATCTCATAGTTTCTTTATTGTATCTCTAAACTGATCTATAAAAGCCTTCAAGGACACCTACATGCAGCATCTGATTGAAAGGATCCTTATCAATGTCATTAACATAAAAATCTTATTTTAGCATTCTAGTAAATGTCATTGTAGCAATTTATACCTTACCCCTACTTCCAATTGCTAATTGATTAAATTGGACTTTTCACACCTGAAAATTCTTTAGCCAGGCTGGAATGAGATTAATTTGGGGCCCTCTTGTGGTGCTGTGATAGTGTCTCTACCCAGTTCCAGGGAGGCGTGTGTTCAAATCCCACCTATTCCAAAGGTGTATAATAACATCCCTGAACAGGTCCATTTGAAAAACAACAAATTACATTAACATCTTATTTGGAATTCACTTTGCAGGTATTTATATGCTCCTTTCACCAGAACGGTTTCAGTTATTTGCAAATAAAATATCTAGAGGAATGCAATTTTGATTAACCCTATATTGAAGCAAGTATAGTCCTTTACATTTTATGATCTGAGTTGAGATTTAAATTAGAACAGATTAAAAGATTAATTGGAAGTTTTTTGCCTGATGGGAAAATGTATTAAAATATGATTATTAGGTAGAATTGCAAGCATAGGTAACACCATTAAAAGCTGAGGATATCAAATTTGATTTCAGAGCTACATCAGTCTAAAACATTGTTATGACCAGATGAGGAAGGCTGATCAGCTCCCCCTTTTTCAAACTCCTCTCATTCGGTGCAACAAATATTTTTATTTCATTCAAACACACACACTTCAACTAAATAGTCATACTCATCAAAATTAAAAGGTTTTTTTGAATGAAAGAGGAATTTTACAATCTATTAATGCAACAGAACAATAATTTGAAAACGCAATATGCATGCAGACACGGGTGATAAGTTTAAAAATCAAAGTGTTTAGTATAGGCAGGAAGAATAAGGGCTAGCAATTTAAAGGTTTTTAGAGTCCTTGTGTTAGAATTTAACCTAAGGCAATAGTTGTTTAATTGTTGACTTGTACCTTCCGCAATGGGAAAATATATAAACACTTTTTTGAGTTCTTGCAAATGGTTGGTTCTTCAATTTGCTTTTTTGGGAAGTATCATAGAATATAGAACATAGAACTTTACAGTGCAGTACAGGCCCTTTGGCCTATGATGTTGCGCCAACCTGTGAAACCAATCTGAAGCCCATCTAACCTACAGTATTCCATTCTTGTCCATATGCCTATCCAATGACCGTTTAAATGCCCTTAAAGTATTGCCTTCAAGATTGAGAGAAACAGGAGAGAGATAAAGATTTCCAAGTCTTGTTCTTACAAAGTAAGTTTTCCTCCTTTCTGCTCTGCAAGCAGCTACTGAAACATGGTTTGTTTGTATATTCCTAAATCTGGCTCCATTGTCTTTCAAAGCTGCCTAACTGGCAGGTGACCCTTTCATATCCCAGAATGTGAAAAGATCATGTAATCGTGAATTAAGAGATGTGAATTCCTTGGTGCTGACTCAGTTGCAAAGTTTCAATGTGCTAAGATAAAATTTCAGGAGAGATGGGTTCACTTATTCCACATTTATCTCCTAGGCTTGCCTCAGTTTGTGGTCCTGTGATCACACCAACCATTTAAGGTCAGTATTCTTTCCTCTTTTAAAAACCATTTCAAAGTCCATGAAAGGTCTCAGGTAGAGCAATCAGATGATGGGATGTTAAAATATGACAGTCTATATGTACCACTGTTGTAACAAAATACATTTAAAGTCCAAAACAAATGTTTTTAGCACTTAATCAATTGACATCAGTTATAAATACTTTTTGATGAGACCTGCAATAATGTGTGACTAAAATTCCACAGTCCATCTGTTTAGCTATTACAGTTGCTCAGTGATCTACAGCAGTCTTAATGTCCCCTACACATAAACAAAATTTAATGCAGCTTTTGATCAATAGAAAAAAACGATTTGATCAGAATAGGTTTTGAAAAGAGTGATAATAACCTAACACCGGCATTTGATTTGGCTCTTTTAGAAATTTTACTCCATTATATTATCAGCGCAATAGGCAAAACAAATTCTGAAATGAAGCAAACATGACTTAATATCATAAGACTTTAATTACTTAAAATTAAATGAATAATTATATCATGGGCCACTCAGAAACATGGAATTCTAAATGCTCCATGAGGAAGATTTCCACCAGGTTTTTCATAAATGTATTTGCATGACATGCATAGAAAATCTTCTCCCCCCGTTTCTGGAACATGTGGTTTTATTGGCTTGGTCTACACTTTGATATCAGTAAACTCTAGCACAAGACTAGCTTGTTTTCTAATAATATACATATTCCTCTCTACTATTTAACATTTTCCCAGCCCAATTCTACCTAATTCTTTAACAAAACACCAGGGCAGAAATCCCTAGGAGTTGATTTTTAAAATTATTGGAAAAAATGATGAAACATTAGTTTTTTATTCTGCACCCAAAATTGCCTGGCCAAACTGAGGTGACATTTAGCTTTTGACAAGAAGTTAACCAAATCACATTTACAATTATCAGATCAGTGTTAAGACCAGCCTGGGATTCACAGCCACAACCACAGAGTGTTTACTTAAACTGCTAAATTGTTTAATGAAACTCTGTTTAGATTTAATAGAAGGGTCCAATTTTCTTTTCCTTTAGATAAATATGTACTATAAGTGAACGGATTGCAAAATGGAACAGCTTTCTTACCGCCAATCTCTTCCATTTAATATGCATAATGATATTTAAAACTCTATGTAACAGCTATAATATTGCATCTGAAACTGTCTGTACATAACATTGGGGGTCAGTTAGCTCAGGTGGCTGAACAGTTGGTTGCTCTGCAGGGTGACAAACAGCATGGGTTCAGTTCAAGTACCAGCTAAAGTTACCATGAAGGTGCCCTTGCCGGAGGTGTGGAGACCCTCATGTTAAACTCACCACCAGGCAACTCTCTCTGTATTGAAAGAGCAACCTATGATCTTCTAGGACTATGACAACTTTACTTTTACTACTTAATGTGGATGAAATTACTGCAAACTGACTCTACTACTCTGTCTTACACATTGTTCTGACCAAACCAATTTGTGCCTTTTATTATCTAACAGCAAGAAACATCAATAAACAAGATAACCAGGTTTTCCACTTAACAGTTCGTTCAAAAGAAGGTTTTGTACATGGTGTACAAAAAGTGTGTGTGCTATATTTGGAATTCTCTTTTAATTTTTTTTTCCCATTTTTATGTAAACTGATTTCTAAATGTTTGGTATAAAAGTGGCTGTCTGTTTTTCCACAGAAAGTTCTGCAGGTAACTTATAGAGTGGTGGTCAAAAACCAGTGTTTGTACCTCAAACAATTTTCAGGTCGTGGTGAACAGTAGGAAATATTGGAAACAGTCACATTGATAACTGCCTTAATTTCCAATGGGACAGCAGTCAGCTTTGGGAATTATCCAGACTGACTGTTGTAGGCAAAAAGCTTTGATCTGAAATCAACCAAGCTGGCAAATTGACCAATAATCAAAGTTAATTTAGTGGCTGTTTTAACATCTTACTGATCTGTTCTTTAGTGGCTATGAGCCAAAGCCAGGTGTAGATCTAATTTCACCCTTAAAAATTGCCTTGAGACAAAGTCATGCAAATAGTACCTATTTGATATTCCTTTTCCATTATTTCACCAAGCATCATGCATTTAAAAATAAACAATTTAGTTCCACTATTAAAACTGATGACAAAGAAATTTCACATGAATTAATAAATATTGCAAGCTGACTTTCTTTATTTTAATATCAAAGCCCAAGGAACTTCTTAATTCTGAAGACAGTGAAGGTGGCCAACAGTTCAATAAAATCAAGAACAGCAGTTTTCACCATGCTTCATATACAGGGTAACATGCCCCTTTAGCTTAGACCAGTAGAAATAGTGGTGATTGCTAGATTATCTCAACTAATAACTTAAATTAGCAGAATTAGTAAAGCTGGTCAAATATCAACTGCCTAACAAACTATTTCAAATATTTTAAACATAAGTATTATGGGAGAAAGGCACATTTGTTGAAGCATTTAATCTTGCACTCATCAGGACATTTCACAAGAATACTAATCCAATTGTGAAAAGTTTCAACAAAGTGTATCTTTTGTCAGTAATACCCAAGTTCTACATGACCAAATGACTAAGTTTATTAGTTATGCTACAACACAGTATATGACCAGTGTATTAGACACAATATGTTCTGATCATCTACTTCTTTATCATTTTTACTGAAGTTGATGTAACCTTTTAGCTGTTTGTGCTCTTCCCCTTTCATGAGGTTGTCCAAATTATATGAATTTCTCAGCTGAGAGGGTCATAAGTGATTTGGCCCAGGTCCTGGGCAATTCTGATCAGAAAATACGCAAACAGATACTGGAAATGATGCAAAGTAATACAACAAGTGTGAATCTGAGTGTAAAAAAGGATGAAGTATGAAGAAAGACAATAGAATCCTGAAGTCTATAGCCTAGAGTAAAAAAAAGTTAGAAGATATAACCCCAGAATAACCCCAAAATAGGGTTAGCTGGTAAAACGTTAAGACACAAGATTAAAGTTGTGAGAAGTAAGTCAAAAAGTTAACAGAAGCAACCTGTTTTTCCACAAAAAGGAATGATTTATGTTTGGAATTATTACCAGGCATAGCGATAGAGAGGAAGAAATTGAGGATTATCAAAATATCATTGGATGCCAAGATGCGAGCTTGCTACAGGAGCATTTCCTCATATGTAAAAAGCTTTATTCTTAAGAGTTTTCTCATGTTCTCAATGACACTCTGATATCTGGTGTAATATGCTATGATATTGCCGGACATGATCCATTCCTTTTAACATTACCTTCCAATATTTTTAATCTTAATAACATTAAAGGTTGCCATCAAAACACAAATCAAATGATACTCAAATAAATACTCAAATGACTCATGGAGTAGCACACTGTAACATAACTTGTTGAACATATTTCATTGTATATATTTGCCTTTATTTTTAAATGCAATTAAAGAATGAAGTGTTGTCTGAAATGTCACTTTAAATCAAATCCATCAGCCAGCACTCACACTCACACTCAGAATATTAATGAGGGTTTTCTTTAACGTGGTGTTATTCAACTCGGTCGTTTGAAGTGAGATTTATGCATCGTGTTGCGAACAGAATTTGAGATAGGCAAGCATTTGGGGCTGTTGCACCTGCTTGATTGCAGACAATGCATTCTGAGCTGTAAACTAGTGGCAATATGATTGCATGTGACTAGTTGCATGTAACATTTGGAGGTCAATACAGCAATTTGGTTCTCATCTCCACTGCATCTTTCCAACTGTGCTGCAGAGTGGAGGCAGACTCCATGAAAATGTTTAGCTTAAAACATGTTAAAGAGATCATCGGGCAATACTGAGCCATTTTAAAAAAAATATCAGCTGGAATTTCACCGGCCACTAAAATGGACTCAGGTAAAGGCTGGATAAACTCAAATTGTTTTCATTAGAGCAGAGAAAGTTCAAGATAAACCTGATTGAAGTATATAAGATTATGAGGGCCTGGACAGGATGCAGCTGTTCCCTTTAGTTGAAGGGTCCATTATGAGGGGGCATAATTTTAAAGTGAAGAGCGGGAGGTTCCGAGGGCATTTGACTAAAAACTCCTTTTCATTCAGAGGTTGGCCAGAATCTGGAATGCACTGCCTGAGAGGGTAGTAGAGATAGGAAAGCAAAACAACCTTTAAAAAATATGTAGATGAGCACCGGACCAAGTGTGAAATGTGGGATAGATTGGCAGAGGATGCAGGCCAAAGAGCCTGATCTTGCTGCATGACTCTGTGATCCCCCCAGGGGTGACCACTTGTCTGTGAACCCTTCTGTGAGTCATCAAATGGCCAAAAAAGAATAACTTCCACCACCCGCAACAGAAATGTAAAATACATCAATTTTGACATTTAATGAGAACAGAATTGAGTTCAGTTGCAATTCATGAAATCATAGAATGGTCACATTACAAAAGAAGACCATTCCATCCACTGAGTTTGTACTAGCTCACTGCGAGAGCAATTTCATTAGTCCCTCAACCCTAGCTCTTAAATATTCCTTCCTTTAAGTGTTTATCCTATTCCTTTTTTGAAGCCATGAGTGAATCTGCCTTAACCATCCTCTCAAACAGGACTTTTCAGAATACAGTCACTCACTACGAAAAAGGATTTTCCCCTCATATAATCATTGTTTCTTTTGCCAATCACCTATAATCTCTGTCTTCTGGTTCTTGAGCCTTCCTCCGATCCAGTTTCTTTCTACTCTCGGAAGAACATGCTCATGATTTTGTAATTGCCATCCATAGCTAATAGATTGAGAATATTCACTGTGAAAACTAACTGAGGAAAAGTGCCTTAGAGAGAGAGGCTAATGCTGGTAGGATAACAAAGGGAAAGAAAGATGAAAATTGGAGGGGCAAAACGTTTGAGATTGGTTTTCAGACAATAATATGGAGCAAATGTTACAAATAACTCTTACATGAAATAAATGGTACATCATGCGACACAATGTCAGAAGTCATATGACACCAGGTTGTAGTCCAACAGGTTTATTTAAAATCACAAGCTTTCGGAGCAGCGCTCCTTCACCTGATAAAGGAGCTGTGCTCCAAAGGCTTGTGATTTCAAATAAACCTGTTGGACTATAACCTGGTGTTGTGTGACTTCTGACTTTGTCCACCCCAGTCCAACACTGGCACCTCCACATCATCTGGATAATGTTCAACACATTAGCAACAACATTTTCATTTCAAAACAGTCACATTCTTGTTTTGACTGTTACTTAATATTCTGCTTCAGTTTATGAAAATAAAACAGAAAATTACAATTGAGTCTTGATTTTCAAATTGGTGTCAGAACTCTAATGCTTGGATAATGTTCATGTGCCAATCCTGTGCCACGTCTGCACCACTCATTGTTCAAATGTTAATGCCCTAATTTAACTCAATTAGTGGAGCCAAGGATAGTGGGTATGCCTATTCAACCAAGCCAACAAAGGTAGGAGGGAGCCATTACAGGGTCAGCAGCTGATTTGCACAAACGAGGAGGCAGGAGTTCAGACAGCCGAATGCATCATGCTCTGAAAATTGGCCAGATGGTCAGACAAACAACACAGTAGCCAATACCTCATCAAAACCCCTCATGGCAATTTTTTTTTCCAGTTTAAAATAAAACCTTGCTACTTCCCATATTGAATTCGACAGCTGTGCACAAATTATTTGTAAAACTAGTTCAAAAATTAACATCTGACCTTCTGCTGGCTCCTTAAGGAGTTTTAATGGGACAATCATTGGATTTCAGCAAGTTTCCAACTCCCCCACCCACATCCAAACTTCCATCTGAAAATGCCAGATGCACCAGAATTCACTGATACCCATTGGGGACAAAATTTTCAATGTGTGCCCGCAACTCTGCTAACCCTCTCCTGTGAGTGAAAATTCAGTCCATGATATCCAAACATCTATACTAAAAATTTCCATTTCATTTCATTGATAATTGCAACTCAGAATGTTCCTTTATTCCCTGCCCTGATATAATTCTGGACAATCAAATCATAAAAGTCTCATCTCAATTCTAAAATGAAGAAAGTGTAAATAATCTTATTCATAATCTATTTACAATACATCCCATTAGCATTCCAACATCAGAACAAGTAAGAAAATGCTTCTTCACCCAGTCAGTATGGTTTACATGTAATTCCTTCTCCCACAGTTTAAGTTAGCATAAAATGTTAATTAAATAAACCTCGTGAAAATAATTGCCTTGAAATATAACATAATAAATATTACAAAATAACAAGTGCACGTGCACAGAAATCACTATTACAAAGTATGATGGGCTATAAGACATAGCTTTATTAAAATATGTTTTTGTACATCAAAACACAAGCTTTCTCTCGTACCCTAAACATTAGAGGGACTAATTTACTTCTCTAGAAAGAAATCTGCATTAAATTCAAGGGATAAGTGAGTAACAAACATAACTGATATAATCTAAATAATTTTACAGGAGACTAATTAATGCCATTCACTTACCTTATAGAGCTCAAGACATTGGATCAGCCTCAGCATGATAATGGGACGACTGTAATGCTGCGATAAGTTATTCTGTAATCTATCCCTGCAAAGTGCAAACAAGCTAAGTGCATCAAAGTATAATTTTTGTACTTTCAAACACATTCAAAACTTCCACATACAGACACTGGTAATCCACTCTATTATGTGCCACTTTCTGATGTTGTGAACTCGATTTTGTACAGTGATTTTATTGTAAATAAATAAACAAGTCAATTGTTAGGTTTTATTGACCATTCTAAATGTAGAATTTTTATGTTGATGAGTACGCAATGAATTTTAAACTCCTTGACCAGTTCTGTTTGTGGTTTAAGTTGACATGTCTGCACCTTTCATGACGTTTAATACATTTATGTACCTTACTTGTTACTGAATAAAATTGTGAATTACAAACCCAAAAATTATTCACTTGTCTTATTAGATGTCCAAAATCTGATTAAGTCAATGTCAATCACATTAACAAAAGGGAAAATCAACTGGGGCCAATACAGATCTTATTGGTATTTAAAAGTAGACGCTATCTTTGGATCATTTTATGTTTACTTCAACCTTTATGCTAATTTATTGGAACCGAAAGAAAAGCAGTATGTGCAAGAACGTTGTGATCAATATGATAAATGATTGATGGTTTATAGTTGTTAAGTAAATGGGTATATGTGAAGTACATTTAAACAGTATTGTGTGTAAGACCTTTTCCTTTAAAACTGGTGCCCCATACAATATGGCTGATTCTTATTTCCATAGATAGAAACATAGATTCTATATAATGTGGAAACAGACCATTCAGCACAAGTCCACACCGACACTCCAAAAGGCAACCCAACCAGACTCACCCCACTACCTTATCTCTGTAATCCTACATTTCCTATGCCTAATCTACCTAACCAACACATCCCTGGACACTATGGGCAATTTAGCTTGGCCAATTCACCTAGACTGCACATCTTTGGACTGTAGAAGCAAACTGGAGCACCCAAAAACCCACAAAGATATGGCGAGAATGTGCCATACACACAGTTGCCCGAGGCTGGAATTGAGCTTGCATCCCTGGCATTGTGAGGCTGCAGTGCTAACCACTGGATAAGCAAGACAATAGTAAAATGATCCCTATTGCAAAACTATACAGATACAAGTCCACTGTTAAGGCATCCAGCAGTGGATAGTAAGTGTGCTGATTGTGTCACAGATTAAAATGTTCAGGAGAACTTGTCTCTTAACATGCCTTATATCTTGTAAAGAATGCTATAAGGTTCACTAATATAAAAATGCATTTAAAACAAAAAAAACATTGAAATTCCACTTACAATAAATCTGGAGTTCTACTTGATACTAGACCATGCACAGAAGCTCCCCTCCTTATTGCAATGCGAATAATGGCGAATGAGGTGACTGAATTGGCCAAGAATGAAAAAGTCAGATTCTTGGCATTGCACAATACTCAATTTTCCCCTCAAACTTTAAATGCCGAGATCAGAATCTTATTCGAGCATTGTTCCCTCTAGAAGAGTGGCATTTTTGCACGTGGACTTTGGAGATTCAAGCAGAAGGAAAATAAGAGGTAATGTAGCTTTCGAGTGGCAACTAGCTCAATTCAATATATTTGCATCTCAGAATTCCCCTACTTATCATATTAATGTTATACATCCAATTCTCCTCTATTGAGAAAGTTGCTGGCACAAAAGCTTGAGAGGTGATCCAGAGTAGATACCTGGTGACTGGTCTCTTCAGAGTCTGTTGCCAATCATGAATAATTATGCTGGCTATCTACGTTCTCTCTTCATGGAACTTCTGCACAAGGTTTCTACACCGTCCATTGCTACTAAGGTCCTCGATCTTTCACTCACACAACTCAGTACTGGCAAAGCACCAGCCTCACCACATCATCATGATTACTCTTGGATTAACAAAGCCACCAATACAGGGCATAATCCCTCTATTTTGGAGGTAAAATCTAGCACTTGCAATTTTCTGTAAGATCAGCCAGGCATCTCATGGATCGAGCAGGACAGTTTTGTGCTGACATGAAGACATGTACCGTATGGGTCTAATCTTGCTTGATAGCATTCACTGACTTAGATTCTCATTAGGAGGCATCCAGCTTTGTGGATAGTATTGTCTTTTTTAGTGCACAAGATCTTGAGCGCGGAGTTACAGAGCATCAACCTCACTGATTAGCCTGCTTTTTAATGCGGAGAGAGAGCCAGGCAGCTTGTAATGATACGGAGAATCAAAGAGTAAATGTATCAGTCAGAAAGGGGGTGAACATGTGACTGTACAGCAGGGTGCTATGTCAATATCAGGGCTGCAGCAAGTGGCAGCAGCTTCCACAGCATGTGCTTGAAGAAAATGGTGTTGTGTGAAAGTCAGAACAGTACTTAGTGGGATGAAGGGGGACTACAGTCAGTCAAGGGTGTCATCTGATTACAGTCCAGGAGTTGGACCATGGTCAGTTATGGAGTCTTGATAAATAATGGTCAGGATGATAATCGGGAGACTACTCCTGGCATCCCATGGGAAAATAGGCAACTCACGTCTGGGTACAGTCATTAAAGGAAGGGTCACTGTGTTAGGAGGCAATTGCAGAATGGCACCTCGTACTGAATGAGAGGGGGACCCGGAGATCTCAAAGGATTTTTTTCAAGGTCATCATGGGAAGGATGTAGGGCCAACAAGCGCTCTGGGCTAAAGTTAGCACATGGTAATATGAAGGAACTTAATTGAAATGAAGAGAGGCTGAAAGGTCATTGAGGCCACAAGGACAACATAAAAGAGAATGTGAAGAATGGGGTATCAAATTGGGAACCCAATACCATGCTGGATTGAAAGTCAACTGCATGATAACTACACAAATTGCTGCATTGACAATGCAAATTGGCCAGAGTACATTACAGTTTATTTCTTTGGGGATAAAGTTAACAATTTTGATTTTGAGGATTTCCTTACCTTTCTGACCTTTCCCATAGATTATCTGCTCGAGATGTTCAATTGGATAATGGGGAAGGTGATGGTGCCTCTTTGTGCAAGTTGAGCATGTCATAGAATCATAGAGATGTACAGCACGGAAACAGACCCTTCGGTCCAACCTGACCATGCCAATCAGATATCCCAACCCAATCTAGTCCCACCTGCCAGCACTGACCCATATCCCTCCAACCCCTTACTATTCAGATACCCATCCAGATGCATTTTAAATGTTGCAATTGTACCAGCCTCCACCACTTCCTCTGGCAGCTCATTCCATACATATGCCAACCTTTGCATGAAAAGGTTGCCCCGTAGGTCTCTTCTACATCTTTCTCCTCCCACCCGAAACTTATGTCCTCTAGTTCTGGACCCCCATTCCAGGGAAAAGACTTTGTCTACTTATCCTATCCATGCCCCTCATAATTTTGTAAACTTCTATAAGGTCACCCCTCAGTTTCCAATGCTCCAGGGAAAACAGCCCCAGCCTGTTCAGCCTCTCCCTATAGCTCAAATCCTCCAACCCTGGCAAAATCCTCGTAGATCTTTTCTGAATCCTTTCAAGTTTCACAATATGTTTCCGATAGGAAGGAGACTAGAAGTGCATGCAATATTCCAACAGTGGCCTAACCAATGTCCTGTACAGCTGCAACATGAACTCCCAACTCCTGTACTCAATACTCTGACCGATAAAGGAAAGCATACCAAACACCTTCTTCACTATCCTATCTACCTGCGACTCCACTTTCAAGGAGCCATGAACCTTCACTCCAAGGTCTCTTTGCTCAGCCACACACCCTAGGACCTTACCATTAAGTGTATAAGTCCTGCTAAGATTTGCTTTCCCAAAATGCAGCACCTCGCATTTATCTGAATTAAACTCCATCTGCCACTTGTCATTTATGGTTGAGAATGGGGACACTGCTTCAGCCTGGACTGACCAAGTGCCCAGCCTCTGGCAGTCTGACAGTGTGCCATAGCTCAGGGGTATTGCTTCCTCAATCAGCTGTGGTGATATATCAGCGTGCTCAATTGTGCAACTGATTCCAATGTAGACCAAGCGTCCATTGAGGTGGAAGTCTCTGAACTGGTGAAAAGTGCAGGTGAATACCATGCCAGTACATCTTCTAAGGATTCGCTGGTTCTCTTCTCAGAGGTGGAGTGAAGCAGAGGGTGTCCAGTGCGGGCCTTATCCTTATGGAAGTTCCCATGATGCTGGAAGTGCCTGTGTAACAACAGAGAAGGAATTAGTTGAATAAGATGGATAGTTGTTTATGCAGAATGAGTTAGTGCTGATGGCAATGGGACAGCAGCACATGACATTGGGGCTTACTGTGTCAATTGGCCAATGGCATCTCCCCATTACCGAGAGTGAGGATACTGACATAACACCACAGAGTCTGGTATCCCATCACCAAGTCACCCTTCATTTACACATGGAGAGTCCTTGACACTGATTCAGCTTCCTCAGAGCCAGCTCAGAGTGAACAGAACCTCTGACACTCATGTTCTTAACTGTCAGTCAGGGCTCCCTGATTGGACCAGACAATCACTTCGCACAAAATTTATGCCAAGAGTAATTTTAACCTTTGCATAAAATTGAAACAGTATATTTCATATAGGTGGTGAATAGCAGAAGTCTTTTCCCTAGGGTGAAGGGGTTCAAAGCTACAGGGGCACACTTTTAAGGTGCGAGGGGAAAGATTTAAAAGGGATTTAAGGGGCAACTTGTTCACCCAGAAAGTGGCACGTATGTGGAATGAACTGCCAGAGGAAGTGGTAGGTTCAGGTAAGTTACGACATTTAAAAGACATTTGAACAGGTACGTGAATCGAAAGATTGAGAGGAATATGGGCCAAATGCAGGCAAATGGAACTAATTTAGTATGGGAAACTTGGCATGGATAAATTGGAATTAAGGGCCTGTTTCTGTGCTGTATGACTAAGCTACAAAAAAGGTGGACAGAGGGAAGGAAGGTGATATTAAACATGCCTTGCAATATCTATTCAATCTTAGGTGAGATCATTAAAGTTAGGCAAAGAGGTTATCCTAGTAATTTCCAGATCTTATTGAGCGTTATCCCAAGAGATACAACACAAGCTTGCTGCCTCTTATGAGATGAACATCAGATCTTGTCAAGGTAATCAAAAGGAGTAACCATGCTAGAGGCAACGCGCTTTTCATTCCTGAAGTGCTTATGCCCGAAACGTTGTTTCCCCTGTTCCTTGGATGCTGCCTGACCTGCTGCGCTTTTCCAGCAACACATTTTTCAGCAACATGCTTATCACAAAGTTGGGATGGAGAATAGGGGCTGAGAGAGATGGTGGCAGGGAAATGGCACTTTGTGGTTATTGTCACCCCCTAGATAGTTGCCATTAATAGTAACCATGAAACCAAACTGGAACAGAAATTAGACTTGAGCAAAATGAACGAGTTAAGCACTGCAAATTTGATGAATTGCTGACATCTTGAGAAAGCCAGGTTTTCAGCTCATTTTTTTTTACTCAGTGGCATTAAAGTCCTGGTTTCCGTTTTGTGCAATAAATGTCACAAGCTGCAATATATTAATGTCTGGGTCAACTAAATTCCTAAGAGGTGAACATGACCAAAAACTGGTTTGAAGGTGCACACGTCCTGCTGGTATGAAGTGAGCTTCTTGCCAAATCTCTGCAATATAAATGGGGCATCTGAACAACATATTCAATGATAAATCCAGTTTATAACTTCGTAAATGTGATACATGTTCCTGCTATTGAGATGTGATTATAGATTTTATAATACAGCTTCAGTTTGTAAGTTTTAAGTAATTATTTATTTATAGTTAACTGGCAAAGGGAAATGTGACCTAGTGGTTGACTTCTGCAGAGATTTATCTTCGATATATTCTTTGATATTACTGACAGTAGATTACTGATGTTGTATAATAAAACAGCTCCATTTAATGTGCACTAAATTTATTTTAATATGTTGCAATTAAAAGACATTTTGGCAAGCATATATTACTCTCTCAGACTTGTTCCCATTTTTGAGCCATTTCATTTGATGTGATTGTATGTGCCACTAGAGAGCCTCTCTGCAATGGTGAAGCTGCCTGAAAAAATTGCAAACGACTAAATAAATAAGTTTAAAATGATAAGATTTTTTAAACCAGTTGTAAAAATAAAATAGACATTGGAGACTGGTCGATTATTAAGAATAGAAGACTTGTAATTGACGTAATTAGTTTTTAGCTTGTGGCATTTTTGAACTATGAGTTCAGTTGATTTATTTTCCACAATCAATGGTTCCCATTTTATATCCCCTATTGTAACTGGCATTTTCTTTAGGTAGATTATTAATTAACTGAAGTAGGGAAAGTAAGAAATATATTTTGTTAACAACACTGTAAAGGGAAAATTTATGGCACAGTCCATGAATAGATAGAAAGAAAAAGGCAATTTGGCCCATTGATTTGTGTCGTTAGCAGAGCAATCCTAAACTACCTTTTGTCTTCCCTTACCTTGATTCACCTATATCAACTATTTACCTATCATTTTCATAAAAGATGCAATGGTCTCTGCTGCATCTATTCCCTGTGATGAAACATTTCATCCTCCATTAACTTGCTGTGTAAAGACTTTTTCCTAATCTTGTCACTGTAGTGATTGTGATTGTCCCTAGTGATTTTATAAACCTCAAAAAGCATCCTCATCCTCCTGTGCTCCAGTGAAAAAAAGTCCCAGCCTATCCAGCTTCTCCTTATACCTCAAACTCTTCAGACTCGGCAACATTCGGGTAAATCTTTTCTGAATTCGCTCCAATTTAACAATATCCTTCCGACAGGAGGGTGACCAGAATTGTGCACAGTTCTCCAAAATGTGCCATCATTCTTTATTTCTGCATATTTACCACACTATTGTTAATGCCACTTTTTAAATTTCATCCAGTAAATTTGGAAAGCTGGTGGCATCTAGCGCTCTTTTGACTTCTATTTCCTCCTTGGTGTTCATCTCAGACATCCAAATGAACTTGTGAGCTCCCAATTCATAGGGCAGCAGCTGCTTTTCATTCTTGCCGAAAAGAGTTTAGATTAAAATATCAAGTGCATAATTAATAAACACCTAATAATACAAATCCTGGATTTACAATTTAAAAGTATTACTTGTGCAACAGAGTAACAACACAATAAAAGCAGCAGCAAAGAGCCTTTAATGAATAATAATTTACTGACTTAAAGTATTGGATGTGACACAATATACAAAATTTGTTATTGATTTCTTAATGGGATAATATAAATTCAACATAGAATTTTCTTAAAATCAAATACTGATTACTTTTCGAAAACACTGCAATAACGATGTCACAATCATTAATCATTGCTTTGTGAACATCATAACACATCAGATAAGGCACTCGCTGACAGCCAATGTCTGCAATAAGATTAGTAAGGAACCAATTTTAAAATCCTTTGCATAAAATTGAAACAGTATATTTCATATAGGTGGTAATAAAGTTTAAAAGTTTAGATGGATGCTCTTTATTTTATTGCCCGACATAAACGTTTTCATTGGGGTGCCAATTTTCAATCAGAGAAAAATTCCCCCTTTCATTTTGAGTATGGCACTGCAGTAATACTGCATAGGAGAACTTTAAAGAACTGATGATAAATGAAAAAGAATGTATTTGGAACAGGTTTGTGTATTTTTACAAGAGGTAACACAAGTTAGCATTCTGAATCTTATATTTTTAAAGGAACCCTGCAATGGAACCATTTTTTCCTCAACATGCATTTAAATATGTTCAAAGTAACACAGCATTGAATATATGTATTCAACATTAAAATAAAAGATTTAATGGTTCAATCAACATTTGTTGATTCACAAAACACATTTATCCCATCTATTATTGTAACTTTAAAATTAAAGTCTTGAAATAGTTATGAAATCATATTTCAAACTGCAATTTTACAGTGTCCTTTCTTTCAGCCTTTCTTTCTTATATGACACAAATAAATGACAAATTTTTGATACTGGTTTAGAAGTATTCAGAGTTCATTTAGTGCGTTAACAAACTGTGTCATTTCAGCATTTGCTACACTGACAAATTCAGCAAAGGTTTTTTGTTCTACAACTGAGGCAGGTCTAACAGATACACATTTAAAAAGATTTCTTCTTTGGTCATAGGTTCCCATGCATCTGTGTGCTTGACCTCTGATCAGCCTTGGAAGGTCACGGTCCTGAAATAGCAAATACAAGGCTTGACATATCAACTGGCATATTAGTATTCAGTAGGAGGGGGAGAAAAATCAAAATGCTTGGTGTGCTACAAGTCTTACAGCATTCAATGCTAATATGATAGCTACAGTGGACCAAATACAAAATAGAAACTACTGCCAAGCACTACAATTTATTCATTAGAACCCAAGCCAAGGTTAAACAAAATTTAGAAAGACTCAGTTGGCATAACACATCTATAGAATGAAACAACTAAGAACATAACAAATTTTGACACGAACATAAAATTTTGGAATTGAACGGCATTATTGTCAAGGCAGTGCAGTCTTAAGTTGTTCTTAAACTAAAACAAAGTAAAGATACAAGCATGTACCAACACACTGGTACAGTTTTCAGTATCAAATTGGGAAAATCTCCAGACTAGCCCAACCTCTCTCAGTAAAAAAGTACAATTTTCACTCCAGTGAGTAGATAAGAGTTGTGCCAGACAACTTCGGAATATGAAAATAAGCAGCTTTTGGGGAATGGTGAGAGACAAGGGAGGTTGGAGAGAAGATCTTCCCTGATTCTTTAGAGCTTAACTACATTGACTTATAAGTTTATTAGTCAACCTACCAGTAATAAATATATAAGTATGTTGTGGTTCTGTTCGCCGAGCTGGAAGTTTTTGTTGCAAACGTTTCGTCCCCTGGCTAGGCGACATCATCAGTGCTTGGGAGCCTGCTGTGAAGCGCTTCTTTGATGTTTCCTCCGGTGTTTATAGTGGTCTGTCCCTGCCGCCTCCGGTTGTCAGTTTCAGCTGTCCGCTGTAGTGGTTGGTATATTGGGTCCAGGTCGATGTGTTTGTTGATGGAGTTTGTGGATGAATGCCATGCCTCTAGAAATTCCCTGGCTGTTCTCTGTCTGGCTTGCCCTATGATAGTAGTGTTGTCCCAGTCGAATTCATGTTGCTTGTTGTCTGCGTGTGTGGCTACTAAGGATAGCTGGTTTTGTCATTTCGTGGATAGTTGATGTTCATGTATGCGGAT
>NC_057737.1:12485115-12497756 GCF_004010195.1 Chiloscyllium plagiosum | reverse complement strand
GTTTGTCTCACTGTTTGTTGTGTCTCTTCTGTCAGTCCATTGTTCCTGAGTGTGCATTCTCCGGAGGAAACATCAAAGAAGCGCTTCGCAGGAGGCTCCCAAGCACTGATGATGTCGCCTAGCCAGGGGACGAAACGTTTGCAACAAAAACTTCCAGCTCGGCGAACAGAACCACAACAACGAGCACCCGAGCTACAAATCTTCGCACAAACTTTGAATATATAAGTATGTTCAGGAATTATTCTATGGGAAAGGTTGTATTTGGTGCTATTGTATTATCACTGTGCTGAATATGAAAGTGAAATCTAAAGTTGAGATTGGAGATGCAGTAAACAGGTCAGTAGCTGCCTGATCAAAACATGAGACCATATTAGCTCTGACCGCACTAACCTACAGAGGGTGGATTTAGGATGATTGTGTTGTGTATGAAAAAGTATGTGTATTTTAAAAATAAAACTTTTGCTAGCTAATGCTTTTTGTCTTGTGCCAAATTGAGTAGTGTGGCTTCTAAGAAATTAACATCTTCCTGTATGGCTTTAAGTTTAACAGCATTGATGATTATTGAGAATATTTCTTCTCTCTGCATGTCCATTCTGTATCTTAATACAAATACAGAAGACAATGCACTACCTGACTGCATCACCTAATATAGGAGTGAGAGAGAAGGAAAAAGTAGCCCCTAACAATCAAAAAGTGCCCCTCAAGAGCAGATCTCAAAAAAAAACAGTGCGCGCTGCAGGGTAGCATAGCAAATAGATCACATGATTATGAAAAACATTCTGCAAAAACATTTTTTTGTTTCCAACGAACATTGGTTACTTGTGACTTTGCCTTTTTCTTCCATACTTGATCATTATTGGGTGAATGGCAGAAAAATAAATAGTTGAGAGAATGTGATGGGGTTATACAATTTATCTGATTGCTGTTATTTCAATGTACATAAGAACATGACATAAAGAATGTAAGAACTGGAAACTGGAGTGGGCCATTCAGCCCCTCAGGCCTGCTCCACCATTCAACATGATAATGGCTGATCTCTTCTTGGCTTCAATTCCACTTCCTGTCCTTCCCCATAACTCTTTAACCCATTATTAATTTAAAATCTGTTTACTTCCTTTTAAATTTACTCAATGACCTGGCATTCACAGAATTCTGGGGTAGTAAATCTCACATATTCACAACCCTTTGAAAGTAGTAATTTCTCGTCTGTTTTAGAACTCCTCTTTATCCTAAAATTTGTGGACTTCCATAGAACTGCAGAGATAGAGCATGTGAAGACTGGCTACCTGAAAACCAGCAATTTTCAAAAACTGGCTATTTATGTAATCTTTCATACATTAATTTTAGAATTTTTAGAATTAGAATTCCTACAGTGTGGAAACAGGCCCTTCGGCCCAACAAGTCCACACCAACCCTCCAAAGAATAACCCACCCAGACACATTCCCCTATCCTATATTTACCCCTGACTAATGCAACCAACCTACACATCCCTGAACACTATGGGTAATTTAGCCGGGTCTAACCTGCACATCTTTGGATTGTGGGAGGAAACCAGAGCACCCAGAGGAAACCCATGCAGACACGGGGAGAATGTGCAAACTTCACACAGAGAGTTGCCCAAGGCTGGAATTGAACCCGGGTCCCTGGTGCTGTGAGGCAGCAGTGCTAACCACTGAGCTACCGTGCCACCCTCAATTAAATAAGTTTAATTGAGCTAAACTTTTAAAAATTACTTGGAAAATTGGTTAGGCACTGCATTGGTGCAGTGTGGCTCCAGACTAGTTGCCAACTTTGCCACTTAGTGCTTCATTCCATGCTGTGTTCCAAAGTGACCTTTGATACTACTTGACCTGACCCAAACAGCCCATGGCCTGAACTACCCAACCTAAATTCAGAAATATCCAAAATCTGGAACAGCATCAGTATCAAAGGTGCCAGATTTGACTTACTGTTTCTACAGAAGATTATTTACATATAAAGTTACAACAGAATTGGCAATACTGAGTTGACACGCAGAGAGAAGAAAAATTCTCAATAATCATCAATGCTGTTAAACTTAAAGCCATAAATACAGGAAGATGTTAATTTCCTAGAAGCCACACTACTCAATTTGGCACAAGACAAAAGGTATTAGCTTGCAAAAGTTTTACTTTTAAAATACACATACTTTTTCATACACAACACAATCATCCTAAACCCACCCTCTGTAGGTTAGTGAGGTCAGAGCTAATATGGTTTCATGTTTTGATCAGGCAGCTACTGACCTGTTTACTGCATCTCCAATCTCAATTTTAGATTTGACTTTAATGTTCAGCACAGTGATAATACAATAGCATCAAATACAACCTTTCCCATAGAATACACAGAATTTTTTCAGTCAGAGACCACAACTGCATTGTGATCAGTGATGTATCAAAATTGCGAGGGAAATATTGGCATGATAATTTACAATACTAAGCTCTGATAGTAAAATACAACCAAAATAAATGGAAGTAAGATTTGTGGACAGGAAATGTGCAATTTTCTTAACATATTGCTGAGGTTTTATGTTGTCAGTGATATTACTTGGCAAACACTTTACATGCTCATGATAGTTATGGGTATTCTATTTTAATGTGGGCACTAGACAAATGTCTCCATTAAAGTGCCACACAAAAGTATTACATTGAGCATATTAACTTTCTACCACCTAACATCACCAATATTCAATCATTATTTTACTGTTCTCTTCCTTCCCTTTAACCCAACGAATGTGTCAGATGAAAATTAATCTTAGATAAATTTTGCTGAGCAACATTCAATTAGATATTTCTTGGAGAACAATAAACCTATATTGTATGCATTGCCAGCACAGAATGTTTGAACCATATAAGAAAATAATATGCTGTTTCAAAACTATACCTCATTTTATGCCTTACTGGTCTGAGATTGATACTGAATTGTAAATAATAACAGGTCACTTTTTCAGAAACTGTCACAGCTGTGAAGAAGTTGGGCTAAACTAGTGATTTTTTTAAAAATAAATTGTCATGAGAAAATGTAGTATATAACATAGGCCCATAGAATCAACTGCAATGATTTTACACCGATTGGGCAAATAGTCGACTGAAGCATAAAAGTGAATGGACTGCGAGATAACAGAATTATTTTTTTGAACTTGAGTTTAAAGAGCATGGGTAAGTTTGTTCAGCAGATTACTTTGGGGATGATTTTCATCTCATTTCACATGCAAAACTTGTTGACATTTTTTATCAGTTGTAAATTCATCCGCTATGTACCAGGAATTGGGTGTCATCTTTTTCAAGTTTCATGGAGGGTTTCTCTGGAAGGCATAGCAAGTTTTCTTGTCCAATCACCCAAATTCATCTCACCAACTACGTACCATGCTTTTAGGGCATCCTGCTTTCTAATGCCAGCCTGATTTTCCTACTTTCTGTAGGCAGAGGTACTTGCCACTGTTGGCCATCCAGAAATTCTAGGTGCCCACACCATATTTAAAAGGTCATTGAGCACCCAGTCAAGTTCTATCAGTCTGAAATTGCCTTGCATCATTCATCATATTTGCCCTGAACATGGCAAGTTTGGGGAGACTGGTGGCCCACTTTACAGGCTGAAGGCCCCGGTGGACAAGGTGATGCAGAAGTGGTTCATCCTCTCACCACAGGACCAGTAGAAGATGCAAAAACACCAGAGCTTACCAATGTGGTTCAAGATTGCTACCCAGGTCAGTATGGTCTCAACCATCTGGTGGAATACTCAGCACTGCTGCAAGAAGGTTAGTGATATTTTCTGCACTACCAGACTAAATGCCAGCATTTTTCTCTACTGCCTCACATTCACACTGGGCAAAATCTTATTGGGGTTTGAACAACATGGTTATGACTAGATATGTGGAAGAATTAGGCAACAAATTTACTAAGGCACATCTTGAAGTCAGAACAACTTTCAGTATCTTTTATGCTTTTCATAAGTCGCATTGGAGATGCAATCTGATGGGAACTGCTGGTTAAATATTTTGTTAATGACACAACTTGTCTCATTAACATTCAGCTTCCCATCACCTTATTAACTTACTAAACAAGCTAGATATTGAGAAAATACGACAAGGTAATCAGAGCTAGCAGGTCATACAGAAGACAAAAGTGGGAGGTGCTAATATTACCATTGGTGCAGGGTGGGAGATATCCTGAGGATGTTAGCAGGCAGCACAGAGTCATGCAAGATTAGTATTGTCAGAGTTTGGGGTCAGTGATGGCCAATATGTTACAGGCAATAATGAGACTGGGAGAGTATGAACTTTGGTGGAAGGTGGATGCAGTAACAGACAGACTGTGAGATACCAGAAGCAAGATGGCTGCACTTACATTGTAGAGTGGAGGAAGACATTCGCCTTCTTGCCAAACATGACACCACCCCCAACTCTGCTCAACCCAATCATCCCCCATACATCTGAACAACCATAAACACCATCACCTACCTGGTACCCTTCCCACATGGCACCCTAATCACCCAGACCCTATTTCCCTGGCATCCTGACACCGAGCTCACCTGGAACCTTAACCTCACACTTACCTGACATACTTATTATTCCATAAGAGTTATCAAAGTGGTTGTCTGTGCTACAGGACGATAAATCTCAGAATACAACTACAGCCACATAAAAGGGGCGTAGCTTGACTTCCCAATTATCCTTGATTGTGAAGGACTTGCTAGATTTGAGGTATATTCTGCACTTCTGAGGAGTTGTGATTAGAAATTCCTGCCAGAAATTCAGAACTCTTTCTTAATGTACAAAGGTATAAGCAGAGAGACAATCTGACTGTTACTCTCTCTCCTTGGAAAATCTGGCCTATTCAGTCAAAGTATACAAAATAAGTAACTGGTAATATGCCCAAGTATCTGATTCCATTGTTTGCTCATTCCTTCTATAGTGGGGCTTCCCAAAATGGGGATTTAAATCCTGAGTGGGTGATGAGCTCAGTGATAGCCTTGGCTGGTTGTGAAATTAGAACAGTTGCTGCCTCTTCAAACAGACCCCACTCTCACGTATCTAACTGAGGGGTTGCGCCAATTTTCAAACTTTGAAATGGAGTTTACTAAGGGAAATTGTTTGGGAAGCACCGCATTGTAGAATGATAAAAAGTAACAGTAGTTAATGCCTGTTAAAGGCCCCAAATTTTGTTATGGTTACACAAACAGCACTTATAATTCTGTACTGTTGCATTAAGTTGGGAATCTCATCCACTGGAACCTTACTGCAAGAGCACTATACTAAATTTGGCATATGTCGAACAAGAATATTTGGTTTTAAAATAGACTAAACAGGAATAATTTGTGACTTTCATCTTTATTCTCTGCCTTATTGAACAGAAGATTTGCCACTAAAAAGTTACTAAAATTGATCAACTAGAACTGCAGACACATTTTGCAGAACTAACATTAATTCATACAATGCAAACTGCAGGAGATGGACTTTTATTAAAAGATCCAACATCTTCATATATAGCATGCAGGATAACAGCACTTTCTTTTTCTTCAGTATGATGCACCACCCTGTGGTCCAATTAAAAAATTACAGCATCTCTGCACTCCGTATGCAATCACATCCTAACAATGTAACTGAATGTCATAAGAATAGATGAAGTTAGTCATTTTTAGCAATCTCAACATCATTCTACATGGTATATTATTTATTTTTTTCTTCTCATGTATAACACTTTATATTTGTTGTCATTCATTTTCATTATTCTGACCATCTACATCAATTTTGCAACTCCTCCCACAGTTTCTAAATTGTCTCTTCTGATTCTAATGTCCTCTTATTTTGGTAACACGTGCAAATTGAACTACTTTTCAGTGTGTTTTTACTTTCAGGTAATTTGTGAGAGACCAATTGTTCTAAGTATTGAACCCTGAGACATTGTTCCTAACATCACGATGTGATTTACTACCATCCTTCAGGTTTTTTTCAATGCCTCAAATGTCAGAGTAACACCTAATTCAGGATGTTCCCTGTCTGCATCAGAAAGCAAACCCCCTCCCCGACATGATGTCACATCAACCTTGCCCGCCTTTCAAATCCCAGCCTCCCATCCCTCTCCTCCCTCTCTCTGGGCTCAGAGCTCATTCCACCCTAAAATCTCATGACTTATCATTCTGGGATAACATGATATTGCTCATTCTCCTTTATGCATTCCCAGCTGCACCTACTACTGAGTCCTGGCACTGTCGGGACATCATAAGGGTGGAACTTCTTTCACTGAGGGACAAGTCTTACTTTCAATCACGTTAGTCTACCTGCACTACAGTATATCTCTCGGCATACTGACCTAGATTTAGCCTTCAAGCAGTTCACTCCCTTATAAAATGCAGCCCTATGTTTCCTCGATTATTTGCATAAAGCTGGCCTTCAAATCAACTCCCTATAACAAATTTTATTATGTTACAAGAAATGGAAGACTAATGTTCTAGTTGCAAGTGTCTTGTTTTTTTTTACTTCGTACAGACACCACATTAAGCTGTCCCCAAACTCTCAATATCTTTCGAATGCACAATTATTCCTTTATTATGATTCTCAGCTTCACAAATTTCTTCAATAGTCTCATTTTAAAACATTTTTATTTAACTTATTTCTCTCATTTACCTGTTCAGAGATGTTATTACATATCTCTGGAGCAGGTGGGACTTGAACCCAGGCCTAGTGTCTTTCAGAATTCTACCATCCTTCCCAGGGGAATTATTTGTTCAGAGCTTGATTAGCCTGACAAGGACTTCCAGCTTGTTTATAACAAAGTTACTGATTTTATTTGAGGCTTTTTTCTTAAAACAGAGCTTGTTGCTTGTACCTTTTATGAATACTTGGAAAAGTACTTGGTCAAACCTGTTACATTATTTGTATTCATCTTTAATTTAGCCCCAGCTGCTTTTGTGGGTACATTTAAGGGCAGCTAACACCTTAAATGCATTATCTGGGCCGACATGACACCAATTTTAAAGTTCACTTGAGAATGTAACTTTTGAGTGTTCTGCGATTTACACGTGAACTGAAACCAACATGTTCATTCTAAAAGATGAGAAACTTAAACAATCCAGGTCTTTTTTAATATATAATTTCAGTTACATCAAGCTGTAAACTTTTGCTATAAATTCTGTCTTACAATCTTATACTTCACAACCACCTGATGAAGGAGCAGTGCTCCGAAAGCTAGTACTTCCAAATACTTGTTGGACTATAACCTGGTGTTGTGAGATTTTTAACTTTGTACACCTTAGTCCAACACCGGCATCTCAAAATCATTCGTAGGATATGTTCCTCTTCAAACTTACCATTTGATTCATTTAAGACACACATTTAGTTTGAGCTTGTTAGATTTCAGATGCTAATGGATGCTTTGTCAGATATGCCTGAAGCTCTCCAATTATTTAACCCTGTCTCTTCAAAGACACCTCTTAAAGCACACCTCTTTAACCAACATGTCTTAATCTCCCTATGTGGCTCAGTGTCACATTTGATCTGATAATACTCCTTTAAAGTACCTTGAAACATCTTGCTACATTAAAGACACTACATAAGTGAAAATTTTGTTTCATAATTGTGAATGCCCCATGGTAAACTTCACTCTAGGTTTCCTCTCAGCAATGTTTTTCTTTCTTGTTATACTTCTCCTGTTTATATTTGGCTTAATGTTTTAATCCAGCTGTTCTTGACCTTACAGTATATGATCATTTCTGTGCTTGTGCTGCCAACTACTACCATATAGTGGCTGAGGTAGTTTGCTGCCACTATCCATTACATTGACTGGTTTTAAAGCCCTACTTGGGTCAGTGGTAGAGGAAAACACAATCATGGCTTTTAATGAAAAGCGGTTTTAGTCTTAAACAAAATACAGTTGTTTTGCAGGACACCAATCAGGTATAAGTTACATTAGTAAGCTAAATCTTGTTATTAAAACAATTAGGAGACTGTTGGATACAGGGTATTTATTTTATAAGATCCTATGATTTCTGCCTTTGACCCCTTATAACATCATCAGATTTAATGGATTATAATGCAGTCTCTGACATTAGTCCTTTTCATTCTACTCATGTTTAATTTTTTCCTTTTATTTCCCTTGGTTACTTCTTTTAAGTTGTTCCTGGGACTTTGGGGTTTGGTAAGGCCAGCATTTGTTCTGTATCCATAATTTCTTTTGAGAAAGTGATGGTGAGCTATCTTGTTGAAATTTTGCAGGCAAACTTACAGTACTGTTAGGGAGAGAGTTCCACAGATTTGGCCCAGCACCCATGAGGAAGAAATGATTTATTTTTATGTCAGGATGTTGTGAGACTTGGAGTAGACCTTGTGGATGGTTTTGTGTTCCCATCCACCTACCACCCATGTTCTTACAGGTGGTTGAGGTCACAGGCTTGGAAGATGCTTTTGGAGAAGTTTTCACAAGCTGCTTCACTGAATCTGATAGATTGCACTATTTATTTTGGTTTATTTCAGCTATCCCTTTCCTACCACCCTCCTCCTTTTGTCACCTACTTCAAAGATGTTCTCTTTCATCTTAATTTCTCTCTTTTACAGCTATCATTTTTTGGTTTTCCTTTTTAAAAAAAATCCAGTTATTGATCAATCTGTTTTCCCAGATCCCATTGCTTCTACTGTTTCATTCAAACTTCACATACAATCTGCAGTCATTTTGCTTTACTTCATATGCATTTTGAGATCTTTGGTATATATCAATAGTCCGAGGTTTATCGAGTTAAGAAGAAACTTTGTAGAACTTTATGGAGTATCAGAGGATTAGAAATGACTTGTGATCATGAAGAAATTCCATACTGGTAGTGTTTCAACAGGACTTAACATTATGGGCTACCATATTTACCATTTCATAGAACACAGATGGAACTGAATCATTCCTGTCTCTCAGAAGAAAGTTTTTGGCACTTTGCTCTCCAGCTCTGACAGCAGAATCCAGGGTAGCTGTAAGATAAAAGATTGTGCAAATTTAAAAAGGGAAAAGATTAACGCTGTGCATTTACTGATTAGCTTGGTTGTTTCTGAGAGTAATTAACAGCTTATTCACATTTAAATATTTACAATGTTCATTTGGAAAAAAGGACAAATAAAATGGCCTATATTTACAAATTGAGAAACAAGTAAGTACATAAATATCAATTCAATTTATACTAGCTGAAATGAATTAATTACATAAAAACTTTAAAAATGCTCAAACTATAAGCAGTCAATATTGGACACAAAGATATTTCAATATTCTAGGCTTTAGATACAGTTTTGTTTTAAGATAAGACGACACCGAAACTAACAATGCTCACCATTATAACAGGAAATTGAAAAACAACTTCTAGAATTCTCATATGAACAAGTAAATATGAAATCCAGAAATCACTGTCAGAGATATAACATTGCTCTACATGGTACACTCTTATAATCATCAATCTGCAGTAAAATAAACAATATGATGTGCACTAAGGTACTTGCACACTCTGATCATCCTTGGAATGTAAAAAACAATTCATAGCTCTCTACCCTGTAGTAAGCCATCTTCTTCAAACCCTATTCCCTGTCTCATCTATAAAGTTCTCATGGATGTTTTTCTGCCCGAGACTGAAATCATTCTTTTAGCCGCCCACCACTTTCCTCCCTTTCCGAAACCAATTGAGCTAAACAATCCCTAAGGAATCGGAAGAATGCTGTGAAACTTGAAAGGGCTCAGAAAAAATTTACAAGGATGTTGCCAGGATTGGAGGATTCGAGCTATAGGGAGAGGCTGAATAGGCTAGGCCTGTTTTCCCTAGAGCGTAGGAGGACGAGGGGTGACCTTATAGAGGTTTATAAAATCATGAGGGGCATGGATATGCTAAATAGATAAGATCTGTTCCCTGGGGAGTCCAGAAGTAGAGGGCATAGGTTTAGGGTGAGAGGAGAAAGATATAAAAGGGACCTAAGGGACAACTTTTTCACACAAAGGGTGGTGTGTGTATAGAATGAGCTGCCAAAGGAAGTGGTGAAGACTAGTACAATTACAGCATTTAAGAGGCATCTGGATGGGTATATGAATAGGAAGCGTTTAGAGGGATATGGGCCAAGGGCTGGCAAATGGGACTAGATTAGGTTAGGATATGTGGTCGGCCTGGACGAGTTGGACCGAAGAGTCTGTGTCCATGCTGTACATTCCTATGACTCTAAATAGTTCTCAACTTGTGGGTAATGATCTCATCTGCCCTGCTCACCCAACCCCACACCCCGATGGAATCACAGAAAAAGCATTTCTGAGCTACCCCTCCTCTGAAAGGACAATGGTGACCATAAAGAGATTCTGTCTGGATAGTCCTGGATCCAATAAATCTATGCCCTCAAACAGCAAGATTCAGATACTGATAACTCACTCACCTTTGGAAGCACTTTAAACGGGGATTGTAATATAGTCTCAGGATGATCATGCACTTACTTCATGGAAGCAGAGGCAGGCAAGCACAACACAATTAATGATTGAAAAAGGGGAAAAAAAAAACAAAGTAGTCAGATGGCTTATCAAGGGAGGTGAGTGGCATTGATTTTGACCTCAAATCAGCTGAATGAGGTTCACAGAGAGTTTCCCTTTATAAGCTCTAGTGAGTTCTCTCATGCAACTCTCCACTGATCACTTCATTATGCATTCAACAAACCCCTATCCCATCTATTCGTGCTATTTTGTGCTCACTAGTAGTGGAAGTACTTGATGCTGCTGGGCCCTTCAGAACGCACACCTCTGACACCATAGTGTCAGCTAGAAATAGCCCTCCATTTCCTACCAGGCTGGTAACAGAGGTGGGAATGTAAGCCAGGTTCGGTCCCACCTCCCAGTCCCTGCTTTGAATGGGAAAATGCAGCCCTTTAGTGGCAGAAAAGATCCAGTTCTCTTTGCTATGATTTCTGTTTACTTCTTTCTCTCAGTTCACTATCAGTGCTGCCCATTCTTCTACCATCTTCAAATCTATTACATATCCTCCACATTTTCTTCTCTACTTCCCCCTCACTTTATTGTGGTATAATATGGCATTTTACAATGCAATTTATTAGAGTAAATACAGTTACTTGCCACAGCTTCTGTAGAAGCAATTCACAGCAAGAGACAAATGGAATACAGAGATAGAATATGTATGCATTTAGCACAATTTACATTCACAGGTTGTCCTAAACATTTCACAACGAATGAATTACTTTGGAAGCATAGGCATGTTAGATAGGCATGTTCAATGATCAATTTTGTGCATAACAAGATCTATCAAACATCAATGAGATGAATTAATCTACTTTTCTGATGCCAGTTAAGGGATAAATGCTGTCCAGAATACTGGCAGAGTGCCTATCTCTTCGAATAATGCTATAAAATATTTTACTTTCAGTTGACAGAGCAGACAAGGTCTCTGCTAACATCAAATTCAAAAGATAGTGACTTCAACAATGTGGGTTTCCTTCAGGACTGCATTTAAATGTCAGCTCAAATTATGGAGATTGAAGCATAATCTTCTGAAACATAGCACATGGTTTCTCTAGTTAAGGGAGAGCCACAAGTAGAGGTTCTGCTTTAAATTAAGGAACTCCAGTCAGGAATTACTACCCTTTAAAAACTTACTAACTTTGTTTTTCATGAAAAGAGACTTAACTATCACCAATCTCATTAAAAATATAGAGAATACATATTAAAACCAGAATTAAAGCAGTATACTTTGTTAAAACAATTATAGATACTCAGGAACATCAAGAACTAAAGAGTCTTCACACTCATAAAATTATAAACAATAAAAATAAAATGAGTTAACCCAAGGCAATGTTTTTCAAAAAAGTCTTATTTTGAACTATGACTACCACTCATGATTCTAAATTGCCATTGTTGCACGATCTTTGGTATCATATAAAGTAGCTTGGTGAAGAATCACAGAATTTTTTTTACCTTCAGTTTTATTGATTTGTTTTCCCTTATTATAAACATAACAATCTGCAAATTTGTCAAATAACAGCAATTTCACTTAGCAGATATTCGCTGATTACATTTTTATTTAGCAATTCTCCGGTGGGTATAATTTCTCCATTCCAAACAAATTTAAAGTGTACAGTTAATAATACAATTGCTATTTTACTTAATTCCTTTCATCTATCTTCATTAGGTAAAACTGAAGTTACTGGTGAGAACAAACCAAATTAATACTAATGAAGTATGAGTAATCTAGTCATGAAAATCCAAAAGATTTAATAACACACATACAAATTTATTTTCCTAGTTCATTTTATTCTTTTTTATCATTCTGTCATTGGATTCAAAATTGCATTCTCTCACAATATAAAGTAGCATGAAAATAGCATGAGTAAAGAGTATTTTTTGAGCAGGTTCACACAGATCTCTGCTTGCCTTTACTCTTGTCTGTGTGTTTAAAGTTATTTTTAGCTGAAAATGTGTTGCTGGAAAAGTGCAGCAGGTCAGGCAGCATCCAAGGAGCAGGAGAATCGACGATTCGTGCATAAGCCCTTCTTCAGGAATGAGGAAGATGTGCCAAACAGGCTAAGATAAAAGGTAGGGAGGAAGGATTTGGGAGAGGGGCGTTGGGAATGCGATAGGTGGAAGGAGGTTAAGGTGAGGGTGATAGGCCAGAG
>NC_057737.1:12483412-12484583 GCF_004010195.1 Chiloscyllium plagiosum | reverse complement strand
GGGTTGTCCTGGTGGCGATTGGAGGGGCGGGGCTCACGGGCGGAGGAGTGGGAAGTGGAGGAGATGAGGTGGAGAGCATCATCGATCACGTCTGGGGGGAAATTGCGGTCTTTGAAGGAGGAGGCCATCTGGGTTGTACGATATTGGAACTGGTCCTCCTGGGAGTAGATGCGGCGGAGATGAAGTGGTCCTCCTGGGAGTAGATGCGGCGGAGATGAAGGAATTGGGAATATTACGGTATTGGAACTGGTCCTCCTGGGAGCAGATGCGGCGAAGACGAAGGAATTGGGAATATAACAGTATTGGAACTGGTCCTCCTGGGAGCAGATGCGGCAGAGACGAAGGAATTGGGAATATATACAGTATTGGAACTGGTCCTCCTGGGAGCAGATGCGGCGGAGACGAAGGAATTGGGAATATCTACGGTATTGGAACTGGTCCTCCTGGGAGCAGATTCAGCAGAGACGAAGGAATTGGGAATATTACAGTATTGGAACTGGTCCTCCTGGGAGCAGATGCGGCGGAGACGAAGGAATTGGGAATATATACGGTATTGGAAATGGTCCTCCTGGGAGCAGAATGTGGCGGAGACTAAGGAATTGGGAATATCTACGGTATTGGAACTGGTCCTCCTGGGAGCTGTACGGTATTGGAACTGGTCCTCCTGGGAGTAGAATACGGTATTGGAACTGGTCCTCCTGGGAGCAGAATATTTCCCTCCCCTCCCTATCAGCGTTCCGAAAAGACCACTCCCTCTGTGACTCCCTTGTCAGGTCCACACACCCCCACCAACCCAACCTCCACTTCCGGCTCCTTCTCCTGCAACCACAAGAAATGCAAAACTTGCGGCCACACCTCTCCCTTACTTCCCTCCAAGGCCCCAAGGGATACTTCCATATCCGCCACAAATTCACCTGCACCTCCACACACATCATTTACTGCATCCGCTGCACCCGATGTGGCCTCCTCTATACTGGGGAGACAGGCCGCCTACTTGCGGAACGTTTCAGAGAACACCTCTGGGTCACCCGGACCAACCAACCCAACCATCCTGTGACTCAAAACTTCAACTCCCCCTCCTACTCCACCAAGGACATGGCAGGTCCTGGACTCCTCCATCGCCAGACCATAGCAACACGACGGCTGGAGGAAGAGCGCCTCATCTTCCATC
>NC_057737.1:12458809-12483279 GCF_004010195.1 Chiloscyllium plagiosum | reverse complement strand
TTTCCAGCAACACATTTTCAGCTCTGATCTCCAGCATCTGCAGTCCTCACTTTCTCCTAAAGTTATTTTTATTCTGGCTCATTGTTGTTGCTGTGCTGAGTTGCTGACCCCGAATCTTTTTCTTCAGCAAAGTTGGTTGCATTTATCTCAGTAACATCACCCATCTACACCACTGCTTCAGTTTATCTGTTGCTGAAATTCCCATCCATGCCTTTCTTATCACTAGGCTCTATTCCAATTCTCCCCTGTCCTCAAGTGAAAAGTTCTCATTGTTATTTTGAAATTACTCCACAGTGACACTGCTGCCTATCTCCAATAATCATATAGACAAACCATTTACAATAAGTTTGGTTTTTGTGTGAAACACTATTTGAAACATTATTAAACATTGTATTGTTATTTTCCTGAAAGTCAGCTGGCAAAGGGTGAAACTGAAGCTAATTTTTGTGATTTTATAAGTATTGGAGTTATACAGTATAAGTATGCACCTCATAATTCAGCAACCAATTTCAGTCTGTATCTATATGTAGGCACAAGTAAATCCCAGTTATTGCTGACCAGCTGCATATCATTAAACACAATTAACAGTCAATTAAAATGTATGCATCTTGGGTCAATCCAAATTTAGTTATATAATTTTTTTTTCCTCCAACCTGATCTTGGACTAACTCAGAAGATACTTCAGCATTTCAACACAGATTCTAGAGATCACTGACACGTTACATTACAATGCTCTTGTCGGATCACTTTGTGCAGGGATATACATATCTCACGTATCTGCAAAGGATACAACTCAAGGATATTTTCTTAGTGCTCACTCACACTTAGTGCTTGGACTCTCACAGAATCTTTGCTTTGCCTTGCCTTTTAGTACATTGCCACATCAGTTATAACATACAGGATCACAGCAACTCTGGCTCACCTTGTTTCGTAAAGGAGACAAAAAGTCAGGCAGCTCGCTATGGTTGTCAGTACTGAACAGACAAAGGGTTAGACATTGCTCTAAGGCACCAGGCTACATCAATGACATATCTAAATCATGTGTCAGTAGATTACATGGTAAATACACTATATGTGCGTCAACCAAATGGCCTAATCTGAAAGCCTAAAAGGAACTATACTTAATCAAGTGAAGGAGTACTATAGCCAGTCAGTAGGTGTTGCCACACTCAATCAACAGCATCATTCAATCTCAGTCCAAGTTAGGCCATAGTCATTTGGGTACTTGGGTAATCAGGGTATGAAAATCCATGCACTTTCAGACCGAGATTGGGCCTTGGTCAGTAATGCAGTTCAAGTCCAATCAGCCCAGTGCGTATAAATAAGTCTGTCAAGGAACTGTAAAAACATCAGTAAGGGGACTCAGCCCTGCTCAATTGAGGTTGTCCTCAAGTTAGTCCAGAGGATTAAGCCTTGGTAAAGTGGAGTTATCAGAGAGTAGTCCATACTGTGTCAGGGAAAGTGGGAAACTTAATTGTGGGGATTGGAGTTGTTACATTGAGGCACAGAGCAGATTATGACTGTGAAAGGTCAATTCTAAATGTAAGGGTGGGATCTAATATAGAATGGGAGGGTATGAGGCACTGTGGGAGGATTCTTGCAAGTCACCAACATTTTGGTTTCAATGGGGGAGGAGAGTAGTTAATTGTGTATGCATGGTAATACATGAGACCAGGGGTCGAGGAGGAATATAAGTGATATAGAGCGGCAATTGGTTGGATGGTAATACGGGGACCCTTAAAGCAGATGAGGTTGATAGAGACAGCTACACTAAAGGATACAAAGAGTTGGTGGGAGGGTGAGGGGGATATTGACATTCAGTTGGAGCCTGGAATTTACCCAGTAGTGCCATCTGGATAGCATGCATTTTCCACGAAACCTAAACTGTACAATATGGATGGAAATTTGCTGTGACTATATTCAGAGTAGGCAGAGCAACATTGTATTCTGCTTGCATGGGCAGAGTTGACACATTTGCACTACGAGACAGAGTTTTGTTGTGAATTGAGGATCCATCCTTAACTAAGTACATATTTTCTTGTAAGGCACACAGGTAATATGAATCTTTGCCTCCAAAGACATGTGCACTCATGAATGATCACAGTCTCATCCACAACAAAGCCCAAAGTATGGAACATGTTTACAGGCAAGGACCTATTTACATAGCATCCACATCAATTTTGGACTCAGTGATCTCCTCACTACAGTGTTGACTTGGCTGCATTTGCGAACGTAAGTGATCAATGATTTGCAAAATTTGTTGCTATCCAGGACACTTTTCAGAGATGAGCAACACCATGCAACTATAATGTCTATACTCTTTTGGATATATGTAGAGGCTACTTAACACTGAGAGTAGCAAGGTAACCAGGTCCTCCAGCTAAATTGACAGTTGATTATATCATAATTTTAAAGTGCATATGTATTTACAGAATGTGGAGGTACCAGTGTTGGGCTGGGATGTACACGACACCAAGCTATAATCCAACAGGTTTATTTGAAATCACGAAGTTTTGGAGCGCCTCTCCTTCATACAGACTCACCCTCCGCAGCTGCAACCTCTCTGAGTCAGGGATCATAAGCAGGGGAAAGGTGAAGGCACATGGAATTTTCCTGAGAGGAGATTTTTGGCATGTCTGTTGTGGTTTCTCCACTGTCTGAGTGCCTGATGGCACCCTTCTTTGAAAGGAAGGGGTACTTGATTGAGAGTGAGGTCCCACGCCAGCAATCACATCTCACCTCTTCATCACTTGCTGCTGATTCTGAACCACACTGCTGTGCACCATTTTCTCCCACAATGATCTCACTTCCGTCTTCCTTTTGTCTTAAAGTGGCTAGAAGAACCATTAGTGGTGATGCAGGAATGGGAAAGGTGGTGAATTGTCCCACTGGGAATTGCAGAAGGCAAGAAAGGTTAGTACTTTGGAAGCACGAAGTCGGTGACACCATTGAGTGGAAATGCCGTATGGAATTATGAGAATGGGAGGTCTGTGGCCTTTTGGGGAAGGTGTTTGCAGTGGTAGGGCTAGAGTGAATATGAGGTAGCAGAGAGAAGATGATGGCATTTACCCTTGTGCATTGCAGAAGATCATTAATCTTTTTTCTACATTGCTGGGAATAGCACTGAACTGAGTGCTAACTCTGTCCAAACTGGCAACAATTGGTGTGTGGCCTTCTTTGGTGGTCCAAACGAAAGGAGATGATCCTTCTCTCCATCACCCCATCCACTAGGATCTCCAGGTCCCAGTTGGTGGACCTGCTTTACTTTCTCAGTCATGTCCTTAGTAATAACAGTAAAGTAGCATAATGCAAAAGCCAGTTTCTGGCTTACAATATTTGAAGTGCTGTGAAGTGGGGTTTCAACATTATGCCAGAAGTGTGTATGCCAGAAGGCCCCAGCAGTGGCAAGCACTTCCACCTTGTGAATTCAGGTTTAAATACCTTTCAGCCCAAAGTTTCTAGCTTCTGATAAATTTCAAAAAGTGTTGGGTAGGAACAGGTTTGATGTCCAGTTACAAATAACAAAGAATCTCTTGCAGGTAAGTTAGACTAGTCAAAAATTGTTTCTAGTTGATACCTGATAATGCCAACGGTCACTACAGATCATAGTCTTTTCATTCAGATAATTTTATAGGTAAAATTCAGTTAGTTTCCATGCCCATAGTATGTTGTGCAATAATATTCAAACCAACACATAATAATAGTAGTATGTTAGCATATGTCATTACATCTGCTAATTCATACATTAAAATCAGGATTATTACACCAGGGTAAAAACAAGGACTGCAGATGCTGGAAACCTCAGGCAGCATCCGAGGAGCAGGAAAATTGACGTTTCGGGCAAAAGCCCTTCATTAGGAATAGAGCCATCTACTGTTGGATAAAAATTGTTTTATTCTGTCCCTTTTGAATGTCATATTACCTCCCTGACATTAAAGCAGTAGGTTATCTTAAGAGAATCAATTCACTCATTTAGTTAGAGTGTACGCTCAATGACACAGTGTACGCTTAATCCCTGTTCTGGCTGTGTTAAATCTTGGGGCAGCTTCTGTTTCTTGCTCCACTATAATAACATGACATTATAAAACCACAATTAACAACCCTCAGACAAAAAGCTCACCAAATCAAGATTTGGAGATGCCGGTGTTGGACTGGAGTGTACAAAGTTAAAAATCACACAACACCAGGTTATAGTCCAACAGGTCTAATTGGAAGCACTAGCTTTCAGAGCGCCGCTTCTTTATCCTCCAATACAACCACCTGGTGAAGGAGCGGCACTCTGAAAGCTAGTGCTTCCAATTAAACCTGTTGGACTATAACCTGGTGTTGTGTGATTTTTAACCAAACCAAGAAACAGACAGAACAGCTGTTGGCCTGAATTTATGTTATTATAATTTTACATTAATTTACTTTATTTTTAAAAGACTGCTTCTGCTATTGGTCAGAAAATCAAAGACTAACAATACTCTGATAATGTAGAGTAAAGGATTAACACTCTAATACGTAAGTAGTAAGCTATCAGTCATGATGCTAGAGATCAAATGATGGAGAGAGTCTAAAGATGTTACTGTGTAGACCTTGTGCCAAGTTTAAGAGTATATAGGGCTCACAGAATGCTCAACAAACAACCACTTTTAAAAGTCCTGAGACTTCAACAACCTCTTTTAAGCAATATAGAATATCCAATATTTTCCAAGGGTAACACTGTAATAAAATATGGTGACACCAAGTAAGACCCAGCAACTGCGTGAAAAATCACCAAATGAACAGCTCAGTGCCTGAGAAACAGCCAATACTACTGTGATGATGACAACAAAACAACAAGGAAAGCAAGCTTGAAATAGGGAAAGCAACAGAAAAGACCTTATCATTATCAAAATCTTTTGAGCACATGGAAGACTCACAACAAGCTGAGAAGTGGCAGAACCAGTACAGGAGATTTACTAGATATAGAAGTTCTTCAGGGTTGGGAACCAAATCAAATAAAGGCCACATTGTGGGAACATAGTGGATGAGGTTTTAGCAAACTGGAGATAAATGGAGAAACTGCTACTTACAAAAAAAGGTTATTGGAGCTGTTGATACGCAATCAGTATTTGGCAAAATACAACTGTAAAGACAGTAATACTTAGATTAGATTACCTACAGTATGGAAACAGGCCCTTCGGCCCAACAAGTCTATATTGACCCTCTGAAAAGTAACCCACCAGACCCCATTCCCCTTACCCTGAATTTACATCTAACATTATGGGCAATTTAGCATGGTCAATTCACCTAACCTGCACATCTTTGGACTGTGGGAGGAAACTGGAGCACCCAGAGGAAACCCATCCAGACACAGGGAGAAAGTGCTAACTCCACACAGACAGTCGCCCAAGGCTGGAATCGAACCCTGGTCCCTGTGAGACAGCAGTGTTAACCACTGAGCCACCGTGCCGCAAAAATAGCCAGGGGAGAGTGTAGCTTCATTTACCGAACAGTTGTATCATTAAGCAGAAAAGAGAATACAGGACTAAAAGCTGACCTAATTAGAGCTTGGATCATGCCAGACTTTAGAAGAAATCCAACTGGATTTCTTACAAGTGAAAGAGGATTTGATTTTAAAAGTGGTGAAAGTAACAGGACAAGCTGAATCAAGGAAGCAGACTAAAGTCTTTATTTGAGGCAATAGTGAGGAAATTTGGAAAACACTGTTTCAGACAATATAATATGTTAGGCATAAAAGTGAAAATGCACTAAAGTTGAAGTGTGAAGAAAGAGCCCTGGATGCCATTATACAGTGTTCAGTGTAGTGGGAAGAAACTGCACCAGAGTGATGACTGTCCTGTTAAAAATGCAGAATACGGTGCCTGAAGAAAGTTTCAAAATGGCCAGTTAGTCTGACATTATGAAATTATTTTAACCCCAGAAAGAAAAACCCATAGGAAAGACCAATATTCAAAAGATTGAACAATGAGACAGCAGTGAAATAACATTCTTAAGACAATTAAGAAAGTCAAAAGGGACATATGGGAATGCTGACATAGAAGTAAATGAGCACAAATTAATTTTAAATTTGATATTGAGACAAGTGTATAAATCCTCTAAGATACAGTAAAATGGCTGAATAAAAAGACACTCCAGCCATCCACCCTCTTAACTCTAGAAACTGGGAGCTGTCCAACTAAAACAAAAAGGACGACTGACTGTGAGACTGTATTCAGCAAGTTATTATATGTGATTAAAATGTTCTATACTGAACTTTCACTGATCTCAACCTGATTTACAAGGTTGATAAAGTGAACTACTGGGAAAATTGAGACAGTTTCAGAACTGCACTCTCATATTTGCAGAGTGATCTATGGAAGCAAAGGACAGTTTACTACATAACAAAAAGAGAAGATGCCAAACCAATTTGTCTGATCATACCTGCACCCCTTTTTGAACAAAATGCAGCATGTAATTGAGACAATTCACCAATGAATGATTTCACCAGTGACAAAGCCAACTGTGTCTGGAGTGAAACCAGTTTCAAAATTGAATTAATTAGTAATTTGTGTGAATACTACACAACTACATAAAGATTCAGACAGAAATCCACTCAATGGCATCAATGAATGGCACAGTTAGCCAACAGACACCATTTTCACCAAATGTAATGCAAACTGTACTTTCTGGCAACTCCCACTGCAGGAGATAAATAAACTCTTCGTAATGTTTATCACATTTGAACAGCATGACTAACCATTTACCCACCTGCATTACTTTTGCATCTGAAATATGCCAAAGGACAATGGCAAACATCTTAGAATGATTAAAAGACATGCATGATATTCTAATTGGTGATTCAACCAAAACCAAATACAAATAAAGAGTTAGAGCAGTACTAAAAACATAAACTAACATTAAACAAAAAATGTGCGATCTCACAATCTATTATCAAGTTCTTGGGAGTAGTTGTTCAAGCAACAGGTATTATAACAGACTCGCAGAAGACCAAAGCGGTCAAAGAGTTTCCCTCACCAAGAGATTCATGGGAATGGTCAAACAAATGGACAAATGTTTACCACATCTTTCACAAATCCACCACAGAAACAACTCCTCAGACAGGAGGAATGAAAATTCGCATGTCCTTTGAGAAAATAAAGGGAATGATTCTCATTAGAAATTCTTTCTCATTATTACCCTGAACTATCAACCACTTAAGTAACTGATGCATTAAACTGGTCTAGGGTAGTGCTATCCCAAATCCAGAAAAATGGAAGATGAAGACTAGTTTACTGTGCTGTAGCTTGTTAACAGAAACAGAAGCAAAGTACATTGTGATCAAAAACAATGCACTAACATACAAAAATAATTTGATTATGTTTTACAGATGTAATTTGCCATTGAACAAGACCATAAGTGTTTGGTCACTTGGTTGAAATCCAACAAAATTGCAAAACAGCCATTAATGATGCAAAGATTAATGAGATATGACTTTATAGTAGAATACATTTGGTGAAAGTAACAAACTACAGTAAATATATTGTCAAGTATGCCAGTTGAATAACCAGAGCAAGGAAACAAGAACTTTATCAAAGGAAAGAAGTGTTCATATATGAAGATGTTTTCATATATTTGACTACCAGGTACTTGCCTGCAACAGGTATGAAGCTACAAGCGCAGAATAATGACAAGGTGATGAAATTTTGTTCATACAATAAACATATTCTGCTCTGAATTGGGGCAAGATATAGAATAAAGGGCTAATAATCAAAAATGCAAACAATGAGTTGTCATTAGCCAATGCTGGCATTTATTGACTATCCATAGTTGACAATAGACAATAGACAATAGGGGCAGGTGTAGGCCATTCAGCCCTTTGAGTCTGCACCGCCATTCAATATGATCATGGCTGATCATTCCTAATCAGTATCCTCTTCCTCCATTTGAGAAGGTAACAGTGAGTTGCCTTCTTGAACTGCTGCAGTCCATTTACTATTGGTACACTCACAATGTTGTCAAGAGAGAGTGAGTTCAAGGATGTTGACCCAACAACACTGAAGGAACGGTGGTGTATTTACAAGTCAAGGTTGTGAGTGGCTTTGAGGGAAACTTGCACTTGGTGGTGTTTTCCTTGTCCTTTGTGAAGGTTGTTGGTGTAGCTTTGGAAGAAGTCTAAGGATCCTTGGTACATTTCTGCAGTGCATTTCATAGATGGTACACATAGTTGCTACTGAGCAGTGATAGGAGAGGGAATAAATCTTTGGGGTGTAATGCTGGTCAAACTGGCTGCTTTTACCTGGATGTTGTTAAGTTTCTTGAATATTGTTGGAGGCTTACTCAACCAATCAAGTAGCACCTTAAAGCATCTACCTCCACCACCTCAGACTATAGAGGTTCAAGATAGTGGCTCATAACTTTTTCAGGACAATTAAGAATACTGGTCTGGCCTATGATGCCCATACCCTGTAAACAAATATAATAAGTTATCCCATAAACATCTATAATTAGCACAGAAAGCTCCTAGTTTCTGTTCTCCACCAACTCTAATTCCTCAGTGCATAGTACATGGGTACTTAGTCAGCAGAAACCTTAATCTCAAATAAGTTTACACACATTGACAGGAGGTTTGAAAAAGAAAAATGGCAATTCCTTTTAATTTACTAAAGAAGATTGCATAAGAGTTATTTGAACAAATTTAGAAATGCATACAGTTTAGCATTACACTTATCAGTCCAAGTGCACCTTTATCTAGACCAATAGGCTGTTTAGTTTTGTAGATGCTGCATTGTTTGGTTTCTCAACTTTAATATTTTTGCATATTAATTTGATGTATGCAGTCTTCAGGATGAGCAAATAGTCTTTAAATTCTAGCATCACAATGAGACAGACTATCCATCTGATTCACACTAATTACAATAAAATCATAGTCTATGCATGGAGATATTAAACTTTGATTCAAGCACAGCTCAAAAGCTCAGTACATTAATTTGCTAACACACTTTAGATGCCTGATTACACTCTATACATTCACCTTTCTGGTGAATTCAGATTAAAATTCAAATGATTAACTTTTTTTTTGGCACAAATGATTGCAACTGGTCTATTTTTGCCCAGCATTTATATAATCCATATTTCAAAATAAAATTTATACAGAAACTAGTCATGCTAGTTTGACTAGAATGAAAAGTAAATCCACATACATACCAATGACTTCAAATAGCAATGCACATTTGTGGTTATACTGAGTCCAGTGTTTCACGCCTTCTATAGTTGTGGTCACAATACGTAATGAATTATCCGGCTGCAGAACTCTCATGGGTACTGGTTTTGACTTCTGTTTATTCAAAAAGAGGTAAAGGTTCAGCATATGCACAAGCACAGAAATGTTCCTGAATAGAGAGTGTAATAAACTTACTGAAATAAAATTTCTATTCCATTATTTCTAATTTTGGAAAGAGTGATAGCCAAATTTTGTTGATATGAAGGGGTTGGAAACCCACAGATTGGCATATAGGGTTTAACGGGCCATGGAGGTTGTGTTTGGGGTTGCATGCCTTGTCAAGGGGGTTTTGGGGGGATATACACTGGCAGAGGGCCATGAACTTAGTTTGAGTAGCATACTTTGGCACAAAAGACATGAGGAGCAATGGGGTTAACTGGAGAGTGCATACATTGGCATTGCTGAAATGAAAGGGCCATCAAGGATTGTTTGGAGAGGGTTACCTTGGTATGGGGGCAAGAGGAGCTATACAGCATGTTTCAATGGGACATACTGCCATGAGGGAATGAGGGGCATGACTGGGCATTGAGTACATAGAGAGGTATATGGGAATGAGGGATGGACAGCCTGTTTGCATTCTAACTGGGAATAAGTCTCAGTGCATTGAGGTGGACCTTTTAAATAGCCGATCTCTGTAGCCAGTAGTCTCTGTAGCTGCTTCCATTAATTGGCCCAATTTCAGTTGCAGCTTTCGCTCACCATGATGATTGAATCTTCCTCAGCACATCTTTCCAAGCTGGGAATTTTACCAACTCCTGCTGCCTGCTTTGAGGATGCAAGTTCAAGCTCGAATCCCAGCCCTCTGCCAATGCTAATTTCTAATCAATCATTTGACAGTGTACAAGAGCCAAGTTGGAAAAACATGTATTTTGTATCCAATTGTCCACAAAGATTTTTGTTGAAAGATCCTTTCAGTATTGAGTATTCCTGGACACCACCTTCCACCACTCACCCATCTAAACTATGACATCATATTCACAATATGAAAGTACTGCAAGTCAAGACTGCTATATTAACTCTTAAGAAAATAGGTATTTGCTCATAGATATCACTGAGATATCTCTATATTTTTAAAAATCTCCCCTCTCTTGAACAAGGCTGGACTCACCTGGCGCTCATCAGTCGTGTGGGTCTACTACTCTTAGCACTTGTCCATGAGTAGTCCCTTCTTAAAAATGGGAATTGCACTCCTCTGCCACTTTGCAACAAACCCACCTCCAGTCAACATTGAATTTGTTCACTCCAAGACCCATACAAAGTTTTATAGATCCCAATTTGAGAATCATTTTCTAGATTACTGGACCTCAAAGAGTTCCTGCAGCACAATAAATGTTCGATCATTATTCAAATTTACATTTCTCCTCGTAGGTTATCTGATCTTGTTTGCCCTATATTTTCATTTTAATTTGCATTCTTGTCACACACAGTAAATTCAAATTTCCAAAACCAAATTCAAAAAAGACTAACTAGTTTGACATTGAATTTAGGAACATACCTGGTCAATTACATCACATGGATTACTTTCAAACTGGCTTTCAAAAAATGGATTTGGCTGGCCACTACGTTTACTGTTTGTTGAACTTTGAGAGGAATTCTTGGGCCACTGATGTGATTGCTCAGAAGATTTTGTCTGCACTTTGTACGATTCAGATGGCACACACAATCTGAAAGTACTTGCTATTTTTGTTTGAATATGATTATTCCCACTAGAAGTACATTCCTTTCTTTCATTCATGATAGATCTAGTATTTTCTTTCCAAGTATTTCCAGTCTGTGGTCTAGCATCCGTGCTAAAATTTAAACAATTCAAGTCAGTAGAGTATAACATAAGCATTATACATATATTTCCAGTAAAATGCAATCAAATTTAAATTTGCCAAAGAAAAACATGATCTTGAAAAGGTTTCAGAGGCATCTCAAAACAATCTTTGTGTGTTCGGCATACAAAAATCAATGTGACTTTGCTTTACACAGAATACTAAATAAACAAACAGAGGAACCATTGACTAACTAGAAAATTACACAATGTAACTAACCGTCCAAGAACAAAGCTGAAGCAAAATAAGCAAAGCTCAAGCCTTAAGTCCAAAGTATACTCAACCAATAAATGCAACAACGCTCTTATGAAAGAAGGAAAAATAAAAGGCAATTTTCTGTAGTACAGTATCACACTTCCACTAGCTTTCTCAAAATGCCAGTGATAAAAGCTGCACCTTTCTCAATAATATTTGTCTTTGCAGGCTTCTCTCCATTTTTGTTCTTTCACACCATAGTCTTTTTAATATATTGCCAAACTTCTGTTCTGTTGCCACTCACAAGAAAGTGCCTGAAACACTTTTTCTTTACATTTTGCTTTTCTTAAGATATCTATTTCCATCTTCCTTTAAAGGATAAGAGAGGTTATATGCATCAACTATATTCTACAATTCTGTGGCATATTAGAAAGTTATCACATTGAAAATTAAAAAGCTCGAAATAGCCAACATTTGGGGAGAGAGTAAGAGTTAGCAGCCAGGATTTAAGCAGCCCCTAGAAGGTGAGAAGGCGGTTCAGAGTTGTCAAAAACGTGAGAGCTCCATTGGATTAGCTGCCCAATGCAGTCCTGATGATGTCAGGATATTTTACCGATAGCAGGACCATGACGAGACTGCCCAGCCAAAGGAGGCAGATAGCTGATTTACATGGCCCCAGATTGGGCCATGTGATGTTGTGTTGGCAATCTTTCACCACATGAAAAGCTTGCCAGCTAAATGGAAATAGCTTTCCAGAAATAGCCAAGCAAAATGTCAATTAATATCTTCTATCCTTATGGGCCAAAGGGGTCCCTGGCAGGGAACACAGAACATAGAAAAATACAGCACAGAACAGGCCCTTTGGCCCACGATGTTGTGCTGAGATTTAATCCTAATGTAAAATAGGACAACCTATGCACCCCTCAACTCACTGCTATCCATGTGCATGTCCAGCAATCGCTTAAATGTGCCCAATGACTCTGCTTCCACCACCACCACTGGTAACGCATTCCATGCATTCACAACTGTCTGTGTAAAAATCCTATCTCTGACGTCTCCTTTATACCTTCCTCTTAATATCTTCAAACTATGACTTCTCGTACCAGTCAATCCTGCCCTGGGGAAAAGTCTCTGGCTAATGACTCTATCTATTCCTCTCATTATTTTGTACACGTCTATCAGGTCTCCTGTCTTCCTCTTTCTCTCCAGAGAGAAAAGTCCGAGCCTAATCGATGACACCTCCAACCTTTGTGTCATCTGCAAATTAACTAACCCACCCCTCAACTTCCTCGTCCAAGTCATTCATAAAAACTACAAAGAGCAGAGGCCCAAGTACAGAGCCCTGCGGGACCCCACTCAACATATCCTCCAGGCAGAATACTTTCCACCTACAACCACTCTCTGCCTTCTGTCAGCCAGCCAATTCTGAATCCAGATAGCCAAATCTCCCTGTATCCCATACTTCCTGACTTTATGAATGAGCCTATCATGGGGAACCCTATCAAATGCCTTGCTGAAATCTACATACACCACATCCACTGCTCGACCATCATCGACCTGCCTTGACACCTCCTCAAAGAACTCAATAAGATTTGTGAGGCATGACCTGCCCCTCACAAAGCCGTGCTGACTGCCTTTAATCACACTATGCTTTGCCAAATAGTCATAAATTCTATCCCTCAGAATTCTTTCCAAGACTTTGCTGACCACAGATGTAAGACTGACTGGTCTGTAATTGCCAGCGATTTCCCTATTACCCTCCTTGAAAAGAGGAACAACATTCGCCTCCTTTCAATCCTCCGGTACATCTCCCCTGGAGAGTGAGGACGCAAATATCCTCGCCAGCAGCTTCGCAAGATTCTTTTTCGCTTCCTGGAGCAGCCTAGGACAGCCTAGACAGCATTCACAGCCCCAATGACCTCACTAAAGGAATTTTGCTTCCAACATCAACAGGGGAATACAGTCTCTTTCAATAAAACATTCTGCACCGACTTCCTGTAGCCCTGATATTTGCAATTCTAGGCAGTAAGCCCCTCACTCATTGGTGTTTCAGAATTTCCAGCCCTGTGATTGGGTTAATAACATGAACAACCTACCTGCTTTCCACAACTGGATAATATCCAAAGAAATGCTGAGCAGGTTCTGATGTCAGTGTTTGCATGATTGAAACATAATTTTTATGATGGGGTCCTGATGCCCACTCAAAATTCAGCCCAACATTTCAGGTCAATGACCTATCAGTCCTTTACATAGCATTAAAAAAAATCTAAAATACAGGTGTGAAGTAGCAGTTTAGATGTTTATTTGTCATAAATAACTACCATTGATGATTAGCACTTCAGTTCCTACATGTTGGGCACAGATTGGGTTGGGTATCACCCCTTTGCTGGGGTGCGCTGCATCACCTACTGCTTACAGCTTGGCCAGTACATCATGGACAACCCTGATAGGCATTATACGCAAATTAGAGCATGTAGGTCCATTAAATGAATTTGAGTATAATTTTACACTAATGAATTTCTGAGCTGCAAGGGGGAGCCTGTGCAAACACCCAACTTGTACCAAAAATCCAGAAATACTCTCCCAGTATTTTAGAGAACCTGTAATGAATTCGTATAGAAATTATCTGTGAACATGCTCACTGATGACCTGGCAAAACAAACATTTTTAACCTTGACTTGGTTGTACCACTTTTCCCCAAATTACAAACTGTATGGTAGATCCCAGCTTTATAGCTACTTCTAATGTACGTATCAGTTTATGAACTGGTGTCAGATGATGAAGATTTTTCAATGCCGTTATGTTGGTCTTCCTCTTTGTGCAGATATTGGTTATTTAACATCTGAAGCAGAAATTTAGAAGAGGGAAAGTTGGTGTGAGAGGAGCAGGAAACAAAAAGATCCATGATCACAGCATCTACAGCTTGTTCAGCATGCCAGTTCTCAAGTTGAGAATGCAGTAGGATTTAAGAAGGGTTTTAAAAGCAGGAACAAACCAACATTCTCGGTGTTTTCAGCAATATTAGATTACATTGGTTCAGGAATAAGACGGACAGCAGTAGCAATGATACACAACTGGCTGAGAGATAGGAAACAAAGTAATGGTTATCAATTACTTTTCAGATGAGAAGATGGCTTGTGGTGGAGTTCCCCAAGGTGCAGAATTAGGACACTTAATTTTCTGAACTTAGTCTCTATTGCACTAATATCATTCTTAACTGACCGAACCATTCCTCCATCTTTTCCTGGTTTCTGAATGGCAAAGATGCTGTGAGTATCAAAAAAGGTGCAAAGTGAGTGAGTACTAAGGAAACAACAACCACGATGTACACCCTTGCCTGATGCATGTGTGCCTATCCCTGCAAGGTAGCCTGGCAGCGCACTATAATGTATGATGTTGGTGCCCTTCAATACTGCACTTCAGAGAGCAACAGAAGTACTGAACTGCAGTCCACGCGAGCTGGAGATGTACCACAATGATGTGGTCCAATGCCAACATCCATGGACAAAGGATGCAGGCAGTCATTGTCCATATAGTGTGTGCTGGATTGTTCAGGGATGCTGGCCAAGATGGTGACTCTGAGGAGTAAGTGGCGAGTTGCAGCTACCAGATACCCATTTAGAACTTTGATGTCTCTCCACTACCTTGTAAGATAACAAACTGCACACAAATGAGGTGTGATTAGGCAATAATGAGGTAGTAATCAGGCAAATTGGCCACTCACCACTCACTAACAAGATTCCCATGGAGTCAAAAACTTTGGGTAGAAAATCAGACTTCTTTTTTGATGTTGACTACCTTATTTTCCATTCTTACCATATCTACCAATTGCCCAGATTATGCAGAGGCTGGGTAAAATACATCCAAAAATTCTTGCTCTTTGTCCCTCCTCTGACAGTCTATTTCTTATTTCCCGTATTAACACCTTTCTCTTTGACCCTGTCTCTACTCTTTGACTTACCATGTCTTCTCAAATTTGATTCTTGCATCCGGTATTTAATTAAAAAACCTCTCTACTTCCCTAATTATATGGTTGACAAAAGCCTTGCCCCATCATGATTCAGGTGCGATTGTCCCGTTGAAACAGATCCCACTTTTCCCAGTACTGGTGCCAGTGATATATGAAGCAGAATCCACTTCTTAAACACTTGACTGTGGGTTAGGCATTCATCTCACTAATTTGATTTAACATATACTAATTTGCATGTGGGTCAGGTAGTAATGCAGAGATTATGACCCTTCAGGTCTGTTTCTTAATTTGGTGCTTCACATCTCATACTGGTTATGCAGGACCTCTTTGTTTCAATTGCCTATGTTACTGGCACCTACAAGGACAACATTGATTGGATCCTCGCCTTCACACTGCAAGTTCCTCTCCAAGTTTATATCTCAAACCTTGGCAGTTAACAGAGTCATCTGGACTCTCACTTTTTGCTGCAAAGAAAGTTTTCAATGCCCCTCATTATATTTCTGCTACTATTCTTGCATTCTTTTTTACTCTCGCCCTCTTGAATGGCTTCCTGTATAACATTTCCGTCGTCAATTAGCTCACCATCCTGCAGGCCTCACAATCATCCAAATAAATTGAAAGAACTGCAAACCTGTTAAAATATTGTAAAGGCAGAAGCTCCTGTTCTCTTTGGGTCCCCTTACTGCCTTACTCTCAGTCACAATTTCCTATCTCTCAGCACTGACCAAAATAGACAGCCTAACCCCTGATGTGTGACTGCCTTCTAATACAAAGAATCCAATTAATATTCTCTGTCCCTGATGCATTGCATTATCTGAAGTTCAGCCTTAGCTCAGGCTGTTCGAATGTCAAACATTTGTCACAAGTATTTGCTCTGGACCAAACCAACATCTAGGAATTTTCATGTACTACAGCTGTGACAAATCGCTTGCCCTGCCACCCTTAAAGTGCTCTAAGTAATTATTTTATTCAGTTTATATTTAGTTCTGTTTTTATATTACCTGACCTTACCAATAGATATTGTTTTGAACTGCAAGATACTACACCTTCACCATTTACAAGACACTCATCGTATAAGCAGCATCTTTTCTTGCAGCAAACTAAGAATCAGTTCCTGAGGCTGTGATGTTTGTCTTTACTTCTTGTTTTTCTAGAAAAGCACAGCAGGTGAGGCAGCATCCGAGGTGCAGGAAAATCGCCGTTTCGGGCAAAAGCCCTTCCTGATGAAGGAAATGTTGATTTTCCTGCTCCTCGGATACTGCCTGACCTGCTGTGCTTTTCCAGCACCACTCTAATCTAGACTCTGATCTCCAGCACCTGCAGTCCTCACTTTTGCCTTCTTGTTTTTCTGACCTATGGTTATACTATGCATACCTGTAATGTAACATTTTTCTTCATTTCTCTGTTCTGTAATTAAGGATTGTACCTATGTATTCTGTACCTAAGATGATGCCATGTGTTGGGTGACACTGTTACACTGTACCTAATCTTATAACTGAAGAAGCTGTACCTAGGTACCTTTGTATCCAAGATGACACTGTAAGTAGTTACTTTTTACTGTATGCTTTTGAGTACGTGACAATAAAGCTAATTCAATTCAACTGAAAAGGCTGACAAATAAGCAAAAGCAACACAACAGTTCTTGCCCTTGCTCTCTGAACTCCCTTAATCCTTTAACTCTGGAAAACTAAGTCACACTCAGTGGCTAAATCACACTACATTGGCTAGTTTTATGTGCTCCTTAAACAAAGGCCTATCTGTCTCATTTAATGATGACACAATCCCACCTAGTTCTTAATTAAATAGCTCTTTCACTGGAAGCCTTGTTACAACCCTACTTAAGGCAAACAACTACAGAATTTAAAGTGTAGATTTCAGTTTAATAACTAGACTTTATCAACAACTGCACACTCAGGCATAGATCAAACTGAGTTTGCTAGGTGAATTTATATTTCTTTTCATATCCAGATGTGCTCTCATACACAACTGAAAGGCTTTTTTACATCATCAAATCACACATAGTATTTTTTCATCTATTAATAACAACCAGTAAATCACCTGTATTTGGCTGAATTTATATTCTCTTAAAACAAAAGGCTGAGCTGATTGATTAATGAAATTCCAGTTTCATTTAGTCCTTAATTAAGTTACTCTTTCACTAGAAGCCTTGCCACAATGCAGCTTAAGTCTGGCAGCTACAGCACTTGAATTGTAGATTTCTGTTTAATACCTACTATAAACTACAAATTAATTTAGATTTGTAGAGAAGAAAAGTACAGATTTTCTTAGCCAACAACTGCATGCACTCAGTCCTTGTAAGCGGAGTGTCACGCTCTTTGCAATGTGGGAGGTGGTGTGATAGCAGGAGATGTCATGTGAAGATGCATTCAATGAGCTCATTAGGCTTCTAATGGCATGGCTTTCAAATTTCCAGTGCCAAATGCTGGGAATTGACCTCTTTAACCGTCAATTTCATTCCTCTCTGAAGGTTCACCCCTTGAGAGCAAACCATGCTCCCCGACCCAAATAAGAAGACTATTGTTAGCCAGTTTAGCCCACTCAGTTCATTCATTCCCCAAAGAGATGCAGTGTATGATCTTACAAATAGCAGAAGAAACATAACTTTTTGCTATCATTAAGAGCACATTAAGATGGTAAACCTTCAAAACATTACTTCTATCAGGTGAAAAAAAAATTTCCAACCCCCACTGTAACTGAAAGACAAGTACATCTGAATGGAAACACAGAAGAAAAATGAATAAAAAGCTAAATAAACTACGTTATACAATCTACTTACTTCCAACCTGTTCTTTTGCTTTGTTCTGCAGTGTTAGATCCACCAGAAAACTGCCTCTGTACCTGACTTTGTTGCCGTGGAGGTACCTGTTGCTGAAGCTGACTGGAAAATGAATTTTTTATATACTTATTGTTTAAACTATATTTTATATTAGCCAAAATAGTACAGCTTTCACTGTTTCATAATCACATGATTAGCAGTCTGCAGTATGTCACTGTCTGGTATTACACCCTCACCAAAAAATGGAAAACTAGCAGAAATATCGATGATTGTGTACAATATCAAAAATATCATACTTGCATTTTACCAAAACATCACTGCATCTCACATTTCAGACAACATTGCTAAGCTTATTTTGTGCTATATAATATTCTTTGAATTCATTGAGTCTATTACTATTTTATATCTTGCTATGTTTTCTCATATTTAAATAATGCAATGGAATCTAAATATTAGAGAAGACTGTAGTGCACAGAGTACAACTTTTATGAAAATTCTCTGTTGATGCAAAATAATGCTTCAAAACAAATGTCCACCATCTTTTTAAAAATAATTTAACAACCTCTTACTGTCACATGATATTTATGTCATGCAGGTTCCCAAATTGGCATTCATGTCATATTGTATGATGCTATCAGTTTCTAACCCCATTAAGATGCAAATAAATTTAATTATAGTTTTCAGAACAAAGCAAATTAATACTGGCAACAGGCTAGGATAACGTTATAGAGCCAATTGAGATCGCAGGCTGAATTTTCCCAGTTCTATTGTGCAGGTTTGGGGGCTGCACCAGGGTGTCTCAACATTGTGTTCTGACCGCTGAGGATCTTCCACGGTTTTTTTCTAATCAACCTGTTTAGAGATGTTATTACACATCTGTGAGACAGGTGTGACTTGAACTGGCTGTCCTGGTCCAAAGGTAGGAACACTACCACAGCACCAAAAGAAGGCCCTGAGGATCTTCCACAGGTGTAGACTGGGATTAGGATCAGCTATCTGCCCCACTAAAGCTGAGAGCAAATTAATTTAAAGCCCCAATTAGAAGTTAATTTTCAACTCATTCACGTTTTTGCCACTAGCAGAGCTGTAGCCCCAGCCCCTGCCATCCACATACATCATGCAACGGCTACCAGCTCAATGGAAGTAACCTCAATTCCAAAGGTGAGGGGATAATGAGAATTAACCTAAGAGATTCCAAGTCCCAGTCATGGAGTTGTGGGCAAGAGGACTAAACAATTCATCCAAAGTGATCACACCATGGTTCATTGGATGTAACAGCTTTGGCCCTTATAAAGTTTGCTTCCACATTTCCAAAGGTGCCTCCAGGTTAATGAGTCTCATAGTCCACAAATAACCTGAGCAGCACTGCTGTCAACAAATATGGGCTTGGGACTCTCCAACCCAGAGACTCCCAGCCTCATTCCTGATGAAGGGCTCTGGCTCGAAACGTCAATTTTGCTGCTCCTCTGATGCTGTCTGACCTGCGTGCTTTTCCAGCAACAGACACTCAACCAGTATTTAGTAACCTTAACACAATGTCCCACCTGCTATACTCAAAACTTTGAGCAAAAAGACAAGCCTGCTAAACACCTTCTTAACCATATTGTCTATCTGTGATGCAACTTTCAAAGAACCATGTACCTGAATCCTTTGGTTTCTCTGTTCAACAACACTACCCAGTGCCCTATCATTAACTGTATAAGTCCTGCCCTTGTTTGTTTTACCAAAATGTAATACTTCGCCTTTATCCAAATTAAACTCCATCTGCTACTAACTGATAAAGATACCTTTGTAATCTTAGATAACCTTCTTCACTGTTGATTATATCACCAATTTTCGTGTCATCCACAAACTTACTAACTATGCCTCCTAAATGCTCATCCAATTTTTTATATAAATGACAAACAATAATCTCGAAGCAGAATTAAGTAGGGTTACTTCTGAGGAAAGCTGTACTTCAACTTTGTGTTGCCTACGTGCAGAGGATGGGACAATTACCAAGGGCCTATCTGCTGCTCCTGGTCTGAGTCCCAAGTCCTTTTCCCAACCCAAGAATAGGGAGTCCTTTCCCTAGCCTGAACACAGTAGTTTCCCTAGCATCCCAGACCGCAGTTATTATACCCCACTGTCCTGGGCCCTGGGAACATGAAGCACTACTGATTGGCTTTGTGCCTCAGCAACTGGCCCAGAACTCTAAGAAGCTAAGTGCCAGTTAAAGTCAGCCCGCACAATTTGAATCCCAGCTATACAATATGACAGATGCTGAAAGGATCCTCAATCCTGTCACTGTCCAAAGAACAGTCCCAGCAGGGGGCTACAAAATAGTATGCAGTCATCACCAAAGATATGAATCATAGGAAGCCAAAGTCCACATTGAAAATGCAATAAGCTTTTTTAAAGAAATCACTCCAGGTATTTCCATAAAACTTAAAGTATAGCTATTTTCTGCAATCCTTCAAAATAAAGTTTCTTTGTAACATCTTCAATACCAGATTTTGTAATTACATCTAAATACAAAAAATTATATGTGTTTAATACTCAAATTTTGACATGAACATGTAAATCACTTACTTCCAGCTGTTCTTACTGTTTTGTCTTGTGATGGCAGGTTCATGAGAAAACTTTCTCTGTTCTTGAATTTGCTGATGCTGAGGTAAATGTTGCTGAAGTTGGCTAAAAGGTAGCATTCAAGTGATTAACATTCATTAAGAGAAACGGTAAGTGTGATTATGCTCCTGTAGCCATTCATTTTATTTCCTAGTATTGGTCAAATACTTATGTATCAAAGTATTATTCATACAGAATAGCAAGCTATTATAATGAAATGATAAATTTGCAAAAATTGTTTAACTAACAGTCAGGTCTATTCACTCTTTTTTCAAACATATAGAACATAAACATATTCAAGTTAACATCCAATATAACCTAATTAGAATTACCTACAATTTCCTCTCCACTGTAGACAGATATTGATACCCCTATGACTGCCTTCCAAATTATTTAAATCTATCTGCCGCTAATGTGGGCGGCACGGTGGCACAGTGGTTAGCACTGCTGCCTCACAGCGCCAGAGACCCGGGTTCAATTCCCGACTCAGGCGACTGACTGTGTGGAGTTTGCACATTCTCCCCGTGTCTGCGTGGGTTTCCTCCGGGTGCTCCGGTTTCCTCCCACAGTCCAAAGATGTGCAGGTCAGGTGAATTGGCCATGCTAAATTGCCCGTAGTGTTAGGTTAAAGGGGTAAATGTAGGGGTATGGGTGGGTTGCGCTTCGGCGGGTCGGTGTGGACTTGTTGGGCCGAAGGGCCTGTTTCCACACTGTAAGTAATCTAATCTAATCTAATCTATGGTTGTCCATAAAAATACTGAAAACACGCAACAGTTGTGATCTGTACAATTTTGTTTGCCGCTATTCAACATATACTGGCATTAGTAAGAAACCACGTAGTGATCAACAACTATATATGTTGGCAAAAAAAACTTCCAGATCTATCAGAATGACAATAGTAAGGACCTTATCCGGTGTAACCTAGAACTCTGTGGGAAGCTAGAGAAGTGATTGCTGGGCCTCTTGCTGAGATATTTGTATCATCCGTAGTCACAGGTGAGGTGCCAGAAGACTGGAGGTTGGCTAATGTGGTGCTGTTGTTTAAGAAGGGTGGTAAGGACAAGCCAGGGAACTATAGACCGGTGAGCGTCGGTGATGGACAAGTTGTTGGAGAGAATCCTGAGGGACAGGATGTACATGTTTTTGGAAAGGCAAGGACTGATTAGGGCTAGTTAACATGGCTTTGTGCGTGGAAAATCATGTCTCACAAACTTGATTGAGTTTTTTGAAGTAACAAAGAGGATTGATGAGGGCAGAGTGGTAGACGTGATCTATATGGACTTCAGTAAGGCGTTCGACAAGGTCCCCCATGGGAGATTGGTTAGCAAGGTTAGATCTCACGGAATACAGGGAGAACTCGCCATTTGGATACAGAACTGGCTCAAAGGTAGAAGACAGAGGGTGGTGGTGGAGGGTTGTTTTTCAGAATGGAGACCTTTGACCAGTGGAGTGCCACAAGGATCGGTGCTGGTCCACTACTCTTTGTAATTTATATAAATGATTTGGATGTGAGCATAAGAGGTATGGTAAATAAGTTTGCAGATGACACCAAAATTGGAGGCGTGGTGGACAGTGAAGGAGGGTACCTCAGATTACAACAGGATCTTGATCAGATGGGCCAATGGGCTGAGAAGTGGCAGATAGAGATAAATGTGAGGTGCTGCATTTTGGGAAAGCAAATCTTAGCAGGACTTATACACTTAATGGTAACGTCTACCAAAGAGACCTTAGAGTGCAGGCTCATAGCTCCTTGAAAGTGGAGTCGCAGGTAGATAGGATAGTGAAGAAGGCGTTTAGTATGCTTTCCTTTATTGTTCAGAGTATCGAGTACAGGTGTTGGGAGGTCATGTTGCCGCTGTACAGGACATTGGTTGGGCCATTGTTGGAATATTGCATGGAATTCTGGTCTCCTTCCTATGGGAAAGATGTTGTGAAACTTGAAAGGGTTCAGAAAAGATTTACAAGAATGTTGCCAGGTTTGGAGGATTTGAGCTATAGGGAGAGGCTGAACAGGCTGGGGCTGGTTTCCCTGGAACATCGGAGGCTGAGGGGTGACCGTATAGTGATTCACAAAATTATGAGGGGCATGGATAGAATAAAGAGACAAAGTCTTTTCCCTGGTGTCGGGGAGTCCAGACTAGACGGCATAGGTTTAGGGTGAGAGGGGAAGATATAAAAGACAACTTTTTCATGCTGAGGGTGGTATGTGTATGGAATGAACTGCCAGAGGAAGTGGTGGAGGCTGGTACAATTGCAACATTTAAAAGGCATCTGGATGAGTATATGAAACGGAAGGGTTTGTAGGGATATGGGAAGGGTGCTGGCAGGTGGGACAAGATTGAGTTGGGATACCTGATCGGCATGGACGGGTTGGACTGAAGGGTCTGTTTCCATGCTGTACATCTCTATGACTCTAAGTCAAAGTTTGAGCTGCATTTACTTCACATCACAATTCGGTTCATACTACTAGTATTGAGAAATTCTCTTCAGTATGCACTGGGAGGAAAAACTGACCACCAAAGCCTATAAGTCAAAATGTTATGTTTACCATAAAAATATGGCATAAGAAAATAGCAAGATGTAAACAAATACGAACATGAGACAGGCAAACAGCACAGATTGCCAGAGGAATAGAAAGTTTAAAAAGTTATTTTTTTCTTAATTAAACATATATAAGATGTGATAAATTATTTGCCACAGAAATAAAAAGAAACATTCACCATGAATTCTGACAAATGATTGCAAGAAATGTCCTGTCCAGAATTTTTATTTATAGTTCACATTTTTGTAACAGCCTTTCCTTAAATTCCTATCATCTAATTGGGAAAAATTAGCTTACTGGTTTCACAATGCATTCCGCTTGGCCAACTTTAGCATTTGTGGATTTTTTCCAGAGCATATTTATATAACCCTAACTGTTACTTTGTCTTATCTGTTCAGGTCTAGTTGCACCAACGGACTCTAAGGTTGGCAATATTTGCAAATTTTCGAATAACTCAAAGGTCGGTGCAAAGATTGCTGGTTTTATCCTGCAGTCTATATTTTGGCTAAAGCAGAGCTGAAGGGAGAAACACAGTGAATGAAATTGAGAACAATGCAACACAGAAAAAATAACAACATAGGGATACTTTGGAAATGAATCAGAGAAAACTGTGCTGTTAAGGCACCTATGTATTCTAGGAGTATTCCTAACTCAGACTTTGTGGAATTGGGTGTCTTATTTACAATACCACAAGTTTTTCAACTGTTTTGAAACTTCAAACAGAACATACGTCTTTATTATTATAACTGTTGTCAAGTTTGGGCAAACTGGTTCAAACATGCCTAACCTCTCCTTTTCTGTACTGGGATGGTGAGCGGCACGGTAGCTCAGTGGTTAATATTGCTGCCCCAGGGTCGTCTCCAACTTCGAGCAACTGTCTGTGTGGAGTTTGCACATTCCTCCCATGTCTGCGTGGGTTTCCTCCAGGTGCTCCAGTTTCCTCCCACAATCCAAAGATGTGCAGGTTAGGTGAACTGGTCATGCTAAATTGCCCAAAGTGTTCAGGGATGTGTAGGTTAGGTGCATACGTCAGGGGTAACTATAGGATAATAGGACAAAGTTTGTGAGAAGATTTGTAGCTCGGGTGCTCGTTGCTGTGGTTCTGTTCGCCAAGCTGGAAGTTTTTGTTGCAAACGTTTCGTGGCCTGTCTAGGTGACATCCTCAGTGCTTGGGAGCCTCCTGTGAAGCGCTTCTGTGGTGTTTCCTCCGGCATTTATAGTGGCCTGTCCCTGCCGCTCCCGGTTGTCAGTTTCAGCTGTCCGCGGTAGTGGCCGGTATATTGGGTCCAGGTCAA
>NC_057737.1:12438574-12457858 GCF_004010195.1 Chiloscyllium plagiosum | reverse complement strand
AAAGGGAGGAAGAAAATCGCTAAGTAAAGGATGAATAAATAAACCCTTCTTCCCACCCCCCGAGATAATATTAAACAGTAAAATAATGAAAGGAAAAAAGAAGGGGGGGGGTAAACCGGGGTGGGGGTAGGGCAAAACAACATCAATTAACTCTTATAATTTGTCTAAGAAAGTCCAAAAGTTCCTTGGCCTTCTCCGGTGATCCAAAGTTATACACGGACCCTTCATGGCTGAAGCGTAGTATAGCTGGGTAGCGCAATGAGTATTGAATGTTTAAATCCCTTAAATGCTTCTTCGCTTCATCAAACGCCTTCCTCTTTCGGACCGAAGGTGGGGAAAAGTCCTGAAATAACATAATCTTGGATCCTTTATGAGTCATGGCTTGGGGATCTTTCCCAAGATTTCTGGAGGCTTCCAAGAGCATCTGCCTCACCTTATAGCTCTGCAGCCGGAACAGGACCGGGCGGGAGTGCTGGTTCGAGCCGGGCCTGCGTATTGCAACCCAGTAGGCCCATTCCACCCTTACCTGGCCTGATCCAGCCACCAGATTCAATAACTGCGGAAGCCACTGTTCAAGGAACCTTGTAAGCTGGCCTTCTTCTTCCTGTTCGGGCAGGCCCAGCAAACGAATATTTTTTCAACGACCTCAATTCTCGAGGTTGTCAATGTGATTCTCTAAGGTCCGACTTGCTGCTCGAGAGTCCGGACCCGATCCACGGCCGATTCTGCAATGGCCTCGGAGGTCGCGGCCTTTAGCTCCGCCTCTCCGACCCGGCATTCAATTTCTTCGATGTCTCGGCCGTGCTTTTGTAGCGTGGCCGAGAATGAATTCCATCAACATCGGGACTCTTCAATGAAAGCAATGATCTTCGCATCGAGTTTGGAGATTATTTCCGCAAGGCTCGCCACCGTTGGTAAGTCCCCTGGGGTGGCTGCGGACGCCTGTGCTACAGCTTGGGAGGGTGGAGGAGGGGTTTCTGCCTGCTGAGAACTGCAGGCTCCTTTCCCCGTAGTCATTTTTACAGGAGACTGAACTGTTTAAATTTAGTACTAAACCACTAATTACATTAAGTAAAAACTATTTTTAATTGATTTTGTGAGTTTGGTGGAGAAGGGTGACCCACTTTGCCTAGGTCTTGGGGGGAGCACTATAGACTCAGACTTGCTGAGTCGCCGCCATCTTGGATCTCCGTCCAATGATGCTTTCTGTGTCTGAATTATCTTAGATGCATATAAACTTAGAATGTATTTTTACATCAATATTCTTTTGGCAGATACTTTTTCATTATAGTTGGAAAAACAGTAAATTATCACATTGTTTAAAATAACAAGGAAATAGTTCTGAGAGATGGTGAAAGGGAGAGATATTGTTCTTGTGGTAGCATTCCTACCTGTGAGCCAAAAGGCCTGGGTTCAAGTTCCATCTGCTCCAGAAATGTGTTATAACACATCTGAACATATTGATTAAAACAGTGTGAAGCTATACATCATGTTGCAGTACTTGATAATGTCTGTAAAGGACATAACCAGCACTTCCAACATCTGGATATGACTCTTCCTCATCCCAAGTGCTGCCCTCAGACCACAGCATATCTCCCTAGGGAAATATGAAGTGATTTTTGTCTTTGGGATCTATATTTTACTAAGGCAGTAATCAAGAGTTTCCAAGCAATCAAAAAACAATTAACAATTTTAAAATTGAAGGAAAAGCCAACTTCAGTGAGTTTAAAAAAGTGCTGGAGAATCTCAGCAGGTCTGGCAGCATCTGAGGAGAGAGGAACAGAGTTAATTTGAGTCCATTATGACTTTTCTTTGGAACTGTAAAGTTCCCTCCAGGATTAATTGGACTGAAAGACTAACAAGCAAAACTGTAATGGACCAAAAGCAGCCTTTAAGAAAAGATAGCTTGGGTAGTTAAAGTACATTCTGACACAGGGACAGATAGGGAAAACAGTGCAAGTGTTTCTTGGGTGATGTATGTGATAAAGAGTAAGATGAACCAGAAAAAGGGACAGCATGACAATGTCAGGTTGGTAATATGTTAGAACCAATTTTAAAATAAGAAGGCCAAAGTGAGGTAAGAAAAGGAAATAAGAGAGGCAAAGAGAAAATGTAAAATGAGAACAGCAGCTAATATAAACGAGAAATCAATAATCTTCCACAACCATATAATAGTAAAAGTTTATTAAGATGAATTGTAGAGGTGATCAGAAACCAAAAAGGGTTGCAGAGATGGAAACAGAAGGTATTAAAGTATTTTGGAATTGTCTTTATCAAGGAAGAAGATTCTACCGGAATCATAGAAAATAACAGGTAGTTCAGTATTGGATTGGAAAAAAATTTCAAAGCAGAAATATGTGTAAGTTTGACTGTATTTAAAGCTGATAAGTTGCTACATATGAATGGGAATCATCTGAGAAGGCCAAAGGAAGCATGGGAAACAAGGTCGGAAATTTTGGGGTTATAAGCCGTATCCTTCCAGTACTCCTTAAATATAATGTAGCTAGTCTTTCTGCACAAACACAGTCAACTTAAAAGAAGCCAACACTTAAAAAGCAATAGATAATTTTCATAAAACTGGCCAAAATCCATCTCCATCATTCTACAGGATGGATAAAACTTGATATACAAATACTGATTGTATTCTTCAATACATAGGCCACACAATAAGTTTGCACAACAAACTTTAAAAATAGCTACAGATTTGGAGCCCTTTGTGTCTGTACATGCCTAACACTCCTTGAAAATGCTAATCCCAAATAACCGTTTTTTGGTCAAAGCAACAATGATCTGACACAGTAAAGTCCTACCATTCATTTGCTCGCCCTTTCCAAATTTGCTTATTCTTGCAATACTTAGCGTGTACCTTTGTACTGATCCAACTACAATGTTCACTCATCTGTGGTTACTGAATATAAATCTGCATACTGTGCTTGTGTTGCTTTTTGCTTGGCTTTTTTTTCCAGCAGTTCACTTAGCACTGCTCTCCTTTGACTTTGCGACATGGCCATTTGCTTGAAGTACATGCAGTGTCTTTGATACATATGCAGCCTGGTACATGGTGCAGATGTAAGACATAGCAGACTGCCACAAAATAAGATGTTCACCTCTCAACTGATCACAGCTGACAACCATAAAAAGCTTCCAGGCTTTGTGTCTGCACTAAAGGGCAAGGCAAGACAGAACTACCATTTGAGGGGCCAGAACACAAAAAGGCAAGGATGCTGTGAGCATCCAGGTAGCCATAAAGTAGATGAATGCTAAGAAACAAGTCAATAGCTCTGAAATGCAGTATGGCCCAATCCATGAGCTAGTGCGCATTCCTGAATACTAAGTGCCATTGCAGCAGCATTCCAATAATAAGTGCTGGTTCATTCCAAAACACGGCAGTGAAATTCAGAACTGTACTTGGATGGGAGATGTGCCATTTTAATGAAGGAATACAGTATATGTCCATGGATGTGGGGTGCATGCACTAGCTGTCCATGGACAGTGCTGAGATGCTGGTGACTGATGTCCAAGATGGATTTCCAAAGGTGCAAGCAGTAAGCTGCAATCACAAAATAACCACACTGACTTTTAATTCAAGAATTACAGATGGGTGACACGGTGGCTCAGTGGTTAGCACTGCTGCCTCACAGTGCCAGGGACCCGAGTTCAATTCCTGCCTCGGGCAACTGTCTGTGTGGAGTTTGTACATTCTCCCCGTGTCTGCGTGGGTTTCCTCCGGGTGCTCTGGCTTCCTCCCATAGTCCAAAGATGTGCAGGTTAGGTGAATTGGCCAAGCTAAATTGCCCATAGTGTTAGGGGTAAATGTAGGGGAATGTGTCTGGGTGGGTTGCTTTTCGGAGGGTCGGTGTGGACTTGTTGGGCCGAAGGACCTGTTTCCACACTGTAGGGAATCTAATCTAATCTAAAATTCTCGATGTCTAGTTTGTATCTGGTGAATCAGACAATAGGAGATGTAATATTAAGTAACAATGAGTGGTAATGAGTGACAATCTATGCTAATAGGCCTCTCACTATTCACGAGTGAGAATCTCATCTGGTCATCCAAGACGTGGTTGAAAATGGGACATTTTAGTCTTTACATTAAGAAGCATCTCACTGGACATCTCACCCTATTTTCTCAAAATTTCTTTATGTAGCCGATGTCATTCAGCTGGGTAGATACTGCCCATTACACTTAGAAGGTTGATGTTGTGTTGTTAAATAAAATCAGAATTGAAGAAACTGTTTGATTCATGTTTGTTAAAATTAGCTTAAAAGCATTCAATGGACTCTGCAAGACTGTTATAACAGTCAGAGCAGGCTATGTGACAAGAACTTGAAACTTGCGAACACAGGAAGTGGCTGAAGTGAATAGATGCATTTTAGGAGAAGTTCAATAAGTATTTTAGAGGAAAAACAATTATGAATGCAATAGTATCTTAGATGAAGAAAAATGGGATGAGGCCTAAAAGAGATTAAATACCAGCACTGTCTGGTTGGACAGAGTCCTGCTTCTGTGTCATATGTCCGATAAAATCCTGTCCAATAAACCTGAAAATGGTGGAGAAGAGCAGTGTGGTCATCCATGCATAAAGCTTCAGTGTGAACAAATGAGAGATAATTTATTATGCCACTTTTGCTGAGAGTATCATAACTTTGACTAAGGTAATTTTAGTGTTTTAAGTATTACCTTAGTAAAGAACCAGAATCAGTATTGTAGGGATTCAATCCTGGTACATCTTTAATTCTATCATACCAAGAGGAAGAAATAACAGATGCAGGAAAAGAGAAAATAAACAGATGAATCATTTCTTTACACTCGCTGTAAATCACTTTGTCACATTCTCTTCATGTGCCAGTATGCAATAAGGAAATATGAAGCTTTAAATATGCAAAAGTATCCTCTGCCCCTCAGACTGACAAAATTATATTTATGTATTCTATGGAAAAGCAGTGGTGGGCCTAAGATGTTGTTCACCAGATGAGCAAGTCCAGGTCAGTTTGCCCTTGTTCCCAGGTATCCTGGCAATAAAATTATGCTTTGCTCTTTAACTGAATGTATAAATAAGCCAAAGAACTTTGAATATAATTCTAAGTCATTACAATGATTTCTCAGAATACTGTACATATTCTTGTTAAACAGATTTTATATTCAGAGCAATCATAACAAAAAGGTGGGCTTAAAATTGATACATCTTTCAGTGCTATATATTTACCCAGTATTCGTAGATTTCGCTGAATTTGATGGAGGAGTCATCCCACAACATGAATTATCCACATTACTCCTTATATTGGGATACTGAAACTGGGTCCTATAATTGTTTTGAACTGCTTTCTGACTGCCTGATGCTCTGTTTTGAGTTAATCCTTTGTGGCCTTAAAATAAATAAACATTTTTTTTTCATTCAAATGTAAAAATGACAAAGAATGTTTCTACAGCATCGTTCAATAAATATGGTAGTGTAAAAATGTTATATAATAGTCAACATCAATGTTTCTTCTTTTTTGCCTTCCTTGTGGATTTCCAGAGTCCACGTGTTGCAGCAACTTCCAGAACCAGAAGTCAACGCTGAAATCTGTATCAGTACACTGTGTACTGTGAGGAACACTGGAACAACCTACATGCAACATTGGTCAATACTGAAATGCAAGTCAACACTAAGGAGATTTACAAATTATACCTGATTAAGTCATGGCATGTGGAAATATAATTGAATCTTTATAATTTGAGTTCTCACTCAGAGCTATAAGAGGAACATTAATGGACTCTAAAATCTTACCCACCACCAAGGTCAGGCTAACCAGCCTACAATTTCTCATCTTTGGCCTCCCTCTTCTTAAACAGGAGTGTTACATTAGCCATTATCCAGTCCTCTATGACTTTGCCTGACTCCAGTGACTCCTGAAAGACACTGCCAATGCCTCCACAACCTCCTCAGGTTATCTCCTTCAGAAATCTGGGAAATTAGTCCATCTAGTCGGGACATTTTTCCACTTTAGACCTTTCAGCTTCCGCAGCATATTCTTCTTAGCAATGGCCAATAACATGATGAAAGTGAAGCATGAAATAGAGAAAAAGTTAAGTAATGTATGATCAAAGAGTGATAATCTTGATTACCTGCTGGTGGTGAATCAAAACTCTCTGGTGTAGGAAACAGGTTATTTGAGCCTAGCTCATGTTCTATAGGATTTGAAGTCAATGGCAGTCGGGTTCTTTTCTTTTGATTAAACAGTAATACAGGAAGGCAACCTGAAAAATATCATTTAAAAATCAGATAAGTTTCTACATAACCTAACATACCTGAAAAGAAAAGTAATCTGAATTGAAGGCAAATATTGTGCACGTGCCTTCAAAACACATCTAAAAGAGCTTTTCAGTATAGCCACAACTATTATATTACATCCATTAATATCACAATGAAACAATTAACTCTGTGAATACTTCGATCAATCTGAAATAAATTGAAAATTCTTACTAACCAAAATGAATAAAACAAGTACCATTCAAACTAAATGCATGAACAACTCCATAGGTAATTGTTTTAACAGCTAACACAATTACTTTGAACAGTTTTACCATTAATTTTTTTTTGGGACAATGTTTTAGCAATTAATTTTGGCACAAATTGCGAAAAGTCATTGAAAATTCAATATCTTTGTTGAAGTGTGTTTCTCTTTTTGCTTCAGATCAGAGTTAAGTTTATATTCACAGATGCTAAAAATTCTGATATTAAAATGAAAGATTTGTATCTGTTAGCATTTCCAAGTGCTCAAAATGGTTAAAGGGAAACTCTCGATCTTAAATAAGTTAATATATGGAACACCTCACTAATATACATAATATATGTACTGAGATAGGCCATTCAAACCAATAGATCCATGGTAATGTTAGTGTTCTACATGAGCTTCCTCTGACCTTTGATAATAATCTAATCAACATATACTTTGATTCCTTTGTCCCTCAAAGGAATCAAAGTATATGTTGATTAGATTATTATCAAAGGTCAGAGGAAGCTCATGTTCATCTACCTTCCCATTAAATTCACTTATGTTAGTTACTTCAATTATTCCTCAGGTGATTAGTTAAACATTCAAATTCTGAGAAAAGACATTTCCTCAAATTTCCTTTTGAACGTATTAGTGATCAAGTTATTTTTATGGCCCCTTTTTCTGATCTCACCACAAGTGAAAAATACCTCCTCTACATCAAATTTATAAAACCTTTTCATAATCTTAAAGAAATTAAACTTAATACTATTTTGCTACTGTATGACCCTATTAACCCATGTTCAAGCACTAATTCAACCTTGACTCTTGGCAACATGTTTGCCTGTGTGAAGAAGCTGTGGATTCAAATCCCAATCTAGAGACCTGAGAATAAAGTAGAAACTTACTGCAGTGCAGTCAGTGTATGTGGACATCAGATATTGTACTGTGAGATGTAATTTTCTTCAAATAAGGTTTCGGCCAAGACCCCACATCTTGTTCCATTGGACATTAAAGATCTCACGGCATTATATAAATAGCAAATGAGTTTTCCAATGTCTTGGTCAACATTTATCAATCAACAGCACCAAAAACAGACAGGTTATTTATGTCATTGCACCCTCTGGGAGGCTGCTGAACAAAAGTTGGCTGCCACGTTTAATGAGTGTATTACAAAACCACTTAATTGGCTACATAGTGCTTTTGGACTTATGGTTGTGAAAGTAGCTATGTAAAGTCTGTCTTTAGTTCATTTTCATCAATGTTTTTCTTGACATTGATATTTTCTACAGTTTGCTGTGGATTGTTGGCAAAATGGTTTTACCCTTATCGGTGACACAAGCATCCACTCAATGCAGATCAAAGGCAATTCCAATGTGGTCAATCCTGCAAGCTCTCTCATTAGCATGGGACTTGTTCCACAGACTACTTTAGCAACACCCCGACAACGTCATACCCATAGAACCATGCAGATCTATCAACATACTACCTGTTTTAAGTACATGGTATTACCTTTTACAAATTAGGATACAAATTGGGAGTTTGTTCATGTTTAGAGTAGTCTGGAGTGTGCTAATATTTGCAGGAATCCTACATATAAATGTTTGCAAATAATAGGAATAACAGTACCGAAAATAATTGTATAAACAGAAGACAGATTGATTGATTGTTCTGTTATTTGCATTTCTCAATAAAGTAATGTAAAGTTGACTTTAAAAATAAGATCAGAATGGGCTTAAAACATGCAAGAACAATAACATACATATTAAAATATCATGGCTAGTGATTGGTGAAAAGATATTTTCAATAATGGCGGAGAATTCTCCAATATACTCACTAATATATTAGCAATGTACAAGTTATAAAAAAAAATGGTAGGTTGTCATAGAGGTGTACAGCACAGAAAGAGACCTTTCGGTTCAACTTGTCCATGATAACCAGATATCCTAAATTAAGCTAGTCCCATTTGCCAGCACTTGGTCAATATCACTCTAAACCCTTCCTATTCATATACCCATCCAAATACCTTTTAAATGTTGTAATTGTACCAACCTCCATCACTCCTTCTTGCAGCTCATTCCGTACATGCACCACCCTCTGCGTGAAAATGTTGCCCCTTAGGTCCCTTTCAAATCTTTCTCCTCCCACCTTAAACCTATGCCCTCTAGTTCTGGACTCCACCAACCCAGGGAAAAGATCTTCTTATCCATGCCCCTCATGATTTTATATCCTCTATAAGGTCACCCCACAGCCTCCAACACTTCAGGGAAAACAGTGACAGCCTATTCAGCATCTCCCTATAGCTCAAACCCTCCAACCCTGGCAATAGCCTTGTAAATCTCTTCTGAACACTTTCAAGTTTCACAAAATCCTTCCTATAAGAGGGACATCAGAATTGCACACAATATTCCAAAAGTGATCTAACGAATGACCTGTACAGTCGCAAAATGACCTCCCAACTCCTATACTCAATGCTTTAACCAATAAAGGAACGCACACTAAATGCCTTCTTTGTATGCTATCTATCTGAGACGCTACTTTCAAGGAAATATGAATCTGCACTCCAAGGTCTCTTTGTTCAGCAACACTGCCCAGGACCTTACCATTAAGTGTGTAAGTCCTGCCCTGAGTTGCCTGTCCAAAATGCAGCACCTCATACTGTTTTCCTACTGTGATGGTCACATGCCTGGTTCTCAATTTTAAATCAAAAGGAATAAATGGTAAGCACTTCTTCACGGGCTGCAGGAAAGAACAACAGTGCATCACCAAGTTATTCTCAAATACAGTCCCACAGCAAATCAAAATTATCTGTGAATTTCTTACAGGAGGTCATTTTCATGCTACACTTGGATTAAATGTTTAGTCTGGAAGACCATTAATCAAGGCAGGAAATTAAAGCATAATATTGCAGAAATAAGGATATGAATGTGAAATAAATCTGCCAAATTAATAAAATGCATCAAATAGGACTAACACTCCAAAGTGACTGCCTATGAGCAAAATATACCTGCTGTAGCTCGGGTTGAATTTTCTGTAATATTCCTCTTCATTGTCTGATCCCGGTATCACTTCACTAATATATTAGCAATGTATAAGTTATAAATAAAAATGTCAATGTCATCAATTTTACACACAGTTCCCTCTGATGGTCTCTGAATTGTAAAAATGTGGTCAAAGATCAAATTTCTTGAACAATGCTGATGAAACAGATATCGAGTAACAAGATTTTAGAGGAGTTGTTTGTATCTGGAAAAAAAAGATTCAAACAAAACAAAGTTGGCTTTACATATGTTACTCTTCTAATAATATTAATTATTCATAGTTATGTATTTTCTTATCCTACAGCAAATAGTTTTAACCTATATATTACCCATAAGAAAATCTTACCAATTCAAAATAGCACTAGGGAGTTATACAGTAACTCCTGCCACCCAAGAATTTTGTAACTTGTTAATGTTTCAGGGCTATAAGTCACACCATTCTGTCCGTCTCTGCTGGGATCATATAGACATAACTAGTCACAGTCTCAGCACATAACTTCTGTTCACTGATGATGAGTCGCACTGAAATGTGCTATGTAGACATCAGATCACAAAGTCCTCTTTGAAACCAGCTAAGACAGTTTCAGTATAAGAGGTTATAAAATGAAGTCTCCATCTTTTTTAGTCTGCATTCTACCTGAAGTAAGTGAGGACTGCAGATGCTGGAGATCAGAGCTGCAAATGTGTTGCTGGAAAAGCGCAGCAGGTCAGGCAGCATTCAAGGAGCAGGAGAATCGATGTTTCGGGCATGAGCCCTTCTTCAGGAAGTATTCTACCTGGAATATCTATATTTCTGACAGACACGAGTATAAAATTTGTGCAGAGAAACAAATTCTATTTAATGCTGAGGTCACTTTTGAAATATCAGATATTTTAATGACACCATAAAGTGAAGAAGCCCAACCATCATTTTGACTAGCTCACCCTCAACTTGAATTAAAGGATAATTTTTCATTTATCAGGTATAGAGGACTAATCTGCTGCAGCACTGATTTCTGGAAGATGAAATTGTGATCCTGAACACAGCACACATCCAGGACTTCTTACCTCTTTCTGTACAGTAAAGAGACAGCTTTAAACTGAAGCTTTGGAGCCAGGCTGTCAATTGTTCTGGTGTGGGATAACAAATCGCATTGAAAACCCAACAGATGGAAGAAAATAACTTAAACACATACCTTCTGTGTATTCCATTAATAGCCACTTAATTCCATTCAGTATATACTTTTAAACTCTTAGCAACTTAACATCACGAGGGAAGTGGAAAAAAGCGCACTTTGGAGGGGGAAGTGTAGGCTGAAGACATTCAATAAACACTGGAATGGGACCAAATCTAACCAGACTTGCTGCAAATCTGGATGAAGTCATTGGAGAAATGAAGCCAACCACAGAAAATGTTGAAAAAAACTCAGCAACACCTATGTAATTGAGAGGTATAAAGGGTCTTAACTTTTCCAGTGGGGGAGGGGGACCTAAGTCTGAGTCAATCTCTGTTACTTCTTAAGCCACGGCCCCACTCCGCTTGAAACAGAGAAAACAAACTTTTTTTTTAATTAATCCTGACAAACTGACAGACAGCTGGGATTTAACCAAGAATACGAACCTGAACTCAGAGGGGAGGGTAAAATCAGCTCGGAATATTTTATAAATCCTGAGGCATATTATTTTATACCTAAGAAGCTGTAAGGATATTGTGAAGTGATGGTTACATATTTATATAATTATTTATAATCATTTCGTGAAGCGGAACCGCTGAAGTGACTCCCAACCGTTGAGACTAAAACAAAATGGCGCCCAAAGCAGCACCGCGCGACAGAAGCGCGGGAACCATACGCTGCCGCCTACGTAGTGACGTCAAATGCGTGTCGCGTGTGAGGACGTCAATGTGTATGACATTAGTTAACAGCTGTTTGGATAAGATTCCATAAAAATACGACTCTTCCAGCACAATAGTAGTGTCCCTATCATTGGGGCCAGGAGGCCTGGGTTCCAGTCCCACCTGTACCAGTAGATGTTTAATAACGTTTAAAAATCACACAACACCAGGTTATAGTCCAACAGGTTTAATTGGAAGCACACTAGCTTCGCTCCTTCATCAGGTGATCCATTGTAACACAGAATTTATAGCAAAAATTTGCAGTGTGATGTAACTGAAATTATTCATTGAAAAATTGATTGTCTGTTAAGCCTTTCATCTGTTAGAATACAGTGATAGTTTCACTTCTTTCATGTGTAAATCATAAAACCCTTTTTTTAAAAGTTGCATTCTCGGGTTAGCTGTTAACAATGGTGATAACAACTCTGAACTCTGAACAGGTTGATTAGGAAAAATAGGTTAACAAAGGTATTGGGTCATCTGTGGTTTAGTGGGTACTAGACTTGTTTCTGGATCATGAGGTTTTCAGGTTCAAATTCCACTCCAGAAACGTGTAGCACCAAACCTATGCTGTTGGAGGTGTCACATTTCCTGCAGTTATGTTTGTGCCCAGACGTCCTTGGAAAGGGAGCACATAGTGTCCACCAATACTCTTGATGCGTTAAGAGAGAGATGGACACCATGGGGATAGAATGCTTTTTTTCTCCTTACAATTCCATTTGATTTTGCTCCTTACCCTTTCCTTCATCTTTGATGGTTTGCATTGCCCTTAACCGGCTTTGCTTATAGATTATTCAGTTGGAAACATGGGTGATTTATGGTAGTGTTTAATAGAGCAACACAATACCACAGATGATTTGGTGATGGTACAAAAAAATGTTCAGTTGTGTGTAAAACCACTTCTGGATAGAAAAAATATTAAAATTAAAAGTGATGGGTTTAGGGTGTTCTCCTTGCTGGAGGCTGCTGAACAGTCTCTTCTGAAATCATTGTGTTTTTAAAGCTTGATAATCAACTTGATTACTAAATGGAACAATAAAAAAGCCCTTTTTATATATTCATCCAGGAATGTGGGCACTGCTGGCCATATTATTGTCCATCCCTAATTGCCCAGAGCGCAGTTGAGGGTCAACCACATCACTGCGATTCTGAAGGTATATTAGTGAAGGACATTGGTGAGCCAGATGGGTTTCTCCAACAATCAGCAACAGATTCATCATCATAACGTGGCTCTTAATTCCAGACTTTCTTTATTGAAAATGTGCTAATGTGGGATTAAAACGTGGGATCCCAGATCATTACCTGAGTCACTGGTTTAACAGTGCTACTATCTGAAACCAAGTACTCAACGGGAATTTGTAATCTAATGTTGAAAATACTCAGCAGGTCTGACAGTCTCCGTAAAGAGAGGTGAGATTTCAGATCTAATTCTTCCACTTGCGCTATGCACTCGCGTGCTAGGGAGATGACAGGCTGGTGTTTCAATGTGGCTTGCGTCATATGTTGTGTTTGACAAATGCTTAAACTTGTGATTTTCCTCACAATGTTAAGTTTCCAATCTCTAGCTCTGGAGCAAGTGGGACTTGAACAGGGGACTCTTAATCCAGAGGTAGTTGTACCATCACTGCACCCTAACAGCCTCTGCAGCAAAAAAAACCAGAAAATTTGAAGGTTGTACCATGGCAGCATGGTGGCACAGTGGTTAGCACTGCTGCCTCACAGCGCCTGAGACCCGGGTTCAATTCCCACCTCAGGTGACTGACTGTGTGGAGTTTGCACATTCTCCCCGTGTCTGCGTGGGTTTCCTCCGGGTGCTCCGGTTTCCTCCCACAATCCAAAGATGTGCAGGTCAGGTGAATTGGCCATGCTAAATTGCCCGTAGTGTTAGGTAATGGGTAAAATGTGGGGGTATGGGTGGGTTGCGCTTTGGCGGGTCGGTGTGGACTTGTTGGGCCGAAGGGCCTGTTTCCACACTGTAATCTAATCTAATCTAACTATCTGATGGTAGTAGCAAAATTTGTTTCGGCGAGGGAATAAAAATGGGTTTTAAAGGAGCGACAGTTAATATACTGATCTTGCACCTAGGACTAAACCCAATTGGCTGCAAGTCTAGAGGAAATTGTACATAAAATGTCAGTTTCTAACTTTTGCCTACAACATAAAACTACTGAGAAATTGGCACTAAGTGTGGATACTACTCAGTAGTTGGTGTGGGAAATAAAAGTGGTAGACTGGTGATTTTAAAAAATTTTTCATTGAAGGACTATTAGATTAGATTACTTACAGTGTGGAAACAGGCCCTTCAGCTCAACAAGCCCACACCGATGCGCAACCCACCCAGACCCATTCCCCTATTCACCTAACACTATAGGCAATTTAGCATGGCCAATTCATCTAACCTGCACATTTTTGGATTGTGGGAGGAAACCAGAGGAAACCCACACAGACACAGGGAGAATGTACAAACTCCACACAGAGAGTCACCTGAGGTAGGAATTGAACCTAGGCCTCTGGGACTGTGAGGCAGCAGTGCTAACCACTGTGCCACCATGCCACCCATTGATGAGATTGATTAGAACAAACTTTATGTCACTGTTCCCAGATCTGTTGTTCATCTGTAACTGTTTGAGGCTGATAGTGATTTTCTAAAAATTAATATTTCTTATATTCCCCAGCAGTAACATCCTTCGCCTTGATGAGCGCGAAGATTCACCAATGTTAGAGAAAATCACAATTATTCAACAAGGTGCAGCTTCAGAGCAGTTCAGACCAGTTAATTCAATTGCCTGTCAGCTTTGATATAAATCAGAACAAATGTCATGGTTCCAGATGGCTGGACTGGAGAAGAGTATTCTGTTAATCCTTTAAATAGTAATATTCATTCCATTAATCATTTACGCGTCAGGAAAATTCAAGCAGCAATGAAATATGCATCAAAATTTTGTAGGTGACATTCATTCGAATTCACTAAATGCAGTCATAAATGGAGAAAAGAATTATTGGGTGTATAAAAGTGTTATTAAAACGACCACAAGATGGAAGCAAAAAAAAACTCAGTATTTGAATTGTGCTAAGCATCCAATTTAATGTTTGAAATAACCAATATTGGGGATAGAATCTGTTACGGTAGAAATCCATTCACTACGACAGCCTCATAAATACTACCACTGAGTCAACCATCATCTTAAATTAGCAAGGCCAGTTTGAAGCATGCCAAAGTGAAGGAGATCGAGCCCTTGTAGTAAGTGCAGCTCCAGCATGGCTAGGCATTTTCAAAAGACTGTAATGTTTAAGCTTTTCGCTTTATTTCTTTATTTTTCTACTTATAACTGAGAAGGTCTGTAATGTTTAACTTTTAACTTTACTCCTTCATTTTTTGACACTATACTAAGAAAGATTGTAATGTTTAACTTCAAACTTTGTCCTTTATTTCTTTCTAAATGTTCTTCAGATTTTGCACCTAGGCACTTGTACCGAAGCTAGCACCATGCGTGATAACATTGTACACTTCTCACTGTACTCCCGTACCTGAGTACACATGACAATAAAGTCTAAATCTAATTCTAAAGCTTAGCTTCTTATGATTTTGTTTTATGGAAAAGACAGAAACAATCTGTTCAGCGAAATTGCAGCCAGATTAAAATAAATTATTTTAAGATTTTCATTAATACCAAGGAGTACAAAATGACTCCCTAAGGAATAAGTGCATTTCTATCATTAACTTGATAATTTTGATTCCAAAGAAACTAAGATGGGATTAATACTAATAAAAAGTGAGTAATAGCAAGGGACTCAATGTATTCTAACAAAGTTTAGATTGTGCTAAACGGCAAGGGTCTAGGTTTTATAATTATTTATTAATATATGGAAACATAGAAAATAGGAGCAGGAGTAGACCATTTGGCCCTTCAAGCCTTGTTCATCATTCAATATGGTCATTGCTGATCATCCAACTCAATACCCTATTCCTGGCTTTTCCCCATTCCCTTTGATTACTTCCGTTCTAAGAAGTATATGTAACTCCTTGAAAACTTTAAATGTTTTGGCCTCAGCTGCTTTCTGTGGCAGAGAATTCCACAAGCTCACGTCTCTCTGGGTGAAGACATTTTTCCATATCTCAGTTCTAAATAGCACTGTTCTCCATAATCATTGAGAACATTTTTCTGCATTTACCCTGTCTAGCCTTGTTAGGATTTTATAAGTTTTTATGAGATCCCTCCTAATTTTTCTAAACTCCAGCAAATATAGTCCTAATGATCCCATCTGTCTTCATGACAGTCCTGCCGCCCCAGGAATCAGTCTGGTAAACCATTGTTGTACTCTCCACATTTCCAGGACATCCTTCCTCAGATAAGGAGACCAAAGAGTGTGGTTCTTACAAGTGTGGCATGATGGGTCAGTGGTTAGCACTGCAACTTCACAGCATTAGGGATCTGAGTTTGATTCCAGCCTTGGGTGACTGTGTGGAGTTTGCACATTCTCCCCATATCTGGGTGGGTTTTCCTCCGGATGCTCTGGTTTCCTCCCACAATCCAAAGATGTGCGGGTTAGGTAGATTAGCCATGCTAAATTGCCCGTAGAGTGAGGTGCATTAGTTGGGAAATGTAGAGAAATAAGGGAATGGGTCTGAGTGGGTTACTCTTCAGAGGGTTGGTGTGGACTTGCTTAGGGGCAGCATGGTGGCTCAGTGGTCAGCACTCCTGCTTCGCAGTGCCAGGGACCTGGGTTCAATTCCACCTTTGGGTGACTGTTTGTATGGATTTTGGATTGGCACAGTGGTTAACACTGCTACGTCACAGCACCTGGGCCTCAGGTTCGATTCCAGCCTTAGGCGACTGTCTGTGTGGAGTTTGCACATTCTCCCATGGCTGCATGGGTTTCCTCCTCCACTCCAAAGATGTGCAGATTAGGTGAATTGGCTATGCTAAATTGTGTTAGGTGCATTAGTCAGAGGGAAATGGCTCTGTGTGGGTAACTCTTTGAGGGTTGGTGTGGTCTTGTTGAGCCAAATGGCCTGTTAGCATACTGTAGGGAATCTAATCTAAAACTACACACAATACTCCAGGTGTGATCTCACTAAGGCCTTGTACAGTTGATAACCCTACTCCTGTAACTGAATACTGCATTGTAATACTGTAAAATGAAGTAATCTGATTTTTATTTTGGTTGATACCAAAATGTCAGCAATCTTCAGGAGAATAATGGAGGTATGATGGATTATAGGATACTCCAGTGTGATGTTATACACAGCAGGTTTGTAATTGTATTGTAAACTACTTCTCAGGAGTGGCTGTGCTGGTATGGGAAGTTAGATAAAAGCAAAACTACAAAATTATTGTTAAAGGTCCTGATTTATTGTTTGGTCTAATGAAGGTGATCAGAACCTAAACTAGGGCAAAAACTAACAACACACATGATAAATATCCCTACAAAAGTAGTAGCAAAGAGAAATGCTGAACAATCATCCCTTCTACTGAATAAGGCAAGTTTTGTATGTATTCTATTTTGTAGAAAGGTGTTAACTGTTCTATCCTGTTACTGTGCTGTGGGAAACACAGAGTACGCCTACTGGACGCACACTATGTTGGAATGAGGATGAACTCCATACATCTAATAGCACCAATAATTCAACATTTTATGGATGAGTCTGGAAATCTGAGACAATTAAAGCAGCAAATTATATATGTTGGTCTGACAAAAGGGTTCAGCAAAGATTTACCAGAATGTTGCCGAGAATGGAAGGTTTAAGTATTAAAAATAGATTGGATAGGCTGGGACTTTTTTTACTGGAGAGTGGGAGGTTAAGGGGGTGACCTTATGGAGGTTTATAAAATCACGAGGGGCATAGATAAGGTGAGTAGGGAAGGTCTTTTCCCGAAAATGGGGGAGTTCAAAGCTAGAGGGCACATTTTTAAGGTGAGAGGAGAAAGCTTTAAAAACAACATGAGGGGCAATTTTTTTTTACACTGTGTGATTCTTATATGGAATGAACTGCCATAGGAAGTGGTGGATGCAGGTACAGTTAATAACATATAAAAACATTTGGATAAGTACATGACTAGGAAAGGACTGGAGGGATGTGGATTGAATGCAGACAACTGGGACTAGTTGGTTTGACAACATGGTTAGCATGGACTAGTTGGACAGAAGGGTCTGTTTTCATGCTGTATGACTATGACTTTATAACAAGAACCAGTCAAATGTATATTCAACAGAGTGATACATGGAGTTTGTCGGACTCTCCTTAAAAATAATTCTTCTGGAATCTGAGTGCAGATGTGAAATTATCACATTTCCTGTTCAAGAGATTCCACACTTAGCCCTTTATGTCTTTCTGAATATCATTGTGGCTAGGGACAGCAAGTATCCAATGCACTCCAACATTCCACTACTATTACTCTGGAACCTCCCATGAGATTTTAACTACCATAGGCTGGGGGGTGGGGGGTTTTCATTTAGATGTAACACCTGGCACTACTCAGCACCTCTTGCCAGCATGATTCCAATTCGCATCAGACAACCGTATATAATTACAGAGCACTCAACTGAATATCAGGATCAACTTCCTTCAACACAGCTGCTTTTGGAGGTTTAAAACAAAATATTGTTTTTCTCTTCTGCAAATGAAAATAGCAAGGAAAATCCTACAAAAATAAAAAAAAACCTTGACATAAATGCAAAAAGATATAGCAATATAAAGCTTTTAAGGAAAATGGCATTATTCATGTTAAACAGCAAACAATCCAAGCCACCCGGCCTGGAGGAAGAATGCCTCGTCTCATGCTTTAGGACCCTTCAACCACCTGGCATCAATGTCGACTTCACCAATTTCATTATCTCCATTCCCTTCACCTCATCCCAGATTCAATCTTTCAACTCAGCACTGCCCTCTTAAACTGTCCTACCTGTCCATCTTCTTTCCCACCTATCTGCTCCACCCTCCCCTCCAACCTACCACCACCAACCCCCACCTGTATCTACCTATCGCCCTCCCTTACCCCAACCCCAAACCTTACCCCAAACCCCTTCCTATTTATCTCTCAACTACCCTCGATGAAGGGATTATGCCCGAAACATCAACTGTCCTGCTCCTTGGATGTTGCCTGACCTGCTGTGCTTTTCCAGTACCACACTTTTCAACTCTGAACTTCAGCATCTGCAGTCCTCACTTTCTCTCTATTGATAAGTCTGGTAAGCAAGGCCTAATTTATATGGCATTCATAACTGCATTGATCCTTGGTCAAATTAAATTGTCAACTTAACTGACTAAATCGAAAAAAGTCTTACACAATCTTTCAACTAATTGGCTTGACAGGCTCCAGATTTAATAATTGCAGGCTAATTAATGCACACACTTAGAGTCATAGAGATGTACAGCATGGAAACAGACCCTTTGGTCCAATCCGTCCAAGCTGATCAGATATCCCAACCCAATCTAGTCCCACCTCCAGCATCTGGCCCATATCCCTCCAAACCCTTCCTATTCATATACCTATCCACATGCCTCTTAAATGTTGCAATTGTACCAGCCTCCACCACTTCCCCTGGCAGCTCATTCCATACTCGTACCACCCTCTGTGTGAAAGAGTTGCCCCTTAGTTCTCTTTCATATCGTTCCCCTCTCACCCTAAACCAATGCCCTCTAGTTCTAGACTCCCCGATCCCAGGGAAAAGACTTTGTTTATTTACTCTATCCATGCACCTCATAATTTTGTAAACCTCTATAAGGTCACTCCTCAGTCTCCGACGCTCCAGGGAAAACAGCCCCAGCCTGTTCAGCCTCTCCCTATAGCTCAAATCCTCCAACCCTGGCAATATCCCCGTAAATCTTTTCTGAACCCTTTCAAGTTTCACAACATTTTTCCGATAGGAAGGAGACCAGAATTGCACGCA
>NC_057737.1:12426272-12437495 GCF_004010195.1 Chiloscyllium plagiosum | reverse complement strand
GACTTGTCCTACCTGCCTATCTCCTTTTCCACCTATCCACTCCACCCTCTCCTCCCTGACCTATCACCTTCATCCCCTCCCCCATTCACCCATTCTATGCTACTTTCTCCCCCCCCCCCCCCCCTCTAGCTTATCTTTCCACGCTTCAGGCTCACTGCCTTTATTCCTGATGAAGGGCTTTTACCCGAAACGTCGATTTCGCTGCTCCTCGGATGCTGCCTGAACTGCTGTGCTCTTCCAGCACCACTAATCCAGAATCACCAAGTTCAAAATCCAGGATTCTTTTGAATTAGTCATTGATTCAATAAGTGATGTGAACTGGGTGCAATTTACCACACCTTATAAAAAAAGATTTCAGAGTTAATAAAAAATGCAATAAGGTTTCAATACAATCAAGAGGATAGAGCTTATGTCTCAGGTTTTGCAGTCAGCATCTAACTGGTGACTCTTGCCACTAAGTTCCAAGAGAGCTGTCCACAAAGATCGACCCTTCTCTCTATCATGGATTTCATCTTCCATTGTTCTTGTGATGCTGATACGATGTTCAAAAGGTTCTCCAGGCGACCAACAACAATAATGTCACCAGCAGGCTCAGTAGCCTTCAAGTATTTATCCAATTCTCTTTGGGAGTTATTATTGAGATGCTCCCATAATCCTCTCAAATTGTGCATTTCAGATTGTAATATAATGCAATGCAAAAAATGTTCTCATCTTACTTCTAATTCTTTTACCTGTCCTTTTGTTACTGACCCCCTTGCCAAGGGAAACTGTTTCTCTTCATTTTCTCTATATCAAACCCTTTCTGATTTTGAACACTTATATTGCATCTTCACTTTACCTTCTTTGCTGTATTCTTTTATTCCATGATATGTGGCTGCTCAAGTGGACAGCACCGTGAAAGAATATATTAATTTCCTGTTTCTAGCATAGTTTAATTCACAACATAAAGGAAAACAGATAGGGTTGCGTAGTGAATGTAACAAGGTCAGCCAGGTGGACCTCATAGTATATGAGTTCCCTAATTGGAGCTATGAACCTGGTCTATCAGGGAGTCCTGGCTGACAGATATAAACAGGAGGTTCTGTTCACTCTGAGAGCTGGCTCTGGAGAAGCTAGACCAATGTCAAGTACTAGGCAAAAGTGAGGAATGCAGATGCTGGAAACCAGAGTCTAGATTAGAGTGGTGCTGGAAAAGCACAGCAGGTCAGCCAGCATCCGAGGAGCTGTAAAATCGATGTTTCGGGTAATAGCCCTTCATCAGGAAGGGCTGATGAAGGGCTTTTGCCCGCAACATCGATTTTCCTGCTCCTCGGATGCTGCCTGATCTGCTGTGCCTTTCCAGCACCCAGTGTCAAGTACAATGCATGTATAAATAAAAGGTTACGGGATACCGACCTCTGTTAAGTTGTTTCAGGCTGGTATGTTTGTGTTTTTCTGTGTGACTTATGGCTCTGTGCTTCAGAGCTGTAAGAAGTAATTAAATAAACTCAGAGTGCAACACAATAAACATGAATTAAGCAGTTGAATACATTAAGAAAAAGCATTAGTATCGTGTATAGAGTGCCATGTAACAATTGGGATCAGCTTCTGCTTCCATTATAATGTCATCTGGTCAGACTGAAAGGATAACAAAAATCCCTCAAAGGCACCCTGTGGCTTCCACTCATCTTCTTCAAGCCAGTTTAAGACAAAAATTGACAAAGGCTTAGGAACAAATCCTATCCAACATAAAAATGTAGGATCAAAGAGCACAAATATGCCAATCTTTAAAACGAAGTTTTGAAGTCGACAAAAGCAAGGCAAAGGATTTTCTGCATTAAACTAGCGTAGCCAAGTATAAATTCTGAAACCTCTGTGAACTAATGATGCAGAGGTGCTGGTGTTGGACTGGGGTGAATAAGGTCAGAGGTCACTCCGAATGACATTTTTGAACACCTGCAGAGACTTATTATTCAGCCTGTCAACACTCCATTCAGACTGTCTGTACGATCTTTTGATCACTCTGCCTATAAATTCTATACCTGTGTGCTTCTCTTCATACCGCCTGACGAAGGAGAAGCACTCCAAAAGCTTCTAATTTCAAATAAATCTGTTGAACTATAACCTGGTGTCGTGTGACTTCTGTATTTGAAATAAGACTTTCAGTAAGCAACATAAACTGGGTCAAAGAGTGTGGTGCTGGAAAAGTAAAGCCGGTCAGGCAGCATCCAAGGAGCAGGAGAATCAACATTTCAGGCATAAGCCCTTCATCAGGAATCATGCCCAAAACATTGACTCTCCTCCTCTTCGGATGCTGGCTGTGCTTTTCCAGCACCACACTCTTCGACTCTGGTCTCCAGCATCTGCAATCCTCACTTTCTCCAACATAAACTGGGGTGCAACTTTTCGTACCATGTTGCAAGAAGGATTTTAAAGCAACGACAACAATGCAATATAATTTCAACATAATTCAGAGGATATTCATTTTGCCCCAGATGTTGCAGTCTAGACAAGCAGGAGACTGGAAGAACACAGCAAGCCAGGCAGCATCAGGAGGTGGAGAAGTCAATGTTTCAGGTGCAACCCTTCTTCAGGACTGGGGCTGGGTGAAAGGGGAGCTGAAGACAAAGGGGGTAGTGGGGCAGGGTGGTGAGGTGGGGATAGGTGAAGACAGGCAGAGGATACAACCTGGTTGGTCAATGGGAGGAATGAATCCGGGAGGCGGCAGGGAGGAGTGGAAGGGAGGGGGAAGGGCTGGGAGGGAGTCGGAGGAAGGAAAGGGAGGTTGTTTGAAATTGGAGAACTTAATGTTGAGTCCCCCGGGCTGTAGGCTGCTCAGGTGGAAGATGAAGTGTTGTTCCTCCAATTTACAGCTTGGTTTGTTGTGGCAATGGAGGAGGCCAAGGATGGTCATGTCGGAAAGGGAGTCGGACAGGGAATTAAAATGGGCGGGCCCAACTGAGATGTTAAGCGAGCTATTCCCTAAGTTTACGTTTGGTCTCTCCGATGTAGAAACAACCACATCGGGAGCACTGGATACAGTAAACTGGGATGGAGGAGAGGTAGGTGAACCTCTGTTTCACCTGGTAGGACTGTTTGGGGCCCTGGATGGACGTGAGGGGGTTGGTGTATCAGCAGATTTTTCATCTTTTATGGATGCAGGGAAGGTACCTGGGGGTTCGGAAGTGGGGGTCGGGGGTGTGTTAGTGGGGAGAGTGGTGCCATCCAAGGACTGTCGAAGGGAATGGTCCTTGTGGAAGGCAGAGAGGGGTGATGAAGGGAAGATTTTCTTGGTGGTGGAGTTTAGTTGGAGTTTGCAGAAGTTGTTTAAGGATGATGCATTGGATGTGGAGACTGGTGGGGAGGTAGGTGAGGACAAAGGGGACTCTGTTTTTCATTTTGGGGGGTCCTTATTGCATTTGGAGGGTCTTAATTGCATTTGGAGGGGGGTCTTTATTGCCTTTGGCGCAGTTCACTGATGACATTTGCCACGGACCACCAAGAAAGCTGTCCACAAAGATCTACCTATACCTCTTATTGTTCAGAGGGTTGGTGCAGAATGGACGGGCCAAATGGCTTCTTTCTGCACTGTAAGGATTCTATGATTCTTTGATGTCAATCATGGATTTGCCTTTCACAAGTTATTTTGATTCTGACAGCAAGTTCAAAATTTCTCTAGGCATCCAACAACAATGATATCACAAAGCAGGCTCAGCAGCTAATCACAATGAAGAAATCTCACAGACAGCAGGCAAGGCAGCAAAATGAACTGATTATAGAAATTTTCCAAAGAAACATAAAATCTATGACATGCATCTGGAAATAAGGCATAACTGAAATGGCATAAACAAACTTTTTTTTAAACTACCATATAATGATATGAATATCAAAATGAATAATTCGACATTCCACAAATTTGAAAAGGTTATTCAGGGCCAGAGAATTTGTTCAAAAATATGTGCAACTTAACATACCTTTAAAAACTAAGCTATCCTTCAGCTACGAGGCACAACATTTTCTGAGATTGTTTTTTCACAATGATACCATTTGAAACCATAAAAAAGGAGTTCACATCCATTCAAATAATCTTTAAAGATGATCTGTGGGTTATTCAAGAGCACATAATGCGGAGGAGGAGGGGATCACAGACAGCAACTTTTGGATTTCTGTGGATAAACAGAAACAAGTGTCAGAAGTTGCTGTCAGTTTCAGAGCTAATGACAAACACTGACAACTGTAAAATCCAACCATTGTTGGATATTTAATCAGGCACAATGGAGGAACTAAGGGGTTTCTGCTTTTAACAACATACGTTACAGCTACAAATAGAAAATTTCAAAACTGGGAACATCTCACAGGAGCAGAGAACATGCAAAGTGTACAAATTTCTAATGGGTTTGATCGTTAAATATTGCAAGATTGCTTCCACTGTTTACTGAATTGATAGGAAGAGAGTATAAACTGCAATTTAGTGCTGGTATCATCCAAGGGTAGGCAAAAGATGATTTTCCTCACAATTATTAATATGATGTGGAATGAATATTCTGAATTCAAGCATGAATCAGATTCACATCCCAAAAAGACCTTTTAAAAAGTGTATAGGAAAACCACTCAGAGTGAATTAAATCGTTTCAGTATTGAACTCAGCATTGGCAGAGACACAGTTGGCTGAACGTTCTTCTCTGTTGAGAGTTTTATGATCTCAGTGAGACAGCCTTGAGTGGAAAAAGAGCATGTGACAGAAACCACATGTAATGATTAGAATAACAATACAAAACACCAGATAAGGCATTGAATTGAACTTTAATTTCCTATCTCTGGGACCAGGAATCAATCCAAACACTGATAGGATTGATGTATATCTGATGGTATTTGTAATAGACCAATATAAAATTATTTTGTGCAATTTCAATTCAGTCTCAATTCTTATTATGGCAAAAACGTGACTAATGTAGCACATGTTTAAAATAGACAAATTTATTTTTAAAAAGATGTAGGAAAAATGAAACATCAAGCGAGTGTGATATTTTCTTCAATTGGTATTTTTAGACAAGGGGAATAAAGGCAACTTAGCTGATATCAAAGAGGTAATATGTTGACTTCCTGTGAAAAGCTTTGTCCACCAGTAACAGACATCTGAACTATAATCTGGCAACGCAGGGAGTCAATAATGAGAAACTATCAATTTTAAATTGTCACTGAAAATATAACAAGGAAGAAAAAATTCTTCACTTAAAGAATAGGTCTGGGTAGGATGCTCTTCAGAGGGTTGGTGGAGACTCAGTGGGTCAAATGGCCTGCTTCCACACTGTAGGGATTATATAATTCTATAACAATCTACAATGATTGGAGCATCCTTTGTCACAGAAAGTGATTGTAACAGACCCTATTGTATGTTTTAATATAAAAATTTGAAATGCACATTCAACAGATGAAGTTGTTAAACTATTGGACAAGAACAGGGCAGTATTATTCATTTTGGACTGATGTAGGAAAAATATGGCAAAGATAAAATTGGCCATATTCCCACCATCTTTTTGTATATCTACTATTAACATATTAAGACTTACCACTGGTGCATTCAGATGCATTTTTTTGTAATCACAAAGAATGCTGCATTGTTTATTTGAAGTTAACCATTCTACTCAGCAAATACGTACTTTGTACTTAAAGCGTACATATCAGTTACCATTGAATTATCTAGCCTTGTCACTTGTTGTGCATTATTTACTCACTATCAAGCAATGGAGGTTCCTTTGATGATTTTGCAATGTTGGTGTATTTAGCCGGACTAAATACAGTCTGAAAGCTATTTGTTTTTCTTAATATGATGCATGTTTGTTAGATAGCTGCAATATCAACATTTATGCCTTTTTTCTCTTCAACAAATCTGATCACACTAATCATCCCAATTTTGTGCCTTTGGGTTTCAAGAACAGGCATCTGACTTACATCATTAAATGTACCACTTGCATTCCTCAGATTCCCAAGTATATTAATGGCATTCAACTCCACCTCACCACCTCCTTTGATCCTTCCACCATATCTTATTTGTTACATTTGTCCAATATCCAGTAGTAGATTGGTGTGAGTGTCTCTATTAATGTGGTTCTACCTGATATGGCAATATTTATATGATCTCCAATAGAGTAAGACACTTTGTGTGGTTCTTGTGGTATGGAAGAATCTAACATATTTATGACAATAAACTAGTGTGGTATACACATTAAATTCCTCCAGCACACAAATTTCTGAGTTAATATGAAGCCACTAGTTGAATATAGATGAACATTTTTCCAGTTGAGTATCACGCTTCAAGTGATCTGGGGTAAGATGGAGTATGAGATCTTGATATTCTCAGGTCATATGCTCTGACATTCTTCTTTGACAAAACTGTGGGCCATTTATACCTGAGACCATCCTTTGCCATTTATACCTGAGACCATCCTTCATGTCACAGTTTTGAATAACATAGGCCTTGTGAAGTGCCTTAGGTCATTGTCCCACTAAATGACCAGCAAGACCCAGATTGATTTGGCTTGACTGTCGAAACTGACCATAGCTCAATCCCTTGACTAGCAATAGCCCAGCTCCTGGGACTGACTGTGGTGGTATCCCCCAACTGACTGGAGTTTACCTTTGCCCCACTGAGCATGCTTTCCCTTTCCCATATCACCATGCTTTTCAAGAACATGTGCTGACTGTGTTTTCTGCATTAGCTGCTGGCACATGTACCACCTTTTATGTTGATGCATCACTGTGTCATACCATGACATGTACCATGTTTGCCAACCACCTTTTCACATTGATTCTTCACTGTTTCCTTTAGCCACAAGCTACCTGCCTTACCTTCTGTGCTAACATGCCATCTGAGAAGCTGGCGCTGCTGCCTGGCCATGCCTGCTGAAGTGGCACCTGAGAAACCAAAGTCATTGGCTAACACTGGTGTATTGTCATTGCACAGTTTGGTGGAGAGATATTCCAAGAACACCTTGCGCCTTAGACATAAGAAGAAGCCTACCGCCATTGTAGCAGTTCCAATGAAAGTGAAGAAAAGGGGCAATGCCAAGGTATTGTGAAAGTTGTGTACTCACCCAGAATGGAAGCAGAAGAGTAAAGTCACCAGGTACACATTTGGTTTATACCAATGAACTTCTGATGCATTGACTGAGCAGAAGTAAATTGGGAAGCAGAAGCCTATTCTGATGAGTTTTATAATGATGGAGACAAAAATGCATGTGTATAGACTTCTCACCACCTAATGTTGAGAAAGTGATGTAAGAAGGGAGGACTTAATTGTGAAAGCTTATCTCAACGGCACAAATCTGCTTTTTGGACTCTCGCCTGATTGACTCATCCATCTCACCAGCTCAGGGAGAGGCAAGTCATACCATAGAATTGGATTAAAGACTTCCACGTGTCGTTAGGACTGGCGTATGATTCATAGTGTCATAAGCAAACAAACAGGCCCTTCAGCCCAACTAATCCATGCTAACCAGGTTGACTCAAGTGAAGTGTTCCTGTTTGCCTGCATTGGCCCATATCCCTTTACTAAACATTTTGGTACTAATGTACCACCAGAACAATTATGTTATAAGATTAATACATCAACTACTACAGAGAAAGAAGCTAAGAAATAAAGAGGTGATAGCTTCAGGTCATCTCTACAAACCCAAACTCCATAAACAACTTTATTTGGAGTTGCTAATCCTGGATTACTGTTTGGAGCTGGGTTGTTTGATATGCACCTTATCGTTAGGATTTTTGATTACGGCTGGAAAGTATTACTTTAGTCTGCCTCTATGAACACACCTCTTTGTCCATGCTTAATTTATAACATCACTCCCTTTCCATTGTATGTGAGGTGCCTTAGAACTTAACTGAATTTTTTTTAAAAATTAATTCATGGGATTGTGGGCATTGCTCACTGGATCATCATTTATCGAGAGTTGATCATTCAAATGATTTCTGACAGTACACATTTTTATGTGCAAATTAAGAACCACATAAACAGCTGCATAAAGAAAATTAGAGCTTATGAAATAAAATGGACAGAGGAACGTGGATAGAAAATTGGTTGAGTGACAGGAAACAGAGGGCATTGATGAATATTTGCTTTTCAGAGTGCAGGAAGCCAATATATCTTTCCTTAGGTAAGAGGACCAAAACTATTCATGGTGTCCCAGCTGTGTCTGACTAGTTCTGACAAAACCTTCCTACATTTGTTCCCCACTCTCTTTGAAATAAACATTCCAACATTCCATTTGCCTTCCATTTTACCCATTGAACTTGGAAGATACTCTTTTCTGATTCAAGAACAAGAACTCCCAAATCCTTCTAGTGCCTAGCTTTCTACAGACTTTCTCCAGTTAAATAATATTCAACTCCTCTGTTCTTCATGCTAAAATGAAAAACCTCTCATTATATTTCAAGCACTAAGTTCCTGCCCATGGTTATGTCCCTTTGCAGATTCTTTGTGTTATCCTCACTTCGTAACATCAATGTCACATGGTGCCAAACAATGACACGCTCACTCACTGGTCAGTGTTCTTCATTGTGACAAGCTGCCTACATCAAAATACAAAGTGAAGTGAATACTAAGAAATCAGACTGAAGGCCATGAGATTCATCTTATGCCAAAGCATGAAATGAGTATATGTTTCTGTGTGCAAGGTGAACTGGCAGAAATTTTTAAGTCATACGTTAGCTCCAAAGTAGAGTATTGAAATGCTGACGTGGTGTGAGAGTTGGACTGAAGGCAGGCATAATGCTGTGGTGAGGCTTGTAGTTTGCCAATGTTGGCTTGTGTGGCTGAAGGAGGATGGTGGCCATGGAGTATTTAAGGACATTGTTGTGAAAAAGCAATTGGATGACTGTCAGGGCAAGCATTTATTGAGCTGCAGCTGCAGGTAGATGCATTGATTTACATGTCAGAAAATTGTGCCATCGATTTTTTTCAGGGAAGGAAAGGAAAATTGGAAGTGGCATATAGATGGTGACTGCAATGAGATCAAAAGGCATGGATAAACTAACTGTTACTCAATGGCAAAATTCTACCCTACGATTCTACTTTGACATTCAATTTGAAGATTATTTTTAACACCTTTTCGTCCACGTATCTTGACTCAGTGTACCATCTTTTTATGGTGCATTAGATCTGTGTATTCCAAAGGAAACATTAACCTGAAGATGCGCTGCACTACTATATTGTAGAATAACCAACAAACATCGAGTTGTTGTGACAATAAACAAATGGGAAGTAGGTCAGTAAAGCTACAGAGGCTTGCCTAACATTTAGATGTTTGGTGGCCCGAAATTTAATGAATTTAGCTCATTAAGAAGAACACAAATGACAAAAGCAACTATTGTAATTTCTGTGCTGTAACATTTCTCTCTTTTGTAAATCATTGCGTAAACATGCTATTAAGCAGTTTACCACCGTGTTCCCCATCTGCAACTCTTGTGACTGATAGATATGTGTTTATGCTTGTCAACAATGGGGCAGCAAATCAGCTGTTGAAATACAGACTTGCAGCTGATTTCTGAGCTGCCTGCGGATGTGAGGGATGTGGATCTAAAAAAGGAAAAGAACTCAGGAGATTTTGAGGCCATGGTGGTCATGTGCTTTGTTGAATATGGATAAACCGAAATGTCTTCAATCACAACTTTATCACATGAAATAAAAAAAGATATTTAATTCAAGATTGCAGCTCCTGTAATTATAGCCTCAGTCTCCCCCAATGCTCCTGGAATTACACATTAGGATTGGGCCTGTATTTGAAAGATTTGTGAATGATCCTAGCCAAACTTAGCTCCTACAACCCTCAGCAAGCCTTCATATCTTTACTCAAGGGCAACAGGGCATTTGACCTCAGACTTTTGGGTGACCATCCTTAAAGGTGGACTTCAGGACAGGGAACAACAAAACGTGGCTGAGCAGAGGCTCTTAGCCAAGTTTGGTACCCATGGGAATGGCCTCAACAGGGACCTTGGGTTCATGTCACACTAGAGGTGACCCATTTGCACTACACACACATACACACACACACTCTCCTACAGACCCACATACTCACGTAGACCCTCTCTCATACGCTCACACATACACTCCCACATGCGCACACACTCTCTCACAGACATTCACAACCCCTGCCCCCCAACACACACAGACACAGACACACACATACACATATGGGTTTGTGGGGTGAATTTGTACTTGCAGAATTAGATTTTACTTTGCTGAAAAACTGCATGAATTCTGGATGTAGATTTGCTCGCTGAGTTGGAAGGTTCATTTCCAGATGTTTCGTCACCCTACTGGTAACATCTTCAGTGGGCCTCCAGGCAAAGCACTGCTGCTGATTCTTGCTTTCTATTTATATGTTTGGGTTTCTTTGGGCTGGTGATGTCATTTCCTGTGGAGATGTCATTTCCTGTTCTTTTTTTCAGAGGTGGTAGATGGGGTCTAACTCGATGTGTTTGTTGATAATTTTCTGGTTGGAATGCTATGCTTCTAGGAATTGTCATGTGTATCTCTGCTTGGCTTGTCTGAGGATGGATGTGTTATCCCAGTTAAAGTAAGGAAGGACACCACTTCGACTGGGACAACACATCCATCCTTGGACAAGCCAAGTAGAGACACACACGAGAATTTCTAGAAGCATAGCATTCCAACTGGAAATCTATCAAAAAACACATCGAGTTAGACCCCATCTTGGGGTCTAACTTGGGGTCTTGAGTTAGACCCCCAAGAAAAAGAATAGGAAATGACATCACCAGCCCAAAGAAACCCAAACGTATAAATAGAAAGCAGGAATCAGCAGCAGTGCTTTGCCTGGAGGCCCACTGAAGATGTTACCTAGTAGGGTGACGAAATGTTTGGAAATGAACCTTCCAACTCAGTGAGCAAACTTCCATCCAGAACCTCAACCTGAATTACAAATCTTCTCAAAACTCACTGCATGAATTCATGTAAGATTCTGTAAATCCATTTTTTAGATGGTCTGACCATTGTTGCATAGACAGTCTCACACAGGGTAGCTCACCCCTTAAATGCATTATCTGGGCTGACGTGACATCAATAGTTAAAGTTCACTTGAGAATGTAACTTCTAAATGTTCTGCGATTTACATATGAAAGAACTGAAACCAACATGTTCACTCTAAAAGATGAGAGACTTAAGAAACAATCCAGATCTTTTTCAATTTATAATTTCAATTATATCACACTGTAAATTTTTGCTATAAA
>NC_057737.1:12362887-12426208 GCF_004010195.1 Chiloscyllium plagiosum | reverse complement strand
TCAGGTTGAGGTTCTGGATGGAAGTTTGCTCACTGAGATGGAAGGTTCATTTCCAAACATTTCGTCACCCTACTAGGTAACATCTTCAGTGGGCCTCCAGGCAAAGCACTGCTGCTGATTCCTGCTTTCTATTTATACGTTTGGGTTTCTTTGGGCTGGTGATGTCATTTCCTGTGGAGATGTCATTTCCTGTTCTTTTTCTCAGAGGTGGTAGATGGGGTCTAACTCGATGTGTTTGTTGATAATTTTCTGGTTAGAATGCTATGCTTCTAGGAATTGTCATGTGTATCTCTGCTTGGCTTGTCTGAGGATGGATGTGTTGTCCCAGTTAAAGTAAGGAAGGACACCACTTCGACTGGGACAACACATCCATCCTCGGACAAGCCAAGTAGAGACACACACGAGAATTTATAGAAGCATAGCATTCCAACTGGAAATCTATCAAAAAACACATCGAATTAGACCCCATCTTGGGGTCTAACTTGGGGTCTCGAGTTAGACCCCCAAGAAAAAGAATAGGAAATGACATCACCAGCCCAAAGAAACCCAAACGTATAAATAGAAAGCAGGAATCAGCAGCAGTGCTTTGCCTGGAGGCCCACTGAAGATGTTACCTAGTAGGGTGACGAAATGTTTGGAAATGAACCTTCCATCTCAGTGAGCAAACTTCCATCCAGAACCTCAACCTGAGTTACAAATCTTCTCAAAACTCACTGCATGAATTCATATAAGATTCTGTAAATCCATTTTTAGATGGTCTGACCATTGTTGCATAGACAGTCTCACACAGGGTAGCTCACCCCTTAAATGCATTATCTGGGCTGACATGACATCAATAGTTAAAGTTCACTTGAGAATGTAACTTCTAAATGTTCTGCGATTTACGTATGAAAGAACTGAAACCAACATGTTCACTCTAAAAGATGAGAGACTTAAGAAACAATCCAGATCTTTTTCAATTTATAATTTCAATTATATCACACTGTAAATTTTTGCTATAAATTCTGTCTTACGATCTTATAGTCCATAACCACCTGATGAAGGAGCAGCAGTCCAAAAGCTAGTGCTTCCAAATAAATCTGTTGGACTATAACCAGGTGTTGTGTGATTTTTAACTTTGAACATCCAGTTCGAGTGGGCAGTATTCCTGAAGAAAAACCTTTATTTTCATCACATAAATCTCCCACATAAGGGGGAGTACTTAATGGAGAAGAAATGAGTACCTTTAAAGTTTTCCTTGGATATTCTCTAACTTCTATCAATGCTAACAGTTGCTTGTTTAAAGATACTGTTGGGGGGAAAACAACAACTTCACACAGTTACGTCAAATTCAACATAATTGACAAAAAGCTTATTAAATAAACTTTGATATTGAATCTGTAAATGATTTCACACGCTATTCTTATTGACACTCCTATGATATTGACTCAGGTGAGTTGAACGAGATATTCCTGTTGTGAGAACTTCAAAATGGTGCACTCATGAAAATTTTGAAAACTTTGAGAGCATTCCTTCCTTCCATAGTCAATAAAGCTGCTGATAACCCCTCCCTAAAACAGCATCACTCTCCCTTTCCTCCCTCTCCCTCAAAGCAGGATCTTCCCATGTGGAAATAAATCATTAATACAACAGAAGTAAATGTGGCACAATAATTCAAGTCAATTTCACTAAAACTTTGTTTTCCTTCACTGCATATTGGCAAGACGAGAACCCCAACCCCCTAAATACATTTAAGTTATAAAACCATAAGAAAACAGAACAGGAATCAGCCATTCAGCTACCTGAACCTGCTTCACTATCCAAAAGGATCATGGCTGATCTGACATTCCTCACTTCCACTTTCCTGCCCTTTCCCAGTGATCCTTGACTTGCTGACTGATCAAGAATCTATCTTAACCTGAAATATACACAAGGACTGCCCCCACAACTCTCTGCAGCAAGCAGTTCCAAAGACTCTCAAGCTCTGAGACAAGAAATTCTTCCTCATCTCAGTCTAAGATTGGTGTCCCTTTATTCTGAGGCTATGTCCTCTGGTCCCAGACACTCCCATGAGGGGAAATGTTATTTTAGCATTTATTTAAAACTTAAGAATCCTATATGTTTCTATTTGGTCACTTCTCATTCTTCTAAACTCCAGTGAGTAGAGTCCCAACTGTTTAGCCTTTGCTCATAAACAATCCCTCGTTATCAAGGATCATTCTAGTGAACCTTCACTGAACTGCCCCTTATGAAATGATACCTTTCCTTAAATAAAGGGATCAAAACTGCTCACAGTATCCCAGATGTGGTCTCACCAGCACCTTGTACAGTTGTAGTAAGGCTTCCATATTCTTATATTCCAACTCTCTTAAAATAAGGGCCAACATTCCATTAGCCTTCCTTTTTACCTGCTGCCCCTACATGCTAACCTTCTGTGTTTTGTGCACAGGTTTCCCCAAATCTCGTTGTATTCAAGCTTTCTGCAGATTTTCACTGTTTAAATAACACTTTTTTGTTCTCCCTTACAAAATGAACAACCTCACATTTTCCCACATAATACAGCATTTGCCAATTTTCTTATCCATTTGACTAACCTATCAATATCTCTGTATAGCGCTTTTGTCTGAACTGTCGATTCTCCTGCTCCTCGGATGCTGCCTGACCTGCTATGCTTTTCCAGCACCACACTCTCAACTCTAACCTCCAACATCTGCAATCCTCACTTTTGCCTAGATATCTCTGTGTATTCTATATGTATCCCCTTTGTGACCTGCCTTTCCACGTATTTTTGTGTTCTCTGCAAATTTGACCACAGGACATTCACTCCCTTCCTCTGAGTCATTTTTATATATGTATTGTAAGTATTTGTGGTTCCAGCACTGATCCCTGCCCTGCCCATGCTCCTGCTCATTAGTCAATTCTCCATCCATGCCAAAATATTACCTTCAACACATGGAGTCCTAATTTACAAATTTACCTTTTGTGAGGTACCTTGTTGAACATCTTCTGAGAGTCCAAATACTGTACATCTACTGGTTTCCCTTTATCCACTCTGGCTGAGAATTCCTTGAAAAACGCTAATAAGTTAGTCAGATATAATTTCCCTTTCATGAAACCATGCTGACTCTATTAGATTAGATTATGATTTTTCAAACGTTCTGCCTTTACTTCCTGAATAATTGATTCCAATATTTTTCCAACAATTCATGTTGGATTAATTGGCCTATATTTACCAGCTTTTTGCCTCCCTTCCTTTTTGAATGGGGGTGTCACATTGGCAGTTTCCAATCCTCTGGTACTTCTCCTGTGGGAGGTGTAGCAAAGTGGTGAGCTGCCTTCTTGAATTGTACTATCCATGAGGGCTATAATTTTATTTTTGGTAGTGGATTTCATGGCTTGTCAGGTCAATTCAGAGGGTAGTTTAAAGTCAACTGTAATATTGTTGGTCTGGAGTCATGTAGGCCAGACTGGGTACGTTTTCCTTTCCTAAATGACATTAGTGAACCGGTTTGTTTATTATGACAATTGGTAGTTTCTAATTTTGTCATTACTCATTATCTGAAACCACATTTTTATTTCCGATTCATTGATTAACTGAAGCAAAATTCGCCAAAATTGCTAGAATGCAATTTGAAGGACCAACTTGGCTACACTATCCCCCAACCCACTAAACCCATACTCATTCACCTCAAGGCAATTTTAATGCATATAACATTTTATTTCCCAAATGTATATTTTATTCATTAAAAGTACATTGCGAAAAAATCTCTTGCAGAACATTTCAGAAGGTGCACACAGAATTCAGCTTGCCTCGTGTTCAAGGCAAATCAAAGTAAGACTTATAGACTTAATGGTAAGGTCCAGGGGAGTGTTGCTGAACAAAGAGACCTTGGAGTGCAGGTTCATAGTTCCTTGAAAGTGAAGTCGCAGGTAGACAGGGTAATGAAAAAGGCATCTGGTATGCTTACCTTTATTGGTCAGTGCATCGACTATAGGAATTAGGATGTCATGTTGCAGCTGTACAGGACATTGGTTAGGCCATTATTGGAATACTGCATACAATTCTGGTCTCCCTGCTATAGGAAGGATGTTGTGAAACTTGAAAGGTTAGAAAAGATTTATAAGGATGTCGCCAGGGTTCGAGTGTTTGAGCTATAGCGAGAGGATGAACAGGCTGGGGCTGTTTTCCCTGGAACATCAGAGGCTGAAGAGTGATTTTATGTAAGTTTATAAAGTCATGAGAGGCAATGGATAGGGTGAATAGCCAAGGTCTGTTCCCTGGTGTCGGGGAGTCAAAACCTAGTGGAGATAGGTTTAAGATGAGAGGGGAAAAATTAAAAAGGGACCTAAGGGGCAATGTTTTCACACAGAGGGCGGTGCATGTATGGAATGAGCTGCCAGAGGAAGTGGTGGAGGCTGGTACAATTACAACATTTAAAAGGATTGGTAGAAGAGTAGTAAGGGCTTAGAGAGAAATGAGCCAAATGCTGCCAAATGGGATTAGTTTAATTTAGGGTATCTGGTCGGCATGATGAGTTGAACTGAAGGGTCTGTTTCTATGCTGTACAGCTCTATAACTATGACTCTAAAACCCCTCTGATGCCTCAACATAATTGTAGGAGTGTTAATGTACATTCCATATGAGGCATACAGCATGGGATCAAACATTTGAAATTTTCATTGGTATCTTCACTGTAAAGTATACCTTGTCAGTCTACACAAACTGAGTATCAGCTTTGATAATTAGGGCCATTAATCTATTCATACCCATGGAGTGGCTCAGTGGTTAGCACTGCTGCCTCACAGGGACCCACTCAATTCCAGCCTCCAGTGACTGTGGAGTTTGCACGTTCTCCCTGTGTCTGTGTGCGTTTCCTCCGGGTGCTTTGGTTTCCTCCTACAATCCAAAGATGTGCAGTTTAGGTGAATTGGCCATGCTAAATTGCCCATAGTGTTCAGGGATGTGTAGGTTGGGTGCATCATTCAAGGGAAATGGAGAGTAAGGGAATGGGATACTCTTTGGAGGGTCAGTGTGGGCTTGTTGGGCCTAATGGCCTGTTTCCATGCTGTCGGGAGTCTACGAAGAAACTGAATATTCATTACCAGGGCGTGTCTGGAAACGCCCTGATTTAATTAAGGTCGCTATTTCAGTCCGGAACGCCTTACAATTTCCTGACTCTGACATGACATTAACAGGCTCTCACTGATTCGTTGTCTCTGCAGGAATGAGATGCGGTCGATCTTCGGCAAGTTAGCCCTCACTGCAACAATCCAAGTTTCACTTCCATCCAAAGTTTTTTTGCAGAGAAAAGTGTTCGCCTGGTGAAGAGATCGTGTGTGTTTTTGACACGGGATATGGCTTCCGCGGGAGTGGCGTGTCTGCCTGCAATCCGCAGGATCGCTGTGTTCGGGGGCACTCATGGGAATGAGCTGTCAGGGGTATTTTTAGTCAGGCACTGGCTTAAGGACAAATCGGAGCTCCAGCGCCCTTCCTTGGAGGTACAGCCCTATCTCAGCAACCCCGCCGCTGTGCAGAGATGTACCCGCTATGTGGACTGTGACTTGAACCGAGCCTTCACGGAGGAAAACCTCAGGTAAGAAAATGCATCGCCCTGGCAGTGGATTCATACAGAGTGCTGGGCTGGAGGCTAGCAATGAGCTGGAGAGATCGGTTTACAGGTGCCCCTCTCCAGGACTGCAGAGATACCGAGATATTACCGGGGATGTGTTTACCAGAAAGTAATTTTATCAATGTGGCGAGCAGGGGGACCAGTTGTTCAGAACTGACATGATATAGCTGCTGTGTAATCGCTCCCAAACATATGCTAACTTGCAAGTTCCTCCCCACTCAAAATTCCTCACAGTAAATGGACGTATCCAGTGTTTATAAGGATAGCAGTGTAATGGCCAATGTATTACAGTGCTACCAAGTGAAATCCCTGGCTGGAAGCAAACACAAACTTGGTGCAAGTTTGTTGATTGACAATCGTTTACCAATTACTGCCTCTGGGGCTGGAAGTCCTTTTCCGCGTTGGCATTTGAAACATAAGGTGGGAAAGCGTCACCAACTCACGCCAGACTTTGATTACGTTCCTGGTGAAGGGTCACTGGCATCATCGACCCGGCTGTCTCCCTACAGATGCTGCCGGACCTGCCGAGTTTCTGTTCTTGTTTCAGATTTCCAGCATCCCTTGTTTTATTTTATTGTCATGTTAGCCTTTCCCATCTGTGCAGCTCCAATAAAGGGTGGACGGCGGCCAGGCGTTGGTGAGAACGTGCAGCAAGAGCTTTTGGAAAATCCTTCACGTTGAGGTTATTTAGAGTCATAGAATCCCTACAGTGTGGAAGCAGGCCATTCAGCCCATTGAGTCCACACCAAATCTCCGAGGAGCATCCCACCCAGACCTCCCCCCCCCCCACCCTATCCTGGTAACTGCATTATCCCATAGCTAATCCTCCGAGCCTGCACATCCCTGGGCAATATGGGTAATTTAGCATGGCCAATTCACCTAACCTACACGTTTTTGGACTATGGGAGGAAATCGGAGAACCTAAAAGAAACCCATGCAAGGAGAACATGCAGACTCTAAGCAGACAGTTATCCGAGGATGGAATTGAACCCAGGTCCTGAGCACTGTGAGGTAGTGGTGCTAACCACTGAGCCACCATGCTACACTAATGGATTATCTGCCACTAACCATATTTGAAACACTGCTAAAAGTAATTTAAATGATTGTTTTAAAAATAGGAATATTGAAGGGATAGACAAACAAAGGAGGAAGGTATATATAGATGAGAGTTGAAGGGCTTATGCCCGAAACGTCGATTCTCCTGCTCCCCAGATGCTGCCTGGCCTGCTGTGTTTTTCCAGCACCACATTTTTCAACTCTGGTACTCCAGCATCTGCAGTCCTCACTTTCTCCTAGGCATAGATGAGTAGTTTACATGAGGAGAAACACTAACAGAATGTTAGGCTCATGTGGGTCATTTCCAACATCATTGCCGAGTAATAATCCAGCAGGCGGCATTGCCTTACTGTTATAAAATAAAAACTGCTCCCATTTAATTCCATAGAAGTCAACAGGTTACATACGGAGAGTGGGCTATCCAGCAGACAGGACATCAGTTCCCCAAAGTTAAAGCTATTTGATTCTTGTATGTGGGTGTTTGTATATAAATTGAACAGTTGTTAAATCAAAAATGTTTCCAGATCACCGGCTCTAGAATTAGGAATCACAGTTCCAAGTTAAAGGTTTGATGATCTGGAAAAGCTTCTTCCCTCTGAGGCTTGTGAATCTTAGAATTTCTCTATCTCAGAAGCCTGGAGATGGTCAATTGTTGACTATGTTCAGGGCTGAGATCACTAGACCTTTGGACTGAAAGGGAATCCAGGGATATGGGGATCAGCCCGGAAAGTGGGTTTGAGGTCAAAGATAAACTACAATCTTATTAAATAGTGAGGCAGGCTTGAGGGGTCATATGACCTACTCCTACTCCTGTGTCTTATGTGGTCAGAGAAATGTATTTTTCTTGCATTCAGTGATGCAAATGCATGCCTGCAATCCATCAGTCGTTACAACTTAATGACTGTAGCTTCACCAATTGATATCCTGACATGATCCCTATGGTCAGAGATTAGTTAAGATTCTGAAAAGTAGGTATGCCACTGAATATATAAAAGATAAAAATATTAAAGTTGTACACTAAGCTTTGACATATACCCAAAGTCTGAGAGACTAGGGGGCAGAAGGGAAAGACCTAAATCTCTTTGAATTTCAAAGAAAATTAGAATGAAATCTGTGAGGTGTCCATGACCAACATGAAGGGATTGCTGCACATTCGTGAGATGTCACATATTTGGAAACAAGCAATCATGGTACCAATTTTTAAAAAGTGCAGTAAATTTGATCCCAGTAACTGCAGACCCAATAGTGAACACTAATACTAAGCAAAAAAAACTATTCTACCGAGCATTAACTTAATTCAAAACACTCAGGATGGAGATAGACGGAGAATATCCTGTCTTTGATTACTTTGTGGTTGTGACAAATAGGGTAGATAGTGGGAATCTCATATGTTCTTTTTGGACTATCAAATAACTTTAACAATTATGATGATACTATGGTTTTTAGAGGTGTATTTTGTCCTTTTCTTTGAAGAGATTTTAAGGTAAAGGTTAAGAGCTGCCTATTGAAAGCCCATAAAGTAAACCGCTTGTGAGGCCTTGGGTTTTTTTAATGTTTGGAACAATAGAAGCTGCCTGAATGGGTGGAGTCAAGCTCCCCCACAGCCAGGACTTTTAGATTTAGCTTTTCAGTGGTGACAGTTGCTGGGGACTTGAAGTTGGGTTTGGAAGCTGCATTACAACTTTCCCTGATACTCTCTGTCAGTTTTGTCTTATCATTTTTCCTCCTGGACTGGAGAATTGCCTGTGAAACAATCTGTTTTACTGAATTTTGCCTTTTTGTCAAGAGTGTGTTTATGGGTTGTTACTATATTGGAAGAATTATTGTTTAGTAGTTAAATAAAATATGATTCAGTTAAGTTTTCCAACAGATTTAATTATTCCAATTTCTTTTTTTGTTGTTGTATTTTAACTATAATGTATGAATAAAGTGTGTTTTGCTTCAAATCTGGTAGTTTGACCTATCAAATTGCATCTGGAATGCAACACCTAGCACTTGCCTTTAAAATAAGAAAAAAATACAGTCTAGGCAATCCTCTTAATATATTTTCAGGGGTTTTGATCTGGTCCACGACAAATTGGGAACTCTTGTCAGGACCAAGATTGGGTTCAGGATTGTTGGACTCAAAGGCAGTAGGTGATGAGTGTTGGTGGATTTTATTTCAGGTGTTGTATTTGGTTGGTTTAAAAAGAATGTGTAATAATGACTCTTTCAGTTGGTAAGAGTTTCCTGGCTGAAACTTTATTGCTGGAACAGCACAGCAGGTCAGGCAGCATCCAGGGAACAGGAGATTCGACGTTTCGGGCACAGGCCCTTCTTCAGAGTTTCCTGGCGAATGAAATGAGTCACTTCAGGAGTTTTACAGAAAGTGAGGAAGGCAAAGGTTTTGGAATTGGCAGACCAGCTGGAGTGAGGAAAGGGGGAATAACTATGACAATCGTGCAGTATTTACAGTTGCTAGGAATGCAATCAAAATCATTGGGAATGGATAAAATTCAATTGAAAATGAAGTAGCAATGGAGGCAAAAGAAAAAGAAAAAGAAAATAAATTAAACCACTTGAAGTACAATTAAAAGCAGGTCAAAACCAAAAGGAAATGAAGGCCCGGGCAGAAGAAGGGGAGAAAAAAAGCTTGTGAACTTCAGAAGTTGGAACAGAAAACTCAAAGCTGACTTAAAATGGCAGAGGTGAAAGGTAGGAATAGTGATGAGGACAGTGAAGGAGAGCAATCCTATCATAACCAAAGTCGAGATGGTGCTACTGGAAAAGCACAGCAGGTCAGGCAGCATCCGAGGAGCAGGCGAATCGACATTTCGGGCAAAAGCCCTTCATTTCAGGCAAAAGCCCTTGAAACATTGATTCTCCTGCTCGAATGTTGCCTGACCTGCTGTACTTTTCCAGCACCACACTTTCGACTCTGATCTCCAGCATCTGCAGACCTCGTTTTCTCCTACCATAGCAAAATGATGATCTATTTAAATATGTCCAAGTGTGGCCTAAGTTTGAGAAGGATGGAGAAGCCTTTTTAATTTAATTTAAGAAAGTGGTTAAACGAATGAAATGGCTGATGACCATATGGGGATTGTTGATCCAAGTGAAGTTCATAGATGGAGCTAGTGAACTAGATGATTCTGAGTTAGACATTCCTCAAATTATATTGGAGAATCCAGAAGTATTCAAAAATTGGGATAAATTATTTAGTTACCTTCTAGAGAGAAATTGAAATAACCTGAAAGGTTTATTACAAGCACATGGGCTGATATGTGGGAATAAGTTAGGAAATACTAATCTAATTATGCATGATGTAGATGTAGAAGATGCTGTTCCAATTAAACAACATCCTTATAGACTTAACCCTCAAGTTGGCACAGGTTCAAAAAGGCATCGAATCCATGCTCAAGGACAACATAATTGAAGTGAGTTCCAGTGACTGGTGCTCATCCATAGTAATGGTGCCAAAACCAGCTGGTACGCTGCAATCATGTGTGGACTATCGCTAAGCCAATGCAGTTACAAGATCTAATTCACATCCAATTCCATGTTTGAAAGACTATATATTGAGAAGGTGGGATAAACAACTTATATTTCTAAGTTGGACTGACACAGAATACTGGCAGGTAACCTTATATAAAAAAGCTTTCATGACACCACATGGATTGTACTAGTATAAAGTCATGCCATTTGGTATAAAAATTGCACATACTATATTTCAAAGACTAACCAATAAAGTAATTTCTGGATTACCCAATTATGTGGTGTACATCAAAGATCTGGTGATTTTTAGTTACACATGGAAGGAACATCTGAAACATCAATCGGAATTGTTTGATTGACTTTGGGAGGTGGGTTCGGTGATAAACCTGGCTAAGAGTGAATTCCCAAAAGCCCAAATCACATTCCTGGCCCAAATCTTTAGACAGGGAACAATGGCTGCACTGAATTTGAAAAGAAAGTTTATTGCAGAATTGCCCATACCATCCAAGAAGAGGGAAATGCAATGATTCCTGGGACTGAATGGTTCCATATTAGAAGTTTCTACCAAATGTGAGCAGAGTGGTTGCTCTATTGGCTGACTTGGTGAAAAAGTGCAGAAAACTTCAGTGGACAGAGGAATGTCAGAAGGCATTTAGGATGAAATCTGTGGGATGTCAGTTACTAAGGGATTGCTGCACTTTCATGAGATTCCACATATTTGGAACCAAGTAATCATGGTACTAATTTTTAAAACCGGCAATAATTTTGATCCAAATAGCTGCAGGCCCTGTAGTGAACACTAATACTTAGAAAAATAGGTAGCATTAACTTAATTTAAAACACCCAATATTGGGGTAGAAGGAGAATATCCTGTCTTTGATTACTTTGTGGTCATGACTGATAGGGTAGATAGTGGGAATCTTGGATATGTTCTTTTTGGACTATCAAATAACTCTGACAATGGATTGATTTCTAATTGAATTAAAAGCTTTAAAAAAAACCTGGAATGTGGACATCGATGAGCAAAGAGTCATTCAAAAGAAGCATTAAAGAGAATTCTTTGTGAATTGGTGTTTCAACACCATTGCTTTTAATTTGCATTAGTGGCCTGAATATCAAACATGTAGCTTATGAATATCATAACTGTAGACTATGACATTGGCTGGTGCCGCAAGAATAGAGAGAGGGAGTACACTTACATATGATAGCACAAGACTTCGATTTCTACTGCAACTGAGCAGCCAAATAGCAAATTGAATTTAACGCTTACAAAAGCAGAATGTAGCATTCTGGTCAAAAACTGTCCATCCAAATGAATGGAAAGGAATTGGCAGCGAGAGATACAAAACAATCAAAAAGCACAGAAAGAGCAGCTGTTGAATTAGCCCCACTGGCTGTTCATTCCCCATGGCCCGTCAAATTCTTTGCTTTCGATAATTTGTCTAACGCCCTTTTGAAATTTACTATTGCATATACTTCCACCGTAACATGCTGCTGCTTTGCTGTCACTTGTAAAGTAAAATTTATGCCCTACCTGTATTTGAGTAAACCATTGTGATGTTTCTATAATCTGGTATTGACTCAAAGCAAAACACTGCAAATGGTGGAAATCTGAAATGGAAATAGAAAGTGCTGCAGAACCTCAGCAAGTCCGGCAGTATCTGTAGAGAGAGAAGCAGAGTTAATATTTTCAGCCCAGTATGATTCTTTAGTTTAGTTCAAAACTTGACCTGCTGACTTTCTCACCAGCATTTTTGGTTTTTATATTGGGTTTCAGTGTCCAAAGAGGGAAATGCACATGTCACTGGCACTATTCTGACATTGAGTTTAAGACACATTGGTGTAGCAGATGAAAGGATGTCTTGCACCCAATTACACTGTTTGGTTGATACAAACATGGGAAGATATTCCACAACAGACAAAAATTTCTGGAGAATTTCAGTACATGGGTAGCATCTGTGGAAAGAGAAACAAAGATAACACTTTAATTCCGACACAACTCTTCTTTTCAAAGTGAAGAATGATAGAGTCGAGAGTAATGAAGAAAAGTCGAGTTCTGATGAAGAGTCACCAGGTTCAAAACATTAACTCTGCTTTCTCCCCACAGATGCTGCAAGACCTGCTGAGTTTCTGCCAGTAATTTCTGCTTTTGTAACAATAATTTATCTTTTCCTCTGGAGCACATGAGGACAAAATAATACAAATCGTTACATTGTTTTATCTGCCTTTCTTGCTCTGCATACAAACCATTGGTGAATAGGAATGACATAATAGGTTATGGCAGTACTACAGGTACAGAAAATAATCAAAAAGGCCAATGGAATGTTGTCCTTTGTATCTAGAGGTCTAGAATCTCAAATGGGGAGAAGCCATGCTTCAACTATACAAAGCCCCAGTTAGATCAGCCCTGGAATACTTTGAGAAGTTCACAGCATCTTATACAATAGGAAGGATATACTGGCCTTGTGAGAGTAAACAAGGTAAGGTTCTTTTCCTTACAAATGAGAATTTTTTGGATATTATTAATTATGGTTTCAAGGACTGAGGGAAATCTATCAAGTAGATAGATACGATTTCACCTTGTTTGGGAGTCCAGGTCAATGGGACATGGACTAAAACCCAGAGTTTGATCTTTCAGGTGTAAAAATAAGAGACATTTCTACACCAGGTGTTTGGATGTTTGGCACTCTCTATCACAACTGGCAGTTGGTACTTTAACTAAGATAGAATTTGTCAAACCTATATATCCTATTTGCCAATGGAGACCAGATGCCAATCTTCACTCTGTTTAGATTTATTCACCCAGTGAAACATTACAAATCTACAACACCTGACTCTACTCACCACACAAGCGTCAATGAGTGTCTCTTTCTGTGTGGTTGAATACAGAACGTCCTTCACCTATTTATCCTTTTCTAGATTTTGTTAAGAACAGGTGTGAAGCAGTACAGAGCGAAGGCAGATATAAGAGTTCAGTCAAAGATCAGCCATGATCCTACTGAATGACGGAACAGGCTTGAAAGGTTAAATAGTTCTTTGGTTTGTGTTCTCGTGTTGGATGGGAATATGAACAGGATGTGTTTAGAGGGATATGGGCTAAATGCTGGGAAATGGGATTAGGTCAGATTGCGATGTCTGGTCAGCGTGGACAAGTTGAACCGAAGGGTCTGTTTCCATGCTCTATGACTCGAAGTTCTAGCAACATAGTAGTGCACTGTATTTGTAACTCAGACTAAGATCAAACAGTTCAAAAGCTGGCTGATTTTTAAACTATTTTATTAACTTTCAAATAAAATCTTTACACACGACAGCATGCCATTGAGTGACTCAATGCCTTATGAAGTGAAAAGAGCCCAGGAGATAAACCATTTATTTGGACCAAAAGGCAATGAGAATGCCTATGACTTTATTATAGATCTTCACAATACTACCTCCAACGTTGGAAATTGCCTGATTATGAAAACGTCCAAGGATGATTTTACCATCCAGATGATTCATTATATTAAGGTAGGTACTCTCAATGAGACAACCTTCATTGTGCTGTAAATATGTTCCTTTCAGAATTACTTATATGTTTGCACTTCAAGTTCTAATATAAACCACTTGCTTTACATTGCCTTATGCCAGTTGCCAAAAACCATTTTGCCCAGGTTCCCAAATCTATGCTGAAAATTCTGTGCATTTCTATGTAAAATGTTCCTATACTGTTAATTGAGGGGAATTAGGGAATCTGAACATTGGGGAGAAGGAATTTAGATTGAATGTGTTGCTAGAAAAGTAGCCATTCTAGGTCAGCAAAGATTAAGTTTGAATTTGATTTATTGCTGTCATGTGTACCAAAATACAGTGAAAGTATTGTTTTGCGTGTGATGAGCAGTTTGAGACACTGGTGTGGGGCCAATTAGGATTTGTGAATGGAGTTGTGAGTTCTAACCTGGGAGCATTTGATGACCTGTCAAAAAGACAGGCTGAATTTTAGGGATGAGCCCACCTCCAATTAGCCACCTCCGGCTAAAAGCTCTAGGAGATGAGATTCTTTTGTGGAGGCAGGCAGAAATCCACTCTTGGGCAATGGTCCTTTAAGGGAGAGGCAGGATTTGCACCACCTCCAGGAACAAATCTCAATCCTGGAGGAGTGAGGGTGAACGTGTGATAATGAAACTGTATGTGCAGGAGTGAGTGTGAGATGCCAGGTTCTACCCAAATTGGAATAGGGTGCCCGAGAAGGATCTATTTAGGCCACTTAAATTAGAGAAGCAGACATATAGGACTCTGAACTGCACCTCAGTTGATGGCACCCCTGCCATCCGTAAGGGTGCCCCAGTCTGATTTTCCACCTGCACGTAGCTTGTAAAATTAGACTCATATAATACAATCTGAGTAACGTAGGAGAGCCGATTGAAGATGTAAAAATGGATCCGTTCAGAAATTGGCCGCCTTATTGCCTCTGACAGTATCTTTGCAAAACTATGTGACTTGGGCAGCTGTATCCACAGAAATTTGTGTGCATTTCTTCTGGAGTGTAAAAAATGACAAACCCTTTACAGTGTCCGGACGTCAGTGCTGCATTTAGATCTTGGCGGGGGGGGGGGGGGGGGTTTTAACAAAGAAAAAATGACTTTTATTAACACAATATAGCTCCACTACAGGTTGACTCTACATCTTTAGGAAAGTGTGGTCATGTTCATATTAAGCCCCTCCATAAGCTTCAGATAATTCAAAATGACAGTGTCTGGTTCCTAAACAGGACCCCTAAGCCTCTAAATTTGAATTCTCATTCCTCATATTCAATTCCCTACACACCGTCTTTCCCTTCCCAAGCTCTGAAACCTCCATCAGCCCAAAAACTATCTGCCAACTCGGCATTCCTAAAACATTTGTTTCCTTCTATACTTAGTTCCCTCACCCCAGTATTGGCAGCCTTTGTTTCAGTTATCTGAGCCTTTTAGGCACTCATGTACCTGTATTAGAAAAACATAGAAAATAGGAGCAGGAGAAGGCCATTCGGCCCTTTGAGCCTGCTCCACCATTCAGTATGATCATGGCTGATCGTCCAAATCCATACCTTGTTCTCACTTTCTTCCCATACCCTTTGATCTCTTTAGCCGTAAGAACTATATATATCTCCTTCATGAAAACATTTAATGTTTTGGCCTCGACTACTTTCTGTATTTGAGATTAGAGTGGTGCTGGAATGATTCCTGATGAAGGGCTTTTGCCCGAAACGTCGATTTTCCTGCTCCTCGGATGCTGCCTGACCTGCTGTGCTTTTCCAGCACCACTCTAATCTTGACTCTAATCTCCAGCATCCGCAGTACCCACCCCTGCCTACTTTCTGTATTTCACAGGCTCACCACTCTTTTTTGTTTAAACTGCTCCTTAACATCTACCTCTGAAGAAGATTTTAGTCACTGTCCTAACATTTTTGGGTGTTTTCTTTTGCTCAAGCATCATTTTTTGTCAGATTATGCTTCTGTGATGCTATTTGGAACTTTTTTTCACATTAACAAAAACTTCTATTTTATAGTGTATTTAATGCGCAACAACATTTAGCAAGGCCTGGCAATAATTTCTTCATCCCCACTGTGATGGGGGGGCAAGACATAACATTAAAACATTTTTTTCTTTCTGTAAATATTTCTAAAAGTAGAATCAAAAAACTTTATTAAACTGGTTACAATGTTTAGTAGACATTTGGCTGGTGACATGAATAGGAAAGGTTTAAAGGGATATGGGCCAAACATTGGCAAGTGGGACTAGTTTAGTTTAAGAAATTTGGTCGGCATGGACAATTTGGACCAAAGGGTCTGTTTCTGTGCTGTATGACTCTATGTCTATGTAACTGCTTCAGTTCAGTATATTGTAAATTTTCTCCATGAATACATAGAATTAATTTACAATATAAAGCGATGTAAATGAGAATGATAATTTCTGTGATCATTCCTTTCCAGAATACGTTGATACATGATAATTGCCGGGTGCTGCTGCTTGAAAACCCTGCGGTCCAATATGGTGCAGTACGAACTGTTGCTAAACACTGCGTAGGTAAGCATCAAACTCAGGAGTGTGAGAATGCGACAATAAGAAAGATAACTGTAGTGATTGTAACAAGGTCAGCCAGATAGACCTCATAGAATATGAGTTCCCTGATTGGCTGACAGATATAGACAGGAGTGTCAGAGGTTCTGTTCACTCTGAGAGCTAGCTCTGAGGGAGCTGGATCAGTGTCCAGGACGCTCCAAGTGTAAATAAAGGGTGACTTGGTGACGGGATACTGGCCTCTATCAAGTTATTTTGATGCTTATTACAGTGCAGGACAGGTGTCCTTTTATTTAAGAGTAGAAGCTCTAACACTATTCTAGCTACCAGTCGTGCTGTTCATGCATCTGTGCAATCAAAGCATGTTGAAGTCAAGATAAAGGAATTAAAACGGCAGCTTTAGTGCTTACAATTCAGAGCTTCTTTCTCTGAAAGTGTATATTAGAAATTCATGATATTCAAGGTATCCCATGCTTTTCATAGAGCCATAGAGCTGTATAACACGGAAACAGACCCTTCAGTCCAACTTGTCCACACTGACCAGATATCCTAACCTAATCTAGTCCCATTTGCCAGTTTTTAGCCCATATCTCTCTCAACCCTTTCTATTCATTTTCCCATCCAGGTGCCTTTTAAATGTTGTAATTTTACTAGTCTACACCACTTCCTCTGGCAGTTCATGTTGAGGTCTCTTGGCTTAGGCTTCCACATTGACATTCCCAAGTAATTTACCCTCAAGATTTACTTCAAATTAATCCGATGACCACATGTGAGCCATCTGCAAGTTGCATCTGTTATGACATCCATATTCACCACAGCACATGAAAAAGTAGTCAGACACACCCATCAATAAATCAGCAACAACTGCTACTGATGAATGTGGCAGGAAGGTTCAGTTGAGTCATTGAAAGATTATGTGCATGTCCAACTAGATGCAAACAAAACTTCTACTCAAATAATTTCACTAATTTAAACAAGAGCATCTGCCTGAAGATATCTATTGCTCATACTCAGTGAACCAATTAAAATAAATAAGGCTGTTAACTGCAGATTGGTCTTGCCATTGTGTATTGGGCAGTAGAGTTAGAGCAAAATGGAGGATTCTGTGATGTTGTGTCATCCAATGTCTTGGTTTGCTTTTTTAAAGAAAACGAGAGAGAAATTTCATTGAAACAAAAGTCAATGATTCATAATTGTTGTTTCCAATAATTGAAATCTGGTTTCAAGTGTTCCAGGAGATGTTCTTGTGACCACCTACTGTCAACCGCCCTTCACTTAGACTCCCACCATTGGACGCCCAATACATGCTTCTTCACCTTCTCAAAGCTTTTCAATATATCCTGGTTTTGACTTTGGAAAATCTGATCACCCTCATCCTTGACCTCCAACTCTGTTATTATGAGGTGCAATGGAAGCTCAGGTTAACAAAGCAGTTAATAAAGCATACAGTATCATTCCTAAGCTTTATTAATAGAGACATAGAGTATGAGAGCAAGGAAGTTATGTTGAACATGGAAAGGCACGTGTTCAATCTCAACTGGAGCACTGTGTCCAATTCTGTGTGCCACTTTAGGAAGATGTGAAGGTACTGGAGAGTGCTGATAATGGTTCCAGGATGAGGGACTTCAGTTATGAAGCCAGATTGGAAATTTTATTACTGTTTTCCTTGGCAAAGAGAAAGCCAAGAGATCTGAAGGAGGTATTCAAAATCATAAGGGGCCTGGATGGAGCAAATACTGTAAGGAGAATCTATTCCCACTTGTGAAAAGATTGACAGCAAGAGGTCACAGGTTTAAAGCAATTGACAAAAGAAACAAAAGCAACAAAAAAACTTCTTCGTGCAACAAGTGGCTAGGGTCTGAAGTGCCAAAGTGTGTTGTGGAGGCAAATTCAAAGCAGTCAGAATCGGAACTGTACAGACTCTTCAGTCCAACTTGTCCATACCAACGAGATATCCCAAACCGATCTAGTCCTATTTGCCAGCACTTGGCACATATCCTTCTAAACCCTTCCTTTTCATGTACCCATCCAGATGCCTTTAAAATGTTGCAATTGTACCAGCTTCCACCACTTCCTCTGGCAGCCCACTCCATACACACACCACCCTCTGCGTGAAAACGTTGCCCCTCCGGTCCTTTTAAAATATTTCTCTTCACTTTAAACCTACGCTGTCTGGTTTTAGACTCATCTACCCTGGGAACAAGCTCTTGGCTAGTCACCGTATTCATGCCCCTCAGCCTCCAACGCTCCAGGAAAAAAGACCCGCCTACTCAGCCTCTTCTTATAGCTCAAACCTTCCAATCCCAGCAAAGGAAGTTAGACATCTTTTTTCCCAAAAAAAATGCAGAGTTACAGGGTGAGTACAGGAGGATGTCAGCTAGGGAAATACTTGTTCAGACAGCTGGTGCTGACACTGTGTTAAATGGCCTCCTACTGTATTGAAACAATTCTGCAATTGTGAACAGAAGATCACTTAATTTTTAATTAAGCTTTTTTTATAGCCTTCCAGACCCAACATTGAGTTCACCCAATTTCAAATAATTATTTTTATTTTCTCAGACTGCAACTGTTTCACATAACAATGACATGGCACGGATGACTCATTTGTTCTTTTACTTGTGTCCCATCATCTCCTTTTTGCTTTGCATGTAGCTTTATCATTTAATTCCTCCTTCCCCTCACCTTTCAACTTTGCTCTCCTCCCTGTTATCTCTACACTTGCTTAAAATCAATAACTTTGTTCTTGCAGTGGTCTTAAACTGGATTGCCTTCTCTAGGTCATTTGTCACTAACACAATCCCTCACAGCAATAAATTTTCTATGATGGAGAAAGACAGAATTAACCTGAAACGTTAACGGTGTCTGTCTTCTTGGATACTGTCAAATCTGCTGAGTTTTTTTTTAATTTCATTTCCAAGAGAGGAATCGAGTTGACGTCTCCCAGTGCAATAGATAAAATCGATTTTTAAAAACTAGAACCAGCAATGGGCGTGTAAAACAAAGACCTGGGATGCTAGGCATCTGAAACAAAACAGAAATTGCTGAAGAAACTGGCAACATCTGTGGTGAGAAATCTGATTCAGTAGAAACTCCGTTTTCTCTCCACTGATGCTGCCAGACCTCCCGAGTCTCTCCCAGAAACTTCAGTTTTGGTTTCAGCAATGAATGAAACTTGGTAAATCTTACAAACAAAGCGCCCACTGCTGATTATTTTGTGGGAATTGGTGTTGCTGACATTCCAAGTAGCTCCCGCACACTGTCAGAATCTGAATTTGACTCCTCCCTGGCCGTCACCATCTTCGATCCTTTGTTTTAATCAATCTTGTAAAAATGTAATAGTGAAAATAATGCGCATAAAATTCATAGATTTGGGCAAGTGCTTATGTTTATATAACACCTTGTCACATTTTCAGAGCTGAAGTACTTCATGCAATGAATTACTCAAGAGGGCAGCACGGTGGCTCAGTGGTTAGTACTGCTGCCTCACAGAACCAGGGTCCCAGATTCGATTCCAGCCTTGGGCGCCTGTGTGGAGTTTGCATGTTCTCCCCATGTCTGCGTGGGTTTCCTCTAGGTGCTCCGGTTTCCTCCCATAATCTAAAGATGTGCAGATCAGGTGAATTTGCCATGATAAATTGCCCGTAGTGCTAGGTGCATTTGTCAGAGGGAAAGGGGTCTGGGTGGGTTACTCTTCAGAGGGTTAGTGTGGACTGGTTGGGCCGAAGGGCCTGTTTCCACACTGAAGGGAATCTAATCTAATCTAAAAAGTCCACTGACTGTCCTGTAAATCATAACCTGCACTTAAGCTGCCTTTCAAAACCATATGGTGTTGCAATGTTTCACAGGGCAGTTAAGTATTTCTCTTGTTGTGTTTTACTCATTGGTGTAACATTGGAAAGATGACAGTCTACTCAAACTTAGTAAGGTTTTTTAAGCACTTTATTTCAGGAAGTATAAGAGGTCTGCTGTCATTCAAAGTCACCTTTTTTTCTTAAGTGTAACGGTGCAGCATGTTGGACCACTGACCATGCAATGAAAGTGTCCTCATGCTCAGAAAGGATACATTACAGCATGGGAATTCTTGAACCCAGATTAGGCAAATCTCCATAGAGAGAGCAGGACAAAAATATCAGTGAGCCAGACAGTGGACCAGACTTGCCCTACCTTCTGCTAATTGACATTGACAGTGGTCAGGGAGCATGTGTTTACTCCTCTGTAGCTGAAGGAACTTGAGGAGAGAAGGTGCAAAAACAATAATTACCCCCAAAGCCATTCTAAAAATGAACCTTTCCTGTAGAGGCAGGCAGTTTTCAGAATTCACCTGTTGGCTGTAACTGACACAGAAATTGCAGATAGTAGCCTATGGTTTCCCAGTGGGGGTGGTTCCACTTGATGGGGAGACTGAACATAAGTATTGATATAGGTTAGTCATCAGTACACCAGCAAAGGTAATACAGGCATCTACATTTGAACCTAGATAAATACATTCCGGAGAAAGGAATGGGAGACTGCGCTGATGATGTGATGAAAAAGGAGGCAGGAGGCTCAAGTGGACCATAAACAATGGGATAGATTAGTCAGGCCAAATGACCTGTTTCTGCATTTCAAAGACTACGTAATTGATACAAGATGACTTTCTGGCTGTTGAAGCTACATGTATTTGGAATATTTCCTGAGTAGAAAAGTGCTGATTGCATTTCTTTATATAAATGGTACATACAGAGAAAACATCACGCGAAATCTCTGACTGACAGTAAATATAGGCAGAAGTGGGTACTGCAGATGCTGGAGATTAGAGTCAAGATTGGAGTGGTGCTGGAAAAGCACAGCAGGTCAGGCAGCATCCGAGGAGCAGGAAAATCGACGTCTCTGGCAAAAACCCTTCATCAGGAATTTGGCGATGAAGGGTTTGTGCCTGAAATGTCAATTTTGCTGCTCCTCGGATGCTGCCTGAACTGCTGTGCTTTTCCAGCACCACTCCAATCTTGACAGTAAATAAATATCAGTGAAAGCTGCTCCACATAAACGCACACACCCATTCCAGTTCCAGTTTGCTGAAAGACTGATTGCATTTTCTTCACTGCAGGAAACTTTGCTGTTGTGTAGTCTTACTGCAAATATATTTGTTTAAATTCAAACCATTTCCTGTGACATAAACTAGTCACCTCTAAACATGAGATGAATGAGGCAAGCAAATCTCCAAATGCACACTGCTGTACCATATTAGGAAGGTTTAAGGAACTATCCTATAGCAGCTGATTTTAAATAGAACAAGAGACCTATGAACATGCACATCTGCTCAAGAAGACAGTGTGCCATGGTCTCTGAGGCTTCCCCCAAGTGACAAAAATGGATAGAATCAGCCTTTACTGGATGAAAAGCATAATGTCAGCATTGGGTCCACCGAGTTAGACTGCACTGAAAAAGTGTTGTGTAATAACTGGTGCAGAACATCTTTCAATAGTGTACAATTACTGTCGGTTAGCAAATTCACCCAGGCTTCTCTGCATGCACATGGTGAGAATAACTGTAGCAGATTGCTACATAAGAGACTTTCTGTATACAGTGTGCTCTTCTTCCCTTCCTTCTCCTAGTTAGGCAGCCAAGAGGATCAAAAACCTGCTTCCAGACATCTGTGGGAACAGAAATAGGGAGAATTGAAAACATTGCCTGTATAATGCAATAAAATTCCACCCTGACCTTAAATTTGCCTGGGCCATCTCTGACACCTCCCTCCCCTTCCTGGACCCCTCCATCTCCATTAATGACGACCAACTTGACACTGACATTTTTTTACAAACCCACCGACTCCCACAGCTACCTGGATTACACCTCTTCCCACCCTACCTCCTGCAAAAATTCTTTCCCGTATTCCCAATTCCTCCGCCTCCGCCGGATCTGCTCCCAGGAGGACCAGTTCCACCACAGAACACACCAGATGGGCTCCTTCTTTAGACACCACAATTTCCCTTCCCACGTGGTTAAAGATGCCCTCTAACGCATCTCGTCCACATCCCGCAGTAAGACTACACATATATTTAAGACTATACATATTTAAGACTATACATATATAAGACTATACATATATAAGACTATACATATATTTGCAGTAAGACTACACAATAGCAAAGTTTCCTGCAGTGAAGAAAATGCAATCAATCAGTCTTTCAGCAAACCGGAAATGGAATGGGTGTGCGTGTAGCAGCTTTCACTGATATTTATTTAATGTCAAGATTGGAGTGGTGCTGGAAAAGCACCACCCCTCCAACCGTAACAAGGACAGAATGCCGCGGTGCTCACATTCCACCCTACCAAACTTCGCATAAACCAGATCATCCGCTGACATTTCTGCCACCTCCAAAAAGACGCACCACCAGGGATATATTTCCCTCCCCACCCCTTTCCACCTTCTCAAAGACCGTTCCCTCCGTGGCTACCTAGTCCGGTCCACGCCCCCCTACAACCCACCCTCCCATCCTGGCACCTTCCCCTGCCACCGCAGGAATTGTAAAACCTGCGCCCACACCTCCTCCCTCACCTCCATCCAAGGCCCTAAAGGAGCCTTCCACATCCATCAAAGTTTTACCTGCACATTCACTAATCATTTATTGTATCCATTGCTCCCGATGCGGTCTCCTCTGCAATGGGGAGACCGGACGCCTCCTAGCAGAGTGCTTTAGGGAACATCTCCGGGACACCCGCACCAATCAACCACACCGCCCTGTGGCCCAACATTTCAACTCCCCCTCCCACTCTGCCGAGGACATGGAGGTCCTGGGCCTCCTTCACCGCCGCTCCCTCACCACCAGACGCCTGGAGGAAGAATGCCTCATTTTCCGCCTCGGAACACCTCAACCCCAGGGTATCAATGTGGACTTCAATAGTTTCCTCATTTCCCCTTCCCCCACCTCACACCTAGTTTCAAACTTCCAGCTCAGCACTGTCCCCATGACTTGTCCTACCTGCCTATCTTCTTTTCCACCTATCCACTCCATCCTCCTCCTTGACCTATCACCTTCATCCCCTCCCCCACTCACCTATTGTACTCTATGCTACTTTCTCTCTAGCTTATCTCTCCATGCTTCAGGCTCTCTGCCTTTATTCCTGATGAAGGGCTTTTGCCCGAAATGTCGATTTCGCTGCACCTCCGATGCTGCCTGAACTGCTGTGCTCTTCCAGCACCACTGGGCGGCACGGTGGCACAGTGGTTAGCACTGTTGCCTCGCAGCGCCAGAGACCTGGGTTCAATTCCCACCTCAGGCGACTGACTGTGTGGAGTTTGCACATTCTCCCCGTGTCTGCGTGGGTTTCCTCCGGGTGCTCCGGTTTCCTCCCACAGTCCAAAGATGTGCAGGTCAGGTGAATTGGCCATACTAAATTGCCCATAGTGTTAGGTAAGGGGTAAATGTAGGGGTATGGGTGGGTTCGCTTCGGCGGGTCGGTGTGGACTTGTTGGGCCGAAGGGCCTGTTTCCACACTGTAATGTAATCTAATCTAAAAAAAAAAGGTAATCTAATCTAATCCAGAATCTGGTTTCCAGCATCTGCAGTCATTGTTTTTACCTAGATATCAGAAGGTAGTTTACTCTTAATGGACTGACAAGAGGAATTGTGAACTTGGAGAATGAATATTCTCTCCTGTTACACTAGACTAAATGTATTTTGGACAAACATATGTAACTCCTTTTATGTTGTTTTTTAAAATACGCACACATTATTAGATTTTAGATGGGAACAATAGCTGAATCCTGAACACTTTTAACAGGAATGATTAATGGATTAACATTTTTTTGGGAACAATTACAGTTTGAGTTTAATAATGAGTGAAAATTCCTTTAGTTCATGTTCGCATTATCATTGCAAATGCAACATGACACGTTTGTAATTCACCATTTTTCACATCACCCTAGGTGCTAAAGTTAACAGGACTGTATTGTTATAATCCCAGAACAGGCTGCCAAATTAACATTATGATTTGGCTAGGAACCAGTAACTTTTCTTAATTTGACAAAAAGTTATGTGTTCCCAGATCCTTTTTAACAGAGCAAAGCCATAAGGCTCCACAGTTTTGAACAGACAACCACAAACTTCACTATACAAAGTTAGAACAGCCATGCAATCTACAATAGGTGCAGTAAGTCTAATTTAAAGTCGAGTCAATTAATGATCAATAAAATGATTATTGGTTGAATCTTAGGGGTTTTTGGCTGTGGGTTTTGTCAGATTTCATGAAGGGTTTTTTGCAGTGAGGTCTACTGAGATCTCTTGTAGTATTTTGCCAATCCTGCCTGATTAAAAATCTGTCTCGCCCCATGGTTCCCATTTTTGCTTGATTGTAGCCCCATTCTAGCAGTCACCATACCCCCAAAATGATTTGCCATTGTTGGGAATCCCAGAGTGGACTGGAATCCCTGGTGTCCACACCATCAGGCACTATCAGTCTAGAACTGCCCTGTGCAGTTCCCTACAATTGGGCTGGAGAAGGGGCAATTTCTGTCTCATTTTGCAGACAAGGACTTGGGGATCCCGGTGGACAGGCTGATACAGACGTGTGACCTCCTTTTCTCCGAGACTGTCACCAGTCTACGCCACCTGCTCTGAAGTTACTGTCTGTGTCAGTGCCCAGCAATGTAGGAAAAAGGGCAATGACTTTCTCCACTCTGCTGGCGTATGTGCCACCATCTCCTCTCCAAAAGCTCTCCGGGACTGTACCCACCTCCTACTGTGACTCGTGCTCTACCATCTTATATTGCCTGCAGCATGTTCCCTCATTTGTTGTTATCCATCACAAACCCTAACCCACTTAAACCAGAGGTTTATACCATCTGCCCTGCCTACTGTCACTTGGGACATCTTTTCACCTGCAGCCATAGTAACAACTGTGGCACCAACTTTCATTACCTTCATTACCTGCCTCTCTCTCTCATTCTGGAATAAAACAGCCTGCAATAATGCAGAAAGAATTACAATTAGGTTTATTGTCACGTGTCATAGAGATGTACAGCACGGAAATAGATCCTGCGGTCCAACTCGTCCATGCCGACCAGATATCCCAACCCAAACTAGTTTCACCTGCCAGTACCTGGCCCATATCCCTCCAAACCCTTCCTATTCATATACCCATCCAAATGCCTTTTGAAATGCTGTAATTGTACTAAACTTCACTACTTCCTCTGGCAGCTCATTCCATACACATACCACCCTCTGCATGAAAAAGTTGCCCCTTAGGATTCTCTCATATCTTGCCCCTCTCACCCTAAATATATGCCCTCTAGTTCTGGACTCCCCCACCCCAGGGAAAAGAGTTTGCCTATTTACCCTATCCATTCCCCTCATGATTTTATAAACCTCTATAAGGTCATCCTTCAGCCTCCGATGCTCCAGGAAAAACAGCCCTAGCCTATTCAACGTCTCCCAATAGCTCAAATCCGCCAACCCTGGCAACATCCTTGTAAATCTTTTCTGAACCCTTTCAGGTTTCACAACATCCTTCCAATAAGAAGGAGACCAGAATTGAACGCAATATTCCAACAGTGGCCTAACCAATGTCCTGTACAGCCACAACATGACCTCCCAACTCCTGTACTCAATACTCTGACCAATAAAGGAAAGCATTCCAAATGTCTTCTTCACTTTCCTTTCTACCTGCGACTCTATTTTCAAGGAGCTATGAACCTGCACTCCAAGTCTCTTTGTTCAGCAACACTCCCTAGGACCGTACCATTAAGTATATAAGTTCTGCTAAGATTCACTTTCCCAAAATGCAGCACCTCGCAGTTATCTGAATTAAACTCCATCTGCCACTCCTCAGCCCATTGGCCCACCTGATCAAGATCCCATTGTGATCCGAGGTAACCTTCTTCGCTGTCCAATACACCTCCAATTTTAGTGTCATCTGCAAACTTACTAACTATACCTCTTAAGCTCACATCCATATAAATGATTAAAAGTAAAGGACCCAGCACCGATCCTTGTGGCATTCCACTGGTCACAGGCCTTCAATCTGAAAAACAACCCTCCCCCACCACCCTCTGTCTTCTACCTTTGAGCCAGTTCTGTATCTAAATGGCTAGTTCTCCCTGTATTCAATGAAAGCTAACCTTGCTAACAGTCTCCCATTGGGAATCTTGTCGAACGCCCTGCTGAAGTCCATATAGATCACATCTACCGCTCTGCCTCATCAATCCTCTTTGTTACTTCTTCAAAAAACCACCGACGTCAGGCTCATTGGTCTATAGTTCCCTGGCTTGTCCTTAGCACCTTTCTTAAATAGTGGCAGCACGTTAGCTAACCTCCAGTCTTCCGGCACCTCACCTGTGATTATCAATAATACAACTATCTCAGTAGGAGGCCCAGCAATCACTTGCCTAGCTTCTCACAGAGTTCTAGGGTACACCTGGGGATTTATCCACTTTTATGCATTTCAAGACATCCAGCACTTCCTCCTCTGTAATATGGACATTTTTCAAGATGTCACCATCTATTTCCCTACATTCTATATCTTCCATGTCCTTTTCCACAGTAAACACTGATGCAAAATACTCATTTAGTATCTCCTGTGGCTCCACACAGGCCTGATGGGGAGAAAGTAGCATAGAGTCAGGGCAGAGGAAATGACCTGAGATTCTTGTAGAGAGAGGAGGAAACCTTCTTCAAGGCAGGCATCCTTACAAGAGGATTCGCAGTAGGGTTAAAATCAACTAGGTAAAAACAATGACTGCAGATGCTGGAAACCAGATTCTGGATTAGAGTGGTGCTGGAAAAGCGGAGCAGTTCAGGCAGCATCCGAGGAGCAGGAAAATCGATTTTCGGGCAAAAGCCCTTCATCGGGAATACAGGCAGAGTGCCTGACGGGTGGAGAGATAAATGAGAGAAGGGTGGGGGTGGGGAGAAAGTAGCATAGAGTCAGGGCAGAGGAAATGACCTGGGAGTTGCAGTGGGAGAGGGATTCTTGTAGAGAGAGGAGGAAAACTTCTTCAAGGCAGGCATCCTTGCAAGAGGATTCGCAGCGAGGTAAAAACAATCACTGCAGATGCAGGAAACCAGATTCTTCACTGTTTTTACCTCGTTGATTTTAACCCTACTGCGAATCCTCTTGCAAGGATGCCTGCCTTGAAGTTTTCCTCCTCTCTCTACAAGAATCTCAGGGAGTCCCTCTCCCACTGCAACTCCCAGGTCATTTCCTCTGCCCTGACTCTATGCTACTTTCTCCCCACCCCACCCTTCTCTCATTTATCTCTCCACCCTTCAGGCACTCTGCCTGTATTCCTGATGAAGGGCTTTTGCCCGAAACATCGATTTTCCTGCTCCTCGGATGCTGCCTGAACTGCTCCACTTTTCCAGCACCACTCTAATCCAGAATCCACACAAAGGCCACCTTGCTGATCTTTGAGGGGCTCTACTCTCTCCCTAGTTACCCTTTCATCCTTAATGTATTTATAAAAACCCTTTGGATTCGTCTTAACTCTATTTGCCAAGACTATCTTATGTCCTCTTTTTGCCCTCCTGATTTCCCTCTTAAGTATACTCCTACTGCCTTTATACTCTTCTAAGGATTCACTTAATCTCTTCTGTCTATACCTGACATATGCTTCCTTCTTTTTCTTAACTAAACCCTCAATTTCTTTAGTCATCCAGCATTCTGTATACTTACAAGCCTTTCCTTTCACCCTGACAGGAATATACTTTCTCTGAATTCTCGTTATCTCATTTCTGAAGACTTTCCATTTTCCAGCTATCACTTTATCTGTAAACATCTGCCCCCAATCAGCTTTTGAAAGTTCTTGCCTAATACTGTCAAAATTAGCCTTTCTCAAATTTAGAACTTCAACTTTTAGATCAGGTCTATCTTTTTCCATCACTATTTTAAAATTAATAGAATTATGGTCGCTGGCCCCAAAGTGCTCCCCCACTGACATCTCAGTCACCTGCCCTGCCTTATTTCCCAAGAGTTGGTCAAGTTTTGCACCTTCTCGAGTAGGCACATCCACATACTGAATCAGAAAATTTTCTTGTACACACTTAACAAATTCCTCTTCATCTAAACCCTTAATACTATGGCAGTCTCAGTCTATGTTTGGAAAGTTAAAATCCCCTACTACAAACACCATATCATTCTTACAGAAGTATCGTGATGTGTACAATGACCCCACACATGGCACCATCTTAGGTACAAAGCACCTAGGTACAAATCCTAGGTACTAAAATAGATTAGGTACAAGCTTAGAGAAATAAGGAGAAAAGCTAAAAGTTCTACGTTGCAGTTCTTCATAGAATAAATTGGGAAGATAAAAAAATAAAGTTAATGGATAAACGTTGGTCTCTCTATAGCCTGCAGCCTCCCCACACTGGGCTTTCTAAGACGGGCGGTAGAGTCAAGATGGATGGTGGGCTGCCCAACATTCAGCTCTTCACTCCTTAAGTGGAGAGAATTCTGACTCTGACCGTCCCAAGTGGCTGATTGACCATATCGAAGCCTCTGGACTGGTATCAGAGGGTGCCCTTGACTTGCTTGCTGGGACCCCTGAAAGAAGGCTGTCTCCTTTGGTTCTACTGATGCATGCTGACAACCGGGAGAAACATCTGTCTTTGTGTCTGTGCTAAACAGCAAGGCAGTACAGCAGCACAGTGAGCCTGGTACCTCTGGCTGAGGGGCAAGGTGCAAAAAAAGACTTCATCTGACAAAGGAGCAGTGCTTGTGACTTCAAATAAACCTGTTAGATGATAACCTGGTGTCATGTGATTTCTGGAAATACACATGTCTCTGGTGCTGTTCTGACATTGAGTTTAAGATATATTTTGTACCAGAGGAAACATTGTCCTGCAGGTTATTGTGTTGTAAGTTGCTTGGTTAATGCAGACCTAGGAAGATATTCCCCAACAAAAATTGCTGGAGAAACAGCAGCTCTGGCAGCATGTGTGGAGAGAGCAATAAAGTTAATATTCCAAATTTGATATTTCTCCTCTTCAGAACTTCAAGTTTTTAGGGTGGCACGGTGGCACAGTGGTTAGCACTGCTGCCTCACAGCGCCTGAGACCCGGGTTCAATTCCCGCCTCAGGCGACTGACTGTGTGCGGAGTTTGCACATTCTCCCCGTGTCTGCGTGGGTTTCCTCCGGGTGCTCCGGTTTCCTCCCACAATCCAAAGATGTGCAGGTCAGGTGAATTGGCCATGCTAAATTGCCCGTAGTGTTAGGTAAGGGGTAAATGTAGGGGTATGGTGGGTTGCGCTTCGGCAGGGCAGTGTGGACTTGTTGGGCCGAAGGGCCTGTTTCCACACTGTAATCTAATCTAATCTAATAGCGATTCCGAAAAAAAGTCATATCAGACTTGAAATGGTAACTCTGAAATGTTTTCACACCTGAAAGACCACATGCTGGGTTTTAGTCCATGCCCCACTGACATCCTAAACAAGAGGAAATAGTTTCTCTCTACCTGATTTATTTCTCTTTGGCCTTGAAACTTCAATCAGTAGATTCCAAAACCTTCTCATTTAAGGAATAGGACCTTACCTTGTTTACTCTCACCTACTTAGCAAAAGGCTAGTATATCCTTCCTATTGTACAAGATGCCAACTACTGCTCAAAATATTCCAATGGTGATCTAACCAGGGCTTTGTATAGTCGAAGTTTGACTTCTGTCCAATTGGATTCTTGACTTCTAGATACAAAGGCCAACATCCCATTAGTCTTTCTGATTATGTTCTGTACCTGTAGTACTGTCATAATCTGTCTTGCCACTACTATTCACCATGGTCCATATGCACAGCAAGAAGGGCAGATACATCAATGTAGTGGTTTATATTGTTTTTGTCCTCATGTGCTCCAGAGGAAATGATGAAGCATTGTTAGAAAAGCAGAAATTGCTGGCGAAACTCAGCAGATCTGGCAGCATCTGTGGGGAGAAAGCAGAGTTAATGTTTGGAGTCTGGTGAACTCATCATCAGAACTCTAGTTCTCTTCATCACTCTTGACTCTATCATTCTTCACTTCCTAAAGAAGAGTTATGTCGGAATTGAAACAGTTCTCCAGTCATTTTTGTTTCTGTTGTAGAATATCTTCCTCTGTCTGTATCAACCAAACAACATAGCCATGTATAAGAAATCCTTTCATCTGCTACAACACGTATCTTAAACTCCATTTCAAACAGCACCAGGAACATGTGCATTTCCCTCTTGGGACATTTGGCTGACTGAGATTGCTAATCTGAACAAAATAAGCTCCATACAAATTCTCAGTGGTGAGCAAATGTAATTGAAACCTGATATAAAAACAGAAAGTGTTGGAGAGAAAATCAGAAGATCCAGTTTCTAATTAAACAAATTCCAAAGAAGACTTATATTGGACTTGAACTGTTCACTCTGCTTCTCTCTCCACAGATTGAGCCAGTGCTGCTGAGTTTCTCCAGCACTTTGTTTTTATTCCCAACCTCCAGCAAATAAATCAGGTAGAGAGAAACTATTTCCTCTTGTTTAGGATGTCAATGGGGCATGGACTAAAACCCAACCCCCAACCTTGTTTGTATTATATAGCTGAAGTCCTCCAGTTTGATTGATTAGATTAGATTCCCTACAGTATGAAAACAGGCCATTAGGCCCAACAAGTCCACACCAACCCTCCGAAGAGTAACCCACCCAGACCCATTCCCCTACCCTATATTTACCCCTGACTAATGCACCTAACTCTATGGACAATTTTGCATGACCAATTCACCTAACCTGCACATCTTTGGATTGTGGGAGGAAACTAGAACACCCGGAGGAAACCCACACAGACACGGGGAGAATGTACAAACTCCACAAAGACAGTCGCCTGAGGCGGGAATCGTACCTGGGTCCCTGGTGCTCCTCTTCACTCACCGCTTTAGGTCCCATTCCTACCCTCTGTTCTTACCGTTAAAGTCTCCACTGCCCTCCTGCCTCCCATTCTGAACTTGCATTGAAATCCTGGGCATCACCTAATGACAGAAGTTGGTTGGTGAAGGTAATTCTGCCGCACCAGCCAGTTTCTGCCATTAGGTGGAGCACAATCAATCAAAACTTCATCAATTGAGTGTAATTTTAACATGTTTTTATAGTACTGTACGTATATTGATCACTTCCCATGAGTATTCTGTTTATTTTAGAATTTTTCCTCCATAGTTACTGATTGCTGTTTAGACTATCCTTTTACTCGTCAGTTGCTCTTTCTGTTCTTAAAAACATAATCCAAAGCTGCTTGTAAAACTGGATCAGCTCTTCCACACTGGACATAGAGTCACAGCTGTATAGCATGGAAACAGACCCTCTGGTCCAACTCGTCCATGCCGACCAGATACCTCATATTAATCCAGTCCCATTTGCCAGCATTTGACCCATATACCCACCCAGATGCCTTTTAAATGTTGCAATTGTATCAGCCTCCAACACTTTCTCTGACAGCTCATTCCACACACGTGCCACCCTCTGCGTGAAAACGTTGCTCCTTGGGTCCCTTTTAAATCTTTCCCTTCTCACCCTAAACCTATGCCCTCTAGTTCTGGACTCCCCCCACCCCAGGGAAGGAACCTGAAGAAGGGCTTATGCCCAAAACATCGATTCTCCTTCTCCTCGGATGCTACCTAGCCTGCTGTGTTTTTCCAGCATCACATTTTTCAACTCTGGTCTCCAGCATCTGCAGTCCTCACTTTCTCCTAGAGAAGGGACCTTGTCTATTTATCCTGTCCACGCCCCTCATGATTTTATAAACCTCTATAAGGTTACCTCTCCGCTTCCAACACTCCAGGGAAAACAACTCCAGCATATTCAGCCTCTCCCTACAGCGCAAACCCTCCAACCCTGGCAACATCCTTGTAAATCTCTTCTGAACTCTTCCAAGTTTCACTATTCCTGTTCTCCAGATTGCACCAGTCTGCTGTTTCCAGGACAAAGTTCCAATGATTTGCCAGTCTGGGTTTTTCATTCTACATTCAGTCGACTGGTCCGATGCATTAACAATGCCTTCTGTTCAAGACATTTTTCAGGGTACTTCATGGAAAATTCTATTGCTTGAAGATTTATCTTGGTTGAATTTGTTTCAGCAAGTTCATCATTTGGATATTTCAAGCTCTCATGCGGTTGAAAGGCAAATACAATGTTGTCATTCATCTCGAGATGACTAGAATATGAAAGCAGAGATGTACTTCTGAGGCTTTAGAAGGCTCTGGTCAGACCACATTTAGAGTATTGTGAGCAATGTTTGGGTCCCATATCTCAGGAAGGATGTATTGGCCCTGGAGCAGGTTCAGGAGAATGATCGCAGGAATGAAAGGCTTAAAAGCTGAGGATCATTTGAGGACTCTGGGACTTTAACAAGTTTAGAAGTATGAGGGGGGATTCGATTGAAACTTACAGAATACTGAACAGCCTGGACTGAGTGAACATTGGGAAGATGTTTCCATTGGCAGGAGAGACGTGGACCTGAGGGCACAGCCTTACAGTAAAGAGAAGATCCTTTAGAATGGAGATAAGGAGAAACATCTTCAGCCAGAGAGTGGTGAATCTGTGGAATTCATTGCCACAGAAGGCTGTGGAGGCCAGGTCATTGAGTATGTTTAAAACCAAGGTAGATAAGTTCTTGATTGCCAAAAGGATCAAAGGTTGCAGAGAGAATGTTGGTTTATATGCAGTTGGTTTCCTGCATATAAACCAACACTTTCCTAGCTACCATAAGTTCAGAAGGTGGGTCACTAGACCCGAAACATTAACTCTGATTTCTCTTCACAGATGTTGCCATACCTGCTGAGCTTTTCCAGCAACTTTTGTTTTTGATTTACAGCTTCTGCAGTTCTTTTGGTTTTTATTTAGTTTGTTTTTAGTGCTGTACAGATCTAAAATCAAATATATGTAATTATTTGTTTTGTCCCGTACTCACCAAGTCTCAGCGTCAGATATTTGATTGGCAGTGCCTTAAAGTCTGGGCTGCAGTTTGAGACTGCTGGTCATATACAGTCCACCAAATGGCTTTCTGTGAGCTGAGTGCAATGCTTGGATTTGATTATCTTAACTTGGGAAAACATGGTCTCACAGAAGTATGTGAAATCAAAGTAAGCTTTCATTTGAAAAGTACAAGGTGATAGGAGTGGGTATTTTTCTCTGTTTGAGTCCCAAAAATCACTATCTTTTAATCTGACTTTCAGCCCAATATCATTTTGCATAACAATTATCTTTTTAATCAACTCCACTTGTAAATCAAACATCTGATCAAACTTGGTAGCCAACCTCCCAACACACCAATATTTACTTGACAGAATGGATTTGAAACAAACATGACAATAGGTTCCATCAATTTCTGAAGGTCGATTGCTGCAGATTTAGAGGAAAAAAAGACTGTCGATCTTCCAAAAAGGCCTTCAGCTCAACAACTTTCTTTGTCCGAAACATGCTGCTCAAGGAAAGCTATCCTTGAATTTACTGTGCATCATTGTATGGCATTGTTCCAAATTCCCCTTTTATACTTATCAATATACTTTGAACTCGCTTGGAGTTGCCAACTAACATTTTAAATATTAATCTCCTAGTCACTGTTGTGAGCAATCCAGGAGAAAAGGCTTTGGATATTAAAAATAAATAGCTTTGCACACTCATGTTCTCCTACGCCTTGACCCCAGTTAATCTTCTGTGGTCAGGACTATTTAGAATTTGTGGCAGGCTCCAAGCAGTTTTGTACTGCTGCCAAATCGCCCATGGGTTGTGGTGTAATATTTGCTAATAGTGCTGACTGATGTGCAAGTAGACAATGTGGCCAAATGTCAGCATTGCTAATATATTAGTAACGGGAGATCAATGTTTATTTTCCCAAAAACCCAACATTTGCATTAGTCCACCAAACATGTTTAATGTCACTTTCAACGGTGGTTGTGGTACCTGTTGTATTCCCACTCCCAGCTTCCCAGAAACCTGTAGGAAAGGCACTGGAAAGTCCAGCTTTCGGTTTTGTGAAATGCTACAGATATCAGTATGTCAAAATGTGCCTGCATTTCACCACCATCACTTTTAACCCGATTTCTTTTCTTTCTCCCACAGGACTCGAAATAGGTCCTCAACCTCAAGGAGTAATCAGGGCAAATATTTTAGAAAATATGAGGAAGCTTGTTAACAGTGCCCTGGATTTTGCACATTTCTACAATGAAGGTGGGACTTGCTGAGCACCTGCATGTAACTTGAGCAGCATGATATTTTCCCCTGTTCACCAAGATAATGACCTCCTTTAAATTGCCGATTACTCGTAGCATATAAATCTTTCACTCTTTGCTCTAGTGATCGTATATCTTCACAATTGCTCAATCTTGAAAGAGCAGACTCACTTTGACAAAGTTGGCACTTTGCCCTTCCCAATAACTTTATCCTTCAAAAGAGGAGCAGACTGATCATTAGCTTGAAATCATTAGCAGATATTTGTTTGAAAAGAACCCAATGCTACCAACGCTCATGTTTTTTGATGGAAGATTTGTTAAAGGATTTTCAATAGAGAATAGGACATTGAAGGGAATATTTCAGAATACGCAAAATAGGTAGATTCTAACGACTGAGAAAATTTCCAAGAGGAAGACCTATTCATGGTTAACTAAAATAATTAGTGTGAAATGTAAAGGAAAAGCATATCACTATACAAAGATGGGAACCGGGTCAAAAGACTGGGCAGAATATTTTAAAAAAGGAAAGAATAATCACAAGGTTAATAAGGAAAAATTAGGCTGTGAGAGAAAGCTAGCTAGAGGTATAAAAGCAGATAGTAAGAATATAGGTATTTAAAAAGCGTTAACAGCATGAACATTGTGGTCCTTTGAGAAATTATTAATATAAAGTAAGGAGATGACAGATAAATCAAACAGTACATTCATTAGTCTTTATTACAGAGAATATATCTAACATTCCAAACATAGCTGTAAACCAGGAAATGGGAGGATTCAAGGAAGTTACAATCAAGGGGTCAGCTATTTAGGGTTAAGCTAAGAAGACATTTCTTTACTCAGAGATTTGGGAGTGGTGTTCAATGTCCCAGGGATGTTAACGTTTTTTAAAACAATCTCACATGATGTTGGCTGTGCCTCTGCACTCTCAGTTAGAAAACAGGAAATAAAGTAGGACGCCTAAAATGAAGAAAACTTAAGTTAGGAGAAAATTTACAAGACAAAAGCATTGTTGCCTTTAAGTGAAAAATACAGCCTTTAAACGTCTTGGAAAATAAGATTGGAAATTTTGTCCAGAAGCATTGTGTCGAAAGGTGACTCATAGTAGTTTTACAAGTGAGTATATATTACTAAACTCTTACAACAGTTTCTTGGGACAGCAGGAAGTGAATTTGTGTTTGGCAATAGTGCAAAAAGGCTGATGGTGAACCTGAACCTGATGTTGCTTCCTGCCCTGCACAATATTCTTTCCCATTGACTACAATTTTCCCTCCCCAGACAAGGTGAAGAAGTTGGAAAGTAGAGGAAAATAATCGGGAGACTTGGCCCTGACGAGATGATCCCCTCCTCCTTGCCATCTCACTTACTCTGTTCTCGGCAACTTTTCATTCCATCCTTCAATAAATGGTCACTTAAGGGTCTCAATTCATCACTAGCCCTTCCCGTGGAGAGGGAGCAGGAATGGTGGCTAGTTTCCCAGCTTACAAATCCCTCCAAACCCTGCCTGCTGAGTGAAGGAGGTGGAGAACGACATGCAGCCTGTTAGGTCTAGGTCAGGTTTTCCCAGCAGTGGCTGCGGTGGTTAGTCGCCACCTAATACGCCCGCCCCATATTTTTTAAAAATCAGAAAATCACACCAATTGATGGAAATGAAAATTGGGCAAAGCATAACTTTCACTGTCCGTCATTTTGCATCACCTCCCAGGCGAAGTTCATCAATTTGATTGTCCAAGTCTTTATTTTCTCGTTGACCCAATTCTTAAACAAAGATCAGACTGGTTCTATTTAAAGTCATAGAGATGTACAGCATGGAAACAGACCCTTTGGTCCAACTTGTCCATGCCAACCAGATATCCCAACCCAATCTAGTCCTACCTGCCAGCACCTGGCCCATATCCCTCCAAACCCTTCCTATTCATATACCCATCCTCATGCCTTTTAAACATTGCAGTTGTACAAGCCTCCACCACTTCCTCTGGCAGCTCATTCCATACACGTACCACCCTCTGTGTGAAGAAGTTGCCCCTTAGGTCTCTTTTATATCTTTCCCCTCTCACCCTAAACCTATGCCCTCTAGTTCTGGATTCCCCCACCCCAGGGAAAAGACATTGTCTATTATCCTATCCATGTCCTTCATGATTTTATAAACCTCTATAAGGTCACCCCTCAGCCTCTGACATTCCAGGGAGAACAGCCCTGGCCTATTAAACCTCTCCCTACAGCTCAAATCCTCCAATCCTGGCAACATCCTTATAAATCTTTTCCCAACCCTTTCAAGTTTCACAACATCTTTCCATAGGAAGGAGACCAGAATTGTACACAATATTCCAACAGTGGCCCAACCAATGTCCTGTGCAGCTGCAACGCGACCTCCCAACTCCTGTACTCAATACTCTGACCGATAAAGGAAAGCATACCAAACGCCGCCTTCACTATCCTATCTACCTGCGAGGAGTTATGAACCTGCACTCCAAGGTCTCTTTGTTCAACAACAGTCCCTAGGACCTTACCATTAAATGTATAAGTTCTGCTAAGATTTGCTTTCCCAAAATGCACCACCTCGTATTTATCTAAATTAAACTCCATCTGCCACTTCTCAGCCCATTGAAATAGAGTTATTTGCTGAGTGATGATGAAAACATGAATTTAGTTACCCTGATAGAATTACAGGTGACATCATTGTAATTATCTATGCCTCATGAGATTTAAGAGGTTGCTCACATAATGTTTATTTATATCAAGGTAAGGAATTCCCTCCATGCACCCTTGATGTTTACAGAGCTTTTGAGAAAGTCGATTACCCCAGGGACTCGGAAGGACAGATTATTGGTATCATTCATCCTCAGCTTCAAGTAAGTGTGATTTTGTTTTTGGATGAAGCAAGTTCTGTTTGTCCTGATTAGCTTCCTTCCTGTGTCTCATCTTCCTCACTTGACAGCTGGGGTTTGGTTCTTTGGTTCCAGTAACCCACTGATACTTTGCTTAAATGGCCATTATTCATTCATGGGTCACAGAATCAATATCAGCAAGTTATTTTATCCTGAGGGGCCATCACCTATGGAAACAAATACTGTCCTCAGCTCCCATTCTACACAAAACTTCCATTGGAAGTTGTTTATAAAGTAGTAAAGGATTGGTATCATTGTCAGTATTTCTTCTTTCTAACACTTTGTCATCCCTAGTGGTATTCTGGCTGAAATAAACAGACCAGAGATTGAACAAAGGTGCTTTTGTAATCATTGTGGTTTCAACTGTTCACTGCTAAGGGTAACTAGATTTTCTGACAGATTAGGATTATTGTTCTAAAATTGACCCTGAAAAACATTGCTATGAAGAGCAAAAGAATATTAACTCCCATCCAATGCCTGACTCGGGAATGTGTGCTGCTAACTTGAAACATAAAAACGTTTGCAAATAACACTGTCAGCCATGATGTACTGGAGAGTCTGCATGAACCAGAAATCTCTTGAAGTTACTCAATACTTTGACTTTACAGGACAACGATTGGAAACAACTGAAACCAGGTGATCCTTCGTTTCTGACCCTGAATGGAAGGACTATCCCTTACAATGGAAGCAGTGCTGTGTATCCAGTGTTTGTGAATGAAGCTGCTTATTATGAGAAAAAGTCAGCCTTTCTGTTAACTGAGAAAGTAACTCTGAAAGCAAATAGTGTGAAGGTTTCAAAAACTTAATCTAATGGATTGTCTAGACATCTTAACTGCCATTAATCAGACCAAAGACTAATTCCACAAACACTATGCATTGTAACAGAAGAAGCATTGCTGCTTTTAATTTTTTTTCTCTTTTTATTTGAAAGAAAGGTGAATGTTTACTAGTGCAGCCAGTCTATTTTGAACAGGCAGTATCTCATTTGAATCACTGTCAGCTGTTGTGAGTCACAACTTGGAGGAAAAGGTAACATTCATTTCCCAAACTGTGTCAAAAAGGACCATTTAGCTGTGGCAAGAATTTCTATCTATCAGAGAATGTGGAAAAGCTTGTTCTCTAAGCAGTTATTACTGCCTATCCTCAGTACAGACAATTGCAAAGTCATCAGCATGAAAATGGGGTGCTAAGATTTTGTATTAGTCAATTCTTTTGAATTAGAGTTAACTTTCCCCTTGTTCACTGAGCACTATGAAAATATAAATGTGGACTAATTTGCAACTAATGCCCTGGAGTGACTAAACCTACGTTTACAACAGTGCAGGGTAATTTTTTTTCTGGTTTCCAATACAGCAGTATGTTGAAATAATGCAAATATATGCTAGTTTTTATTTAAAACACAATCTGTGTTTAAACATCTTCTAATATTACATGTTGGTCTTTTTTCTGGGATCCCTCAGGACAGTGATACCTTCCAAATCTAAAACCTGCAGACTGATATTTTAAAGGATGCCCAACTTCATTTTATACTAAACCGTTTTAGAAAGAGATAAACCACTTGGTAAGCCTCAGGAGAATATTCTGGTTCCATTCCTTCTCATTTATGTGGTTTCTGCACCAGGGCTGAAAGTGCAGTCATGATTTGAAGTGGCAATATATTCACCTCTTAAATCAATAACTTAGAAACCAGAGGATGGGCTTTGTTTTTATCATGAGCATCGTGTACCAGCCTTGCAAAGAAAATGTGGAAATGAAATCAATGCTTCACTGAATTAATGAATGAATCAGTGAATTCAATCCTACTGACATCTTAGGTAATTCAGCAGGACAAATAAGGAGTTCCTTCATGACACTCATACTGTAGACAGGGCCTGTGACCATAGCAGGATGACAATTGAAAATGGGAGTTTTATGGGCAGTGTGAATCTGTGCCTACTGGCAGCAGAACAGAAAACTAATGAGGGATTGTTCAAGACCAAAGTGGAAACAGAAATGCTGTTTCTCTTAGAGTCCTGACATTGGGAACAGTATCTAGTAACCTGAAAATGAGTGAATAAACATTGGAGGCATCTGCGATTGTGCAAAGAGGCCAAAGATCATTCTGTAAATCATGAAAGGCTTAATTGCCCTAAAAATTACACAAGGAAATTGATAGTAGATGCTTTTGATCTCTGACAGGATTAGGCTATAGGTCACATATCCCATGATAAACACAGTGTGTCTATCTGAAATTCTCTGGAGATTTATATCAACCCTTGCTTTACACTGCTGTGAATCTGTGTAATTTATTTCCAATAGAGGAGTATGATTTGATTGGAACCATACTGCTCTATAATGTTTCAAGGTGAGAACGGCATTTGAAATCTGATGAAAAATCGAAAGGACTGTAGCTGCTAGAGATCAGAAATAAAAACAGTAATTGCTGGAAAAACTCAGCAGGTCTGGCAGCATCTGTGGAGAAAAATCAGAGTTAACATTTCGGGTCCAATGACTTTCTTCAGACCTCAAGAGAACAGAAAGTTCTGAAGAAGTGTCACTGAACCCACTGCTAGACCTGCTGAGTTTTTCCAGCAACTTTTATTCTTATTTGAATATATGTAATACTGATTTAAGAAAATGCATTGTCAATATTCTACCATTGAGTGTGGCGAAACTAATGGTTTAATAATACTTGCAAATCAATTCTCATTGCCTTACATTTTAGTTTCATTAGGAGCCATGAATCTGTACAATGCATATCAGTGTCACTACTAAGGATTGGTTAGAATCTTTATCCTTTGGGGTAGCAGGGTCTTCATACTGTAATGAGCTGTACTTAGCTGAGCTGAAAGCTATCAGGATTGGAAGTGAGTTTGAAAACTACATAATTCTAAAATTCAAAATATTGTCCTCTGATGAGAGAAGGGATGATGTGGAGGTGCTTGTGTTGGACTGGGGTGGACAAGGTGAGAAGTCATCAGGTTATAATCCAACAGGTTTATTTGAAATCACAAGCTTTCAGAGCCATGCTCCTTCAGCTAAAATCACTTCACCTGATGAAGGAGCAGTGCTCTGAAAGCTTGCGATTTCAAATAAATCTGTTGGACTGTAACCAAGAGAAGGGATGTCCAATTACTATAGACTTTTTATAATTTTTGGATTTCTACATTCAAAACATAATTGAGGATTTTATCCTGTTTTATGACTTCTGTGACTGAAGTACAATTTTTTAAAAATTATCTTTTAATGGCATTGATGTGTTCTTTTTCATCATGTATCTGCAAACCAAGTATTTTCTTCAATTTTAAATCTAACTCATGGACAAACTTTTCAAAAATAATGTCATAGAATTCCAGAGTTAATAGATATTTTCTTCATCAGTTGCTGAAGTTTTTATTGCAACTAATTTCATGCCAAAGATTAACATTAAACACCTCATTAATATAGAGAGGAGCTCAAGTTATTTTGGAGTCTTTGAAAAGCTTCCTAATCCCATACATTTTTTTTTAATATTGTGCTAATTTTACTTTTTCTAACTCATTGTAACTAACATGAATGTCTATAAATCAAATATGTTTGTTTCAAATGTATTCTTTTATGATGAGATTTAAAAACATTGATCGTTGTTATTGGAATATCATGACTAACTATGCAAATCCTAACCAATCAGGGAGTCCTCCTGGTTAGATACAGCAGCTATTTTTTAATATGGCATGCCATTCTCTTATCAGGCATGAGCCAGTTACTCTGGGATTGTGTAGGCTGGAACTTTGTCTTTTGCTTACTAATTTTATCATTAAAGATTTTTGAACCATCATGTTGTTTTGGAGATTATTTTAACAGTATTTAAAAAAGATATTTAGATAAAAGTTTGGAAAATGTAATATGAATAAAAATTTCCTTGATAATTTCTCACTTTGTTTTCGGTTATTATTTTAACTCTCAAATTATTTTAATGAAATGTCATCACCACTCAATACATTTATCAAGGCATCTAATCAACCAGGAAATGATGAAAACTTGATTTAACTTCCATCACTAAGTTAGGGTTTATCAGAAATTCCAATATCTTATCCCAATGTGAATTCAACTGTTCAAAATTAAGAGGAGAGAAAATTGATATTCATCTTCAAAGAAGGCTGGTGAGACAAAGTTATGTGTTGGAATTTTCACTTCTGGTACCCCCATATGCTGCACACCTACATAAAGCAGGTCTCATGCACTCAATGTTCTAGCGACAAGGATAAATAAGGTGGTCACTAGGATTTAAACTTATGAGACGGGGGGGAGGGAAAGGGAAAGCGACAGAGAGTATGGAGCCAAGTAGAAAGATAATCAGCAGGTTAGCATGTGTGCAGGATTTAAGTTCAAGGCAAACTAGGAATGAAGCAAAAAGGAAGGATAACTTAGGATGTATCACTAGAGATGTTGATAATCATGAGGATAAGAAAATTAGCATTAAGGCACTTTACCTGAATGCTCATAATGTTTGTAACAATTAGATGAATTAGCGACACAAACCATCGTGAATGATGATGTGGTAGGCATCACAGAGTCATGGTTGCAGGGGGTTCAGGACTGGCAGTTAAATATCCAAGGATTTACAACTTATTGAAAAGACAGGGATGTAGGTAGAGGGGATGGGATTGCCTTGTTAGTTAAGAATAAAATTAAATCTATGGCACTGAATGACATAGGGTCAGATGATGTGGAATCTGTGTGGATGGGGCTGAGGAACCCCAAAGGCAAAAAAACCATAATGTGAGTTATGTACAGATCTCCTAGCAGTAGTCAGGACCAGGGGAGCAAGATGTAACAGGAAATAGATAAGGCATGTCAGAAAGGCAAGGTCACCGTGATCATGGGGGACTTCAATATTCAGGTGGACTGGGTGAACAATGTTGCCAATGGATCCAAAGAAAGGGAATTCATGGAATGCTTACAGGATGGCTTTTTGAAATAGCTTGTGATGGAGCCCACAAGGAAGCAGGCTATACTGGACTTAGTGCTATATAATTAGCCAGACTTTATAAAGATCTTAAAGTAAGGGAACACTTAGGAGGGAGCGATCATAATATAGTAGAATTCAGTCTGCAGTTTGAAAGAGAGGGGCAAAATTGAATGTAAGGGTATTACATTTAAATAATTACAGGGGCATGAGAGAGGAACTGATGAAAATCTTCAGCCAGAGAGTGTGGGCCTGTTGAATTCATTGCCATAGAGCACAGTGGAGGCCGGGATGTTAAATATCTTCAAGGCAGAGATTGATAAATTCATAATCTCGCAAGGAATTAAGGGATACAGGGAGAACGTGGGTAAGTGGCGTTGAAATGTCCATCAGCCATGATTGAATGGCAGAGTGGACTCGATGGGCCGCATGGCCTTACTTCCACTCCTATTTCTTATGGTCTTATGGCTGGAAGCAGAGCCTAGCGAGCAAGACAGTAGAGCAATAATTGCAGGAGTTTGTGGGTGTAATTGAGGACGTAGTATAGAGGTTCATCCCAAAGAAAAGAAAGCTTATCTGGGGTGGGGCGGGGAGGGAATTAGACAGCCATGGCTGACAAAGGAAGTCAGGAAATGTATCAAAGGAAAAAAAGAGAGCCTTTAAAGTGGTCAAGAGCAATGGGAAATCAGAAGATTGGGAAGACTACAAAAACAAACAGAGGATAACAAAGAGAGACATAAGGAAGGAGAGGATCAAATATGAAGGTAGGCTAGCCAGTAATATTAGAAATGATAGTAAAAGTTTCTTTCAATACATAAGAAATAAACAAGAGGCAAAAGTAGACATGGGGCTGCTCCAAACTGATGCACGAAGGCTAGTGCTGGGAAATAATGAAATAGCTGAAGAACTTAATCAGTACGCTGCGTCAGTCTTCATAGTGGAAGACATGAGTAATAGCCCAACAATTAAGGAGAGTCAGTGGGCAGAGTTGAGTATGGTAGCCATTACAAAAGAAAAAGTGCTAGAAAAGATAAAAGGTCCAAAAATTGATAAATCTTTTGGCCCCAATGGGCTACATCCTGGAGTTCTGAGGGAGGTTGCTAAGGAAATAGTGGAGGCATTGGCTGTGATCTTTCAAAAATCACCGGAGTCAGGGAAAGTCCCAGATGATTGGAAAATCACTGTTGTAAGCCCCTTGTTCAAAAAAGGATCAAGACAAACGATGGAAAATTATGGCTGATTAGCCTAACCTCGGTTGTTGGTAAAATTCTAGAATCCATCATTAAGGATGAAATTTCTAAATTCCTGGAAGTGCAGTTTCAGTTTAGAACAAGTCAGCATGGATTTAGTAAGGGGAGGTCGTGCCTGACAAACCTGTTAGAATTCTATGAAGATGTAACAGGTAGGTTAGACCAGGGAAACCCAGTGGATGTTATCTATCTCAAGAGGGTTGGAACATAAAAGCAGTGAAGTGCGACTGAGACTTTATAAAGCTCTCGTTAGGCCTCATTGAGAATACTGTGTCCAATTTTGGGCCCCACACCTCAGGAAGGGCATACTGGCACTGGAGCGTGTCCAGCAGAAATTCACATGGATGATCCCTGGAATGGTAGGCCGAACATACAATGAACAGCTGAGGATCCTGGGATTGTATTCATTAGAATTTAGAAGGTTGAGGGGAGATCTAATAGAAACTTACAAGATAATGCGTGGCTTAGAAAGGGTGGATGCTGGGAAGTTGTTTTCATCAGGCGGGGAGACTAGGACCTGTGGTCACAGCCTTAGATTTAGAAGGGAACGAAAGTGAGGAGACATTTCTTCAGCCAAAGAGTGGTGGGCCTATGGAGCGCAGTGGAAGCTGGGACGTTAAATGTTTTCAAGGCAGAGGTTGATAAATTCTTAATCTCGCAAGGAATTAAGGGAGACGGGAAGAGTGTGGGTAAGTGGCATTGAAATGCCTATTAGCCATGATTAAATGGTGGAGTGGACTCGATGGGCCGAATAGCCTTACTTCCACACCTATGTCTTTTGGTCTTATGGTCTCAGCAAAGGAGGTCTATAAAGATGGCTGCTGAAGAAATGCTAGCCAATGATTCTGAAGAAATATTGTATGTACAACACATTGATGTCATCAGGTCAAAATGGAGTGCCAGATAGACACCAATGTTACATGCAACATCATTAACTTTTGCTGATCTGTGTAAAATCATTCACAATGGCGACCAAAAAATGAAGCTCAAAGATAACATTGAGTCTATATGATACAACGATCTTTGTCCAAAGTGGACAAATGAAGCTGAGAGTCCAATGCAATGGGAAGAAATAGGAGGATCCTGAGTTTAGAAAGTAGAAATTAAGTAAAATCCATTCATCACAGTTGCAGCAAGTCTAAACCTTGGACTAATAAGCCTAATTGTGGCCTTCTTGTGATGCAGTGGTAGTGTCCTTGTTCCCTGGACCAGAGAGGCCTGGATTCAAGTCCCACCTGCTCCAGAGCTATGTAATAACATTTCTGATTAGGAAATAGGTTAAAAAAAACCTCATCATGCCATGTAAACGTGTGTAGTATTTCGCAATTCACTCAACCATTGATTGCTGAAGATTATTCAGATCGTGATTGTCTTCCCGTCAAATGTCCTTGTGGAATAGACGAAGGTGAGAGACCATTGCAACATCTGCTGAGGAGCATTCCAGCTGCCCTCAAGGCCAGCCTGAGAGATAAGATAGAAGAGCTGGAAAAGAAGGGTGTAATCAAGGAAGGGACAGCCCCTGCAAAATAGACTAGCAGCATGGTAATAATGAAAAAAGAACTGAAAAACTGAGAGTGTGCATAGATCCAAAGGATTTTAAGAAAGCATTGGTAACATGAGATTTGAACACAAGCAAGACCTAAACATCATAAAGCAGGGACTATTTATTCCACTGGTATCAGGTCATTGCAAACTTGAAGGGAAATGAAGCTTAAAGAAGGAAGCATTTGCATGGAAAAAAGCCTGTGGTTTATACTAGATTTGTCTGTCTGCTTCTTCTTCTTATGAGGTCTCCTTCTCTTAAAGACCTTCTCTTTTTCCAGGGAAGCTCCATTGGATCGCTCTAGGTGCCCTCCTTCACCAAAGCAGGCTTTGCTAGAGATCCTGACATGACTGCTTGAGCTCCCCTGTTTGGCGCCCTCCATCACCATTGCCACTGAGGATCTGTTACACATATTCCTGCTTGGGATATTTGCCTTCCCAGCAGCTACACATAGCACACTGTTTACTAAAGAGAACTCTTTCAAAGGAGTCTTCTCTTTTTGCATGACCAGTCTGGACATACGGTAAGGATTGGGATGATATCCGGTAGTTTCTTCTTGTTAACCTCTTATTTGTACTGATCCCTTCCAAACTCAAAATTTCTATTCAAAATATGTTTTCAACTGGCTGCAGTATTAAGATCTCAAACAGGAAGACTTGCCAATGGATCTAAGTTAAAAGGGAAAAAAAACAAGTAATTAGAGTTGCAGAAAAGTACAGCAATAATTTTTGTTGAATTTAAATTCTGCACAACTGAGTTTATAGCACATTGTTGTACCATTGATCATTAAATGATCATGTATCTAAACATACAGACAAGTGTGCAATACCATCTTCCAGCCAGGACAGAGTTGCCCCTCCACCATGTGCTGTTTGGTAGCAGAAATTGCACAGAAATCAAATGCAGACCCCTCACTGGGAGGTTTGATCAAGCTTTTCACATAATCCACAGTGACTTGAGAGGCTGAGGGCAAATTAGAAGTAATCAGCTTTGCTAGATCAATAGGTTTCTGACCCGTGCAAATATTCAGACCTTCATTACATTTTCTTTTCTGTCTAAAGTCGGACAGGATCTCACATTTCACCAAAGCTTGCTCTGAGCCAAACCATGTGATCAAGGTTGCACTGTGTCACTGGAAGTTTATAGTTATGAAGCCACGTATTAGCATTCCATAGTAGTGGTCATTGCATCTTGAATTAAATACAGCAACAGTTCACCTCGATCAAGTTTCCTGTCAGAAGAGGCTTTGATGCCCAGTTGCAATGACCTAAATATTGATGCATGAACTGATGCTATTCCTAATAATTCTGAGAAGAAAGAATACACTGGGACTTTTTGGGAAACAATGCTGAGGGAGCGGTGAGGGGGGTCCTGAAAGAGGTCTGTAAGAATACAAAAGGGTTTGATGGAATTGCGCTAATTATTTGGAATGCAGTTCGTATTCTTTCTCACAACTAAACATGAACAGCACACAATACCCTAAGATTTGACAAGTGCTACGCAGCTTGCGAATGGAGATAAAATTGTTACAAATTTGTACTTTCTTTTATCTATGTACTTCGCTACAAGTGAACGGCTTGCTTTCTCGATGTCAAGTTGACAAACAATGCCAGGACCAGAAAGCAATTCAAAAGTTGAAGGTTTCGGCAGTTTTACTACACTAAGGGTGCTATAGAAATATGAGATTTTGTTATTCTGAAATGTCTATGCCTCTCATACAGGCCAGTCTAGCTGGATGTGCCAGTTGCAATAATTTTTTTGTTCTCTACAGGATGGTGGACAAACATCAAAGATGCCGGGTGTATTAAAGCTCTGATAAGTGTCACAGATAGCAAAGAAATATGTTTATGCAGCATGCACTGCCACAACTGGATGGTCATACTAAACTATTTCTTATTATCCAATGAGCTTTACCTTGCTGAAGATTAAAGGGTGGCTCAGTGGTTAGCATTGCTGCCTCACAGCGCCAGGGACACGGGTTCGATTCCAGCCTCAGGTGACTGTCTGTAGGAACAGATTTGTTTCCCTACAGTATGGAAACAGGCCCTTTGGCCCAACAAGTGCACACCGACCCTCTGAGGAGTAACCCACCCAGACCCTTTACCCCTGACTAATGCACCTAACATTGTGGGCAGTTTAGCATGGCCAATTCACCTGTCCTGCATATCTTTTGGATTGTGGGGGGAAGCCAGAGCACCCAGAGGAAACCCACGCAGACACGGGGAGAATGTGCAAACTCTACATAGACAGTTCCCCAAGGCTGGAATCAAACCTGGGTCCCTGGCACTGTGAGGCAGCAGTGCTAACCACTCAGCCACCATGCCATCCTCTCGTTCACATGTTTGCATGTTTTCCCTGTGTCTGTGTGGGTTTCCTCTAGGTACTCCACAGTCCAAAGGTAGGTAGGTTAAGTGGATTGGCCATGTTAAATTGCCCCATAATGTGCAGACTTGGTGGATTAGCTATGATAAAATACAGGGAACGCTCATTTTCCTGAAAGACCAATGGCTGTTTGGGAGAGTTCCATTTATGGAGTTTATTCTCAATTGATCAGGAATGCTTCTGGTTGACCAATCACTTGAAATGATAAACAGTGAAGCGGCCAGTGGAATACTGGCACCTCCTCCACACCTATTATATACAAAGCTTTTCACTGTGCCTCGGTACACGTGACAATAAATTCAATATTATGTGGATGGAGAAAATCGGATTCGAAAATTGCTGTGGTTCCGTGTTCACATATTGCAAAGAACAGACAAAGCTCCAGTGTACCTCCAGTGCATTTTAATCAGAAGCCTTCAGCCCAGTCCCAAGATGACAGGTTGAAATGAGCAATCTCAGCTGCACAACACAACCACAGCTATACTTACACAAATTGTTAAATTTGGTAACGATTGGTTTAATTTTTTGATCTTCAGCTGCAACATTCCATTCAGTCAGACAGTGTTTGCACAGTGAGAAAGCCCAAGTAAAGCATAGGATATCAGGGCCTTCAACTATACTAGTCCAACAGTCGCTCTAACTATACATGGAACAGTGTGTACTAAACGTGAAATAGTGCATCTGCTGCACAACAATACATACCTTTTACCACAAAGCTTCACAGTCAACTGACTCCTTTTGATGTGTGCACTCATTTTTATTTTATCAGCAAAGATGACAATCAATTTTCCAGAATATTGATATGAGAAACCAACTAATCTGATGGAAGCAAAAACTGAAGTTCCTTGAAAAGCTCAGCTCTGTGAAGAGAAATCAGGGTTTTGAGGAAGGGTCACAGGACCCAAAACATTAACTCCGATTTCTCTTCACAGATGCTGCCAGACCTACTGAGCTTTTCCAGCAATTTCTGTTTTTAATTTGATGGTCTTGGTTTGTCAGAGCAATGGGTAAATTCCCCTGTTCTTCAGATAGTATCATTGGATCTTTTATATCTACCCGAATAGGCAGACAAAAGAAAGAGTTACATTTATATTGTACTTTCTAGACCACAAGACTTTCCAAAGTGACTAAAAGTAGTTACATATAGTACAAGGGCAGAGCTTACTGCCCAATCTCAAGGTGCAGTTGGAAGCAGGACTGCGTCGGGTGGGGATCCTGCTGTCTTTGACACTTGTTATGTATGTAGTTGTGTGTGTGTTGTCCCTTTAAGGGAGTGGGTCAGATGACCCAGAGGCAGCACCTAAGGGGACAGAGTCTAAAACTGACTGTGGAGCTGAGTCGATCCATGATAAAGTATTACCAGGTCAAATTTGCCCTCCCTCTACTTCATGTTTTATTTATGAACCTAGTGAACCACAAACTGATACCACTGTCCCGATTAAGTCTAGGGTAGGCAAGCACATGACATGTGTTCAATTTCCGACTTGTTTGACCCACTGCTAATTTGTGCTTAGATAGTTATCTATAGATTTTCACTTGTGAAGTTCTTAGAATTAATTTGGATTCTGATTCCTTTTAAACTCTCTTAGCAGAGCCTTCTTAGAGTCATATAGCATGGAAACAGATTCTTCGGTCCAACTAGTCCCTTCTACACCTTTTTGCTGTGCAGTCTATGATACTAGGTCCACCTGTTACATTTCAAGCTGTTCTGCAGCTGCAAGGATTAAAATCACGCTCCTTCCACTTGAATGGCCTTCTCTACCATTGTGTCACGGTTTGCTCAACCAGTTTGCAGATGTTGTCCTCATCCACACAGACAAGAAGAACCTTAAACCTTTCAGATAAGGGAAAGGTTTGAACTTTCTTCATTGTTACATGTACAGTCCCTTTATCTGCCTGATTCACATTCTCACTCTCTTGTCTATGTCCATTAAACAGGCCTGTGTCACTTTCCAGTTGAAGGGTTGCGATTGCTTATGTTTTCCTACAGCACCACCACCCCCCCCCCCCCCCCCGCCCCGTGCTCCATGCTGCCTGCAACTCCGACTCCAGCACTCAATAATTCTGAGCTGAGGTTCCTTTAAAATTCAAGCACTTACTACAAATCAAAGTGTCCACAGTCACAAAGGGCTTCACAAACTCCCACAGGCAGAAGTTGCAATGAGTCATCCATATAATCATCTCAATCTAATCTTAGAGTCATTGAGCTGTACAGTATGAAAACAGACCCTTCAGTTCAACTCGTCCATGCTGACTAGATATTCTAATAAACCTAGTCCCATCTGCTAGCATTTGGCCCATATCCCTCTGAACCCTTCCTATTCATTCTTCCATCCAGATGCCTTTTAAATGTTGTAATTGTACCAGCCTCCACCACTTCCTCTGGCAGCTCACTCCAGACACACACCACTCTCTGCATGAAAAAGTAGACCTTAGGTCCCTTTTTTATTTCAAAAATCTTCCCCCTCCCACCTTAAACCTATGACCTCTAGTTCTGGACTCCCTATGCTGGGAAAAGATCTTGCGCCTCATGATCTTATAAACCTCTATAAGGTCAACCCTCAGCCTCTGATGCTCCAGAGAAAACAGCCCCAGCCTATTCAGCCTCTCCCTATTCAGCAGATGACATAGCACAGCAATGTTCCTGACATGACATAGATCTAACATATTGCTCCTCAGTCAAGATTCTCTGAAGGCTTGGCGTGGGTATAACCTTTGCAAAAGTTCCCTTTTCCCACTTTTCCAAAAGGCTCCTCCACTCTGTGATGTCTTTGGATACTCTCCCCTCCTGTAGGCCTATCATACTACACCTGACTCTTGTGACCCTGAGTTGAAGGCTGACAAAAGTAACCCTGCAGTTGTACAATAGAAAGGTATTAGCAGAACCCAGATGGCAACAAGTAAGCCATGAATCAGCTAGACATTCACCAACAATCTATAAGGACAAACCAACAACTCTCACGTGATTGTGATTGAGCCCTTTATATAGCCCTGCTGATGGTTCTTTGCTTTTTATTGCTGAACGAACTTATCACGAAGCAGATGAATTTCACAAAAGTATCCACAGATCCTTATTGTAGTAATTTATTGATCCTTTTGGCAGGAGCTATAGATGCCTATAGAGATGCCCCAGCCAAATCAGTTCCTTTTATTAATGTATTCATTTGGGGATATGGACATCATTGGTGGGCCAGTATTTATTGCCGATCTCTAGTTGCTCCTGAGAAGGTCGGTGTGAGTATACCAGAAAAGGTCAGTTTGTTCAGGGGTGTGAGGAGAACATTTACAAAATGTGACCATTTATTTGTAATTTAAACAGAACGGCTTCTAATGCATTATCAAGTTGAAACATCCAGTTACAATTTCAAGGCAGATTACAGACAGCAGGAGATTGTGTAATATATTTAATCATCTAAATTTATAGTAAAGCAGTCAGTCCTATTGTGAAAGAGAAGCATTTCCATTGTTATAACCTGACAGCAAAATGACTCATTCTATGAATGGCTCCCCATATTTCAGATCAGGTTAGGCTTGAAAAATATTGCTGTGTACTTGCCTGACTAATTTGACTTTCTTTTTGAAATATCAAAATTGTGACACCACAGTGCTCAAAGCACGGTGCTTCCCAAACTAGAAGATGAGATATCAGGAATGCAGTTCTTCCTCCTTAGTACAGAATTACTTTTAGCCAAACCTCACAAAACGTGTATAAGAATTTGGGGTAGTTACGCTAACTTCAATCACACCGTTTACTCTGGGCCCTTGTTGTGTCATAAGTTCCTAGGAGGTACCAACCATTTCCATTCCTTTCCACCTTACCTAATCGATCTTCCTAATGTGCCATCAGCGCAAATACCACACAAAAAACTGTCATGCATCAGTCTTCAAAATGAGAACTCCAAAAGATTTCTTGGAAGAAGTTCAGCAGCAACCTGTTTTCTGAATGGAGGTTGCATGTGCTTACATAAATGTCACATTAAACAGGCCATCACTTTACTATTTCCCATAAATATTTAGTTTATTCACTAAGGCGACTGGCTGTTCAAGGAAATTTGCACCAATTTGGTTTAAAATTGTACAGAATTGTTTAATTGCTTCAGCTTCAGAGTTTTTATTTAGTTCTTCTGTGCATTTTTCTGATGATGTTCATAGAATCATAGAATCATACAACACAGAAACAGATCGTTTGGTCCAACCAGTCCATGCCAACTGTAATTCCAAGCTAAACTCATCCCACTTGCCTGCACTTGTCCTATATCCCTCCAAACATTTCCTATTCACGTATTTATCTAAATGTCTTTGAAATGTTGTGACTGTACTTGCATCAACCACTGCCTCTGGCAGTTCATTCCACATTCAAGCCACACTCTGTGTGAAAAAATAGCCTCTCATGTCTTTTTTAAATCTTACTCCTTTCACCTTAAAAATATGCCACCTAGACTTGAAATTCGTCACCCCTCAACCTCCTACACTCCAGTGACAAGAGTCCCAGCCTATTCAGCCTCTCTTTACAATCGAACACTCCATTCTTGGCAACATCCTGGCAAATCTCTTCTGAACTCTCTCCAGCTTAATAATATCCTTCCTTTAACAGGGTGACCAGAACTGGACACACTATTCCAGAAGAGGCCTCACCAATATCCTCTATATCCTCAATATAACGTCCCAACTCCAATGTTCAAAGAAATGAGCAATGAAGGCAAGTGTGCTAAATGACTTCTTAACCACTGTATCCATATTTGATGACAACTTCAAAGAATTATGTACTTGAACCCCTAGGTCTCTCTGTTCTACAACACTGCTCAAGGCCTTACTTTTAATTATTTAAGTCTTATCATAGAGTCATAAAGTCGTAGCGATGTACAACACAGAAAGAGTCTTGTCTTTGTTTGTTTTACCAAAATGTAGTACCTTCTATTTAACCAAATTAAACTCCACTTGCCACTCTTCATTCCACTGACCCAATTAATCAAGATCTCTCTGTAATCTTAGATAACCTTCTTGACTGTCCATTATACCACCAATTTTGGTATCATCTGTAAACTTATTAACCATGCTTTCTGTATGTTCATCTAAATCATTTATATAAATGACAAACAAAAGTGGACCCAACACTGATCCCTGTGGAGCACTGATGGTCACAGGTCTTCAGTGTGAAAAACAATCTTTCACCACCACCCTCTGTCTCCTGTCATTCAGCCAATTTTGTATCAAATTGGCAAGCTCACCCTGAAACCCATGTGACCTAATTTTGCTAATTAATCTACTATGTGGAACCTTATCAAAAGCTTTACTCAAGTCTAAGTAAACAATGTCTACCGCTCTGCCCTCATTAATTTTCTTGGTTACTTCCTCAAAAAACTCAACCAAGTTTGTGAGACATGATTTCCCTTACACACAAAAAAACTTTTAGCTCATTTGACAATACTCAATGCTTGTGATTGTTGGAGATCGTTCTCAGTGCTACCCTCTCATCATCACTGAAGTGGCCTTCAGAGTGACTTCAAAACTAATTTGAAGATCATTTGAAGACCGAGATGACCAGTCACTCCAGGCCACTTGTGTGCTTCCTTGTGGTTTAGGGGAGATTTCCAATCTGTTCTGTCAATGGGAGGAGGTAGTGGGTGGGAGGTGACCCAACCTGCACCGGAACTTGGACTGGATAAATGCCTGTAATAACAGAATTCTTCTATTTCTCTACATTGAAATCTTCAGCATGGGTCTGACAAAGCAAAGGGTTTGACCAATCTTTAGCCCATTATAAAATTAAACAGAATGGTACCATACACTTTCATATATTATACATTTTGCACTTTGATAATTTGTATAAAACAACCTGTTTTTTTACTCCACAATAAGAAAGAAACTCAGGAACAGTGTGAAATGTGCTGCTGATTGGCTATTGTTAATTTTATATTACACGTGATATCAATGTCACATTCTTCAGAACAAAACTTGCAAAACCTGCAAGTGTATAGATACAACAGGATTAGGCAGCCAAGACATAGGAACTGATGTGAAAAGAAGAGTTACAGCAGTTATGTAAACAGTACCAGTCTGATTCATTAGTAGCACTCACCACTGAATCAGGGTGCTGTGGGTTCAAGCACTACTTCAGAACTTGAGTGTTTAATGTACACATTGCAATACCAAGGGGAAGCCACATTGCTGGGTGTGCTGTATTGCTGACGAGGTGTTAAATTGAGATATTTGCCTGATAGTTGCATATGGAAAACACCATTAGATATTCAAAAAACAATGCAAAGTTCTCTGGATGCCTTAGCCAATATTGCTCTATCAGCCAACACCACAAAATAATTTAAATTTCTATTTTTTTTTTGGCTGGCACTGAGATGTCAAGGTACTCAGATTTACTGTAGCATTTACCTACAAAACAAATCATGAAAAATATAATGATATCCTGAGAATATGAAAGGCTCTGTGTGAATGCAAGTTCATAATCCAAGACACAAAAACACAGCAAGAAAAGTGAATCAACTGTGGCTAACAAACGAAATTAAAGGTAGCATCAAAGGAAATGGCTTATAAGATTGCCAGAAAAGTTATTGGGAGCAATTTAGAATCCAATAATGAATGATGAAGAAACTAATAAAGACAAAAAGAATATGAATGCAAAAGGATGAATAACACAAAGATGGATTTCAAAGGCTTTTTTTAATAAGTGAAAAGGAAAAGTATTCAAAGACAAATGTGTGTCCATTATAAGCAGAGACAGGAAACTTTATCATGGATAATGGGGAGATAGTAATGAAACTAAACAATTACTTTGAGTTTTCCTTAACTGAGTAAGTGCAGAACACTTTACAGAAATGCACAGAGACCAAAGGACTGGTCAAATGAGAAATTGAAAAATATTCATGTTAGTAAGGAGATAATATGCAAAAGATTAATTGGATTAATGGTTGATAAATCCCTGGACCAGATGAGCTACATCCCATAGTATAGAAGGTGGTGGTTATAGTGCTAATGGGTGCATCAGTAGTTATCTTTCAAAATTATGGGGATTCTGGAAAGGTTCTTGCAAGGCTGGAAATTAGCAAATGTAATCTTACTGTTTAAGAAAGGTGAAGAGAGAAACAAAGAACTACAGAGCAGCATTCCATTTCATTTTCTTAGTGCTCTGCATGGGCCTGCAGAAGCTGTGAATGACAGTGATTTTCAGAACCAGACACCACTGCCATGATTAGCCTGCTGATACTGAATGTTGTGTGCAGAAAATCAGAGCGACTGCAAGGGAACATTGCTACAGACCTGTTAGTTTGATATCAGAAGTTGGGAAAATGTTTGAATATATTGTAAAAGAATGTAATAACTGAACACTTAAGAAATAGATAGTAGTGATTATGCATTTATAAAAGGAAAATCATAGAATCAGTGCAGAAAGTGACCATTCAGCTGTCTGAATTGCACCCCACCCAAACCTAACCCATCCCCATAATCCCACATTTACCATCGCTAATCCACCTAGCCTACACACCCATGGACACGATGGTCAATTTACCATGGCCTAAGCTGCACATCTTTGGACTGAGGAGGAAACCTATGCCGACACAGGGAGAAACTGCAAACTCCCCACAGACAGTCATCCAAGGCTAAAATCAAAGCTACGTCGCTGGTGCTGTGAAGGTAGCAGTGCTAAATATAAAGTCACTGCGTTGTCCCTTGCTTAGAACATTCTTTTTAAGGGTGTTACTTGTCACAGAGATAAAAGACAATCAGTAGCTGTATTGTATTTGGATTTTCAGATATAGTCCTTCATTGCAGGTTAGCAATATAATGTGAGTAAGTCTGAGGTTAGCCACTTTGATTGAAAAAAACCAAAAAGGCAGAATATTTCTTAAATAGCGAGAGGTTGGGGAAGTGTAGCTGACCAGAAATATTGGAGTATAATCATTTGTGAGTCTCTAAAACCAAGCTTGCAAAGGCAGCAAACAATCAGGAAGGTAAATGATATGTTAGCCTTCATCACAATGAGATTCAAATACAAGTGTGAAGATGTCTTGGTGCAATGTACAGAGCCTTGGTGAGTAATGTATAAGTTTCAGTCTTGTTATTGACAGAAGCATGTACATGTCACAGGGAGAATGCAATGGAGGTTCACAAGACTATTCCCTGAGATGGAAGGATTGTCTTATGGGGAGAGATTGAAGAAACCATCTGTATTACTTAGAGTTTTGAAGAATGAGAGGTAATCAATAGTCACAGGTGAGGTGCCAGAAGACTGGAGGTTGGCAAACGTGGTGCCACTGTTTAGGAAGGGTGGTAAAGACAAGCCAGGGAACTATAGACCCGTGAGCCTAACCTCAGTGGTGGGCAAGTTGTTGGAGGGAATCCTGAGGGACAGGATGTACATGTTTTTGGAAAGGCAAGGACCGATTAGGGATAGTCAACATGGCTTTGTGAGTGGGAAATCATGTCTCACAAACATGATTGAGTTTTTTGAAGAAGTAACAAAGAGGATTGATGAGGGCAGAGCAGTAGATGTGATCTATATGGACTTCAGTAAGGCGTTCAACAAGGTTCCCCATGGGAGACTGATTAACAAGGTTAGATCTCATGGAATACAAGGAGAACTAGCCATTTGGATATAGAACTGGCTCAAAGATAGAAGACAGAGGGTGGTGGTAGAGGGTTGTTTTTCAGATTGGAGGCCTGTGACTAGTGGAGTGCCACAAGGATCAGTGCTGGATCCTCTACTTTTTGTCATTTACATAAATGATTTGGATGCGGGCATAAGAGGTACAGTTAGTAAGTTTGCAGTTGACACCAAAATTGGAGGTGTAGTGGACAGCAAAGAGGGTTACCTCAGATTACAACAGAATCTTGGCCAGATGGGCCAATGGGCTAAGAAGTGGCAGATGGAGTTTAATTTAGATAAATACGAGGTGCTGCATTTTGGGAAAGCAAATCTTAGCAGGACTTATACACTCAATGGTAAGGTTCTAGGGAGTGTTGCTGAACAAAGAGACCTTGGAGTGCAGGTTTATAGCTCCTTGAAAGTGGAGTCACAAGTAGATAGGATAGTGAAGAAGGCGTTTGGTATGCTTTCCTTTATTGGTCAGAGTATTGAGTACAGGAGTTGGGAGGTCATGTTGCGGCTGTACAGGACATTGGTTAGACCATTGTTGGAATATTGCGTGCATTTCTGGTCTCCTTCCTATCAGAAAGATGTTGTGAAACCTGAAACGGTTCAGCAAAGATCTACGAGGATGTTGCCATGGTTGGAGGATATGAGCTATAAGGAGAGGCTGAACAGGCTGGGGCTGTTTTCCCTGGAGCATCAGAGGCTGAGGGGTGACTTTATAGAGGTTTATAAAATCACAAGGGTTGTGGATAGGGTAAATAGACAAGGTCTTTTCCATGGTGTGTGGGAGTCCAGAACTAGAAGGCGTCGGTTTAGGGTGAGAGGGGAAAGATATAAAAGAGACCTAAAGGGCAACCTTTTCATGCAGAGGGTGGTACGTGTATGGAATGTGCTGCCAGAAGAACTGTGGAGGCTGGTACAATTGCAACATTTAAGAGACATTTTGATGGGTCTATGAATAAGAAGATTTTTTAGGGATATGGGTCGGGTGCTGGCAGGTGGGACTAGATTGGGTTGGGATATCTGGTCGGCATAGACGGGTTGGACTGAGGCGTCTGTTTCCGTGCTGTATATCTATGACTCTATAATTCTAACTTCTTCCCCATGACCATCATCCAGTTAACTTGCTTACAGTTTCCTGTTTTCTGCCTTCCTCCCTTCTTGAATAGTTATAATTGCTCCTTTCCAATTTGATAGAACCTGGAACCAATCATTCTTCCCATTGGTTGCAGTTAAGGGCAGAGGTCATTCCCTTCATTGGTTTAGCATGCAGTGGGCAAGTCTGCTCTGCTTATCAAGATACTAATTTGACATGGGGCCCTTGAGGAACCCCAGAAAATGGAATTACATATTTGTCAGTGGGATCGAATACTTGCAGGCTGCCCACAGCTATCTTACTAATAAATTGCCATGGTAGCACCCATTATAAGCCTGGAAAGTGGGTACAAGGCCCACAAATTCTAATTTTATAGCTGTGGGAATATACAGACTAGGTGGAAGTTACTTTAAGTCAAGTAAAATGATCCCCTTTTGTAGGGAAGTGTAGTATATTAGCCATTTTATATGATTATTATCATCGTGAATATTTTGGCTGATTAAATATGTTTAATTCTAGCTGTTGCTCTGTGTTATCATCCATTGTGAAATAAATCATTTGCATTTGATCTTATCCTACCTCTTTTCAGTTGGCATTCAAGTATTTGAAGAAACACGAATGAAGGCAAACTTAAAAATCTTAAAATGTAGCTTGTATATCAAGGAAGCTCAATTGTTATAACTTTGGTTTATGCTTTTTTTTAAATATCGAGAAGTGGTTTCACAGACAACAGAATATTTGCTTCTCACCACCAAAGCACCCAAGTTACTTTTCACCTTTATCCATCACCACTAAATCACCCATGTTTCCAATCAAATATCAATGCAAGGCCTATAAGGGGTAGTATAACAAAACCAAAAGTGAGGGTAAGACAGGCAGAGAGAGAGGGGAAGTAACCACAATGGAGTTGGATGGGGAGATAAAGCACTTCACTCCCTGCAGTATCCAACTCTCTCTAAATGCATCAAGAGTATTGGTGTGATTCAAACAATTTTGGATGTTGGACAATATGACTCACCTGGGCCTCGTGTTTAGGCACTGCTGGTGCCAGAAATGGAGGAAGGTTGGTTTTCAAGAATTGCACTATCAGCTGGCATAGCAATTCCCTAACTCCACTGTGTCTCTGCAGAATATTTTCACAGAGGTGGGTTAGAGGGGGAGAGAGGCACAGCAGGCTGCTCGCCTGTACATGACAACTAGCTGATCAAGCTCATTAAGGACTGCTTAAGGTCTGTTAAAGGTGCAAGATTCATAGGGTTAGGGTGCGGTTTAACTGCATGGAGTTGACCACTCATTGGAAAACTAAGGTTGACCTTGTCTTAGGTGCTGTAACAGCTGCAGGCCACCCTGTAGAAAAACTGTCCCCACACACACCATGTGACCATTGGGTGCTTTTATATATGATATATCCCAAACCTCACATTATTATTTTCTATAATGTCAAACTGGAACACCACATAAATAAAGCTATTTTCTTTATTTAAAATATTATATTAAATTCAGAACTAGACTTTTGAATTGAAAACTTTGGAAAGAGACCCCTTCCATCTTGAAGTGTCTTCTTCTAAAGCCTGCAGGTTAGATCCAAACTGTGGTCATATGTAAGGCATGACACCAAATACATAGCACTCACCATAGAATACAGAACATTACAGTGCAGTACAGGCCCTTTGGCCCTCAATGTTGCACCAACCTCTGGAATCAATCTGAAGCCCATCTAATCTCCACTGTTCCATTCTCATCCATATGCCTATCTAATGACCATTTAAATGCCCTTAATGTTAGTGAGTCTACTACTGTTGCAAGCAGTGCGTTCCATACCCCTACTACTCTCTGAGTAAAGAAACTACCTCTGACATCTGACCTATATCTATCACCCCTCAATTTAAAGCCATGTCTCCTTGTGCTAGCCATTGTCACCTGAGGAAAAAGGCTCTCACTGTCCACCTTGTCTGATTATCTTATATGTCTCAATTAAGTTAACTCTCAACCTTCTTCTCTCTAACAAAAACAGCCTCAAGTCCCTCAGTCTTTCCTCATAAGACCATACCAGGCAACAGCCTAGTAAATCTCCTCTGAACCTTTTCCAAAGCTTCCACATCCTTCCTATAATGTGGTGACCAGAACTGTACGCAATACCCCAAGTGTGGCCACACCAGAGTTTTGTACAGCAGCAGCTTGACTTCATGGTTCCGAAACTCAATCCCTCTATCAATAAAAGCTCACACATCATATGCCTTCTTAACAAACCTATCAACCTGGGTGGCAACTTTGAAGGATCTTTGTACTTGGACACCGAGACTTCTCTGCTCAGCTACACTACCAAGAATCTTACCATCAGCCCAGTACTCTGCATTCCTGTTACTCCTTCCAAATTCTCTGATACAGCAGAAAATGGACTTTAATACATATAAAAGACACACCTTGGGTGTGCGTTAAGGCGTTCTTGGCAAAACCTGTTCAAAAACCAGCATATCCAGTTCAAAACCAGATAAATGGTAACATTAGTCAACATATACAAATATCTGATTATCAGAATGTCAGCACCTTTCCAATGAAACTGTTTGAAGTATTCATTTTCTTCAAATCATTATCTGTAAATTTCAATATATTAAATCTGATGTGGGCCACCTCAGAGATGAATTTGCTGAAACTGAACAGTAATATCCACACACTATAAAACTGTACTTTGAACTTTGTAGACGATGCAGCATCTTTGCACAGTACATAGGATAGGGTGCCATTTTTCACATGTTTGAGTATGAGAGCACAACTGTGCTTTACTATCCATTATTATGGTTTGCAATCCATTTGGTGTTATACATTGGGTGCTTTTACATCTGATATGTCCCAAACTTCACATAGTCACTTTATATAATGTAAAAATGAAATACCACACATATAAAACTAGCTAGCTAATTGACAGTAACGTATCAGGCTAAATTTGAGTAATAGAAGCTTTAATGCAGCAGTGTGCACGTTTCAATCAATAGCAACCATTTGAGAGAAAAAAAATCACATTTTGCAGGAGAATGTCCTGATATTTCTATAGGTCCTGTAGCTCTGAACCATTGAGCTTCAATTAGGAACAATGAAGAATACTTTTGATTTAAATGGAACAGTATTCCTTGACAAGGCTTGTCCAAGGTTGACTGATTGTGGGTGGTTTCTCAGGGATCCCAGAGGTGAATGACAAGACTGTATAGGTCAGCTCTGGTTGAAATCAAACTGCTCTTCCAGCTGTTTCATAGTTTATCTTGGCTTCTGCTCCATACCTACAGGGTATTGATTTTAACTTAAAGGTATCAACGAACAAAGGCATTGATTCATGGGCTTGCCCACAACCCTGCTTTCTGAATCATCAACTATGTGACTTGGTGCCTAGTGGTTATTCTTAAAAGTGTGTTGCTTCTGTTGATCAATTGGCTAGCCCTTTTCATCTTTTCCAACCTGTCAGCAGTCTTTGTCATTGTTGACAACACCACCCTTATCCATCACTCTCTCCTGGTGTTCAGGGAGATGGGACCACTTTCACCAGTTTCAAATGTTGTCGAGCCAGTATACCATCCAATCTCTTGCAGTGGTCTGTCTTCTTGCTCCTTCAGTATTTTCTCAGGGGTTCTACAAAGATACCACCCTCATGCCCATGTATGTTCTCACATGCTGATCCTTGACAGCATTATCAGAAAATAATTGACAGGTTCCTTGAGTGTGTTGGTGATATCCAGTTCCACCTCATCACCACAGCTTCCATGCTGCCTCTCATTTTTCAGGATGTTCGTCCAATGTCCAGTACTTAATGTCCAGAAATATTTTCCCAGTAAATACAAGAGCATAAGATGTCGGAGCAGAAGCAAGCCAGTCACAACATTGAGTCAGCTCCACCATTCAAAGGGATTGTGGCTGATCTGATAACCCTCAACTCCTCTCTCCTGTCTTTATCCCATAACCTTTGGTTCCCTTGCTGATTAAAAATCGGTATTGGGAAGACAAAAGCAATTATCTTTGCTCCCCCTTGCAACATCCATTCCCTAGTCACGACAGCATCTCACTCTGTGATCACTATTGTGTAAGGGTGCAAGGGACAGAAAGGGTTAAATTTGAGGCATGTTTCAAGCACCACTAACAATGATGATGTCAAACAGACACAGATGGAGTACAGCTTGAAAGAGTGAGATTAACTATCCAGGTCCTCCTCATAGTCTCTGTAAAAATGCCTATCATATCAGAGTTACTTGTATTTACGTGCAATAAATTCCATGCTGTTTAATACAGGATCTTCTTCTTATTAGAGTATCAGGTAGCTTTCCTGTACCATACTAGACCGAGCAAGCCCTGTCAATCCCTTCCCTAACAGACAATGCTGGCTTACCCGATAGTGAAGCTTATATTAAACCCTTCTGGATGAAGGACTTATGCCCGAAATATCGATTCTTCTGCTCCTCGGATGCTGCCTGACCTGCTGTGCTTTTCCAGCACCACATTCTCGACTCTGATCTCCAGCATCTGCAGTCCTCACTTTCTCCTACCATATAGTGAGCAACAGTGCAGACAATCTCTTACAACACAGTGGTCAGCACTGAGGACTGCTCATACTGTGACTTTCTGAGGTTCAACCAAATTATTTTCAACCTTGGCACTCTAATTGACCTGAGATAAGTTTTTGCCTACATATCTGAACCACTGTCAAAACTGCCTACTCTGAAACACTGCTTGTTCTGTCCCTGCCTTAGCTTCCCTGAAACTCTCATCTGTGCTTTTGTTACTACCAGATTTCACTACTTCTAATATGTTCCTGGACATCTTTCATTTTTTTCAGTTTATAAAAAAGCTCTGCTGCCAGTTAGGGCAGCACAGTGGGGTTCAGTGGCACTGCTGCCTCACAGCACCAAGGACCTGGGTTCAATTCTGCCCTCGGACAACTATCCGTGTGGAGTTTATATGTTCTCTGAGTCTGCGTGGATTTCTGCTGGGTGCTCTGGTTTCCTCCCACAGTCTGAAGATGTGCAGGTTAGATGGCTTGGCCATGCTAAATTGTCCATAGTGTACAGAGTTGTGCAGGCTAGGTGGATTGGTAATGGGACATGCAGGGTTACAGGAATGGGATAGGTCTGGGTGGAATGCTTTTTAGAATGTCAGTGTAGACTGATGGACTGAATGGCCTGATTCCGCACTATAGGGATCTATGGTTCTAGTATCCAAAATCATGGGTTTGAAACAATCCCGGGATGATGTTCCCATTGTGCTGACCTCTCTGTAACTTTATGGTGGAATAACCACACTCTCTTGTCATATTTGAGGCCCTTAAGTGGCTAATCATTGACAATTGGAAGGCCATTTCCCACCCAATGTTAATATTGAGACTGATGAGAGAAATTTTAACAGCAGGGGGTTCCCTAGAAGGATTAACAGATTTTGGGAGATCAGTTCTAGTGGCACGCAGCTGCCACTAATTCTTCAGGTGGCAAGGAGGGAAACCCCACCACTGAAACAAACCCTTCTTCAAGTCTCAATGACCCATTCCCTGGATGCTTATCAATCTGAATTAGCTCTTGGGTGGCAATACCTCATGTTGAAAATATTTTTGTGAAGTGAAAAATCAATTGCAGTTTGGTTCAGAAACTTTATTTTTGTAATGAGCAGTTAATTGCACATTTTGATTTGCCATTGACTGTTCAATCCCCTCACTGCCTTTTTATTGAACAGGTAGCAGACGAGACCGTTCAGCGTAACTTTAAAAATAAATTTTAAACTTGTTTCCCTCTCCTTTGGTATTATAGGAACTGTTACATTCAGGGATCTATACCTTCAAAGAGTGGCATGTTGGCTCAGTGGTTAGCACTGCTGCCTCACAGCATCAGGTTCAATTCCAGCCTTGGGCAATTGGCTGTGTGGAGTTTGTATGTTTTCCCTGGGTCTGGGTGCTCCAGTTTCCTCGCACAATCCAAAGATGTGCAGGCCAGGTGAATTGGCCATGCTAAATTGCCCATAGTGTTAGGCACATTAGTCAGAGGGAAATGGGACTGGGTGGTTTACTCTTCGGAGGGTTGGTGTGGACTTGTTGGGCTGAAGGGCCTGTTCCATGCTGTAGGGAATCTAAAAGTTGGAAATAAGTTTTTTTTTCTGAATACCAGATGCATTCAGCATGGTTCTGGATTAGTGGTGCTGGAAGAGCACAGCAGTTCAGGCAGCATCCAAGGAGCAGCGAAATCGACGTTTTGGGAAAAACCCCTTCATCAGGAATAAAGGCAGAGAGCCTGGAGCGTGGAGAGATAAGCTAGAGGAGGGGGGCGTGGGTGTGTTTGG